>NC_138770.1:651324107-651739107 GCF_965119305.1 Pelophylax lessonae
CTGGGCAAATTATGTTATACATCCCAGGAGTCTTCAGAAGGGGAGGAGAGAAGAAGGGGTTTTCTCAGCTAAGCCCACTCTCCTGCATACATACTTGAGCTAAGGGCAGGAAGTAAATGCTACATGAATCATTTGCCCTTACTTAAGATGGCCACCACCAGAAATGCTAGGGGTCGTTTTCAAATTCAAAGAGATTGCTCACCAAAGTAATCTAGAAAGGACATGATCTGGGGTATTCACAGCAACGAAGCTCCATCATTATGCTATGTACAAAAGGAGCCACTGGTGCACATATCTGCCGCCTCTGTGGGGTCCCCCCTATCAGGACCGGTTGGCGTATATCCGCCACAGCCCCGGATCAGACTTTTGCCCACACTGTGTGCTCATCCCCGGAGGGTCATGGGTTTTACCTCAGTTATCTCTCTTGTATATGTAAGTAACAGGATTTAAGGTTTTTGACCTCGTTAAGGGAATTGATTGCTGTATTTTCTTTATTCATATGAGATTTTTTTCTGTTCTAAAATTAGTTTACATTTTACAGACAATTTTAATCTAGCTCCTGAAGAGTGGATATAAGCTCCACAAAACGCGTAGAGCCATTAACATTTATGAGATATTATATGAACTATTGGATGTGAAGACATATTCTTTGGATATTGACTATGTATCATTTACAAGGTTATATAATATATATATATATATATATATATATATATATATATATATATATATATATATATGCTTTTTTATGATATTTTTCTGCTATTATATATTAGTATTTATTATTATAATATGAAGTGTTTGTATGCACTACCTTTTTCATGACAGTTTTGCATTTATATTGTTTGTATTTTCATCTGGAATATGTGATTTCCTGTTTGCTATATGTCTGTTCTGATCATCTAACATGTAATAAATCAATTTTTTTCGAATATTCATATATTTGGTAATTTTAGATGGCAACCCACCTCATTCAAAGTCCCATTACCATTTGCCCCTCCTTTTGTGCTCACCAAAGGAAAGCACAGAGACATGGATGGATGGGGGAGTTTGCTTTGAATATTAAAAATTAATTAAATAGCATTTTTGGTTTGTGGGGCTCAGATACAGTGAAGATCCTCTTTAATGGCCCTGTAATATATTTTCCGTGAATCTGGCTCTTACTGTATTGTGCTGCCTCCTTCTAATGTTCTCCTTGGTTTCTCGAACCCCCTCACTTATGTTTGTTTGGAACAAGCAATGCGGTTGTGTACAATGCTCTATGCACACTACAGATCCCATAGCCCAGAGTCCTCCTGAGCAAGTAAGAGAGGGTGGCTACATTCCTACATACAGTGGAACCATGAAGAATGAATGTGGCCACCTTCTAACAGGAAATCAGATCACAGCAGCAAAAAAAAAAAAAAAAAAATGGGGGGGGGGGGATTTTGGAGATGTTGAGGAGCCTGAGAGCAATAGAAAGGGTTTTTTTTTCATAAGGAATATATATTTGAATAGATTTTATAAACTAAACTTGTGTCACTTTAAAAGTCTTATTGCCCATTATTTAGAAACCAATGGCTAAAAAGAAGTATGCTTATTTAATCTACCTTTGACGTGGTATGCAAAGTCTCTCTGATGGATAATGTCTAATCACTTCCATTAAATAGGTGATGTCAAGCTCATCCAAACCCAAAAAAAAAAAAAAAAAAAACTTGATGGGTAAGTTCCCTCTTTAGTAAGCAGATAGTGGATATAATTTGGGAGGAACCACATGTGTTACTAATAACAAAACAGATTTATCCTGGGAAGGGAAGTCTTTATTAGGATTTTCAGCTTCTTGACTCCCTCTATGACATATCACTTATGAAAAAATCTTGAATGGCTGCACCCATAAGTATCTCAAACTAATTTAAACCTAAGGGCTCTTTCACACAGGATGTCCGTCGGACGGACTCCCTTTTTCTCAGCAGGGGATCGATCGCCGATCCTGCGCTGAGCAGGAGAATTACAGCTGTCCTCCGTGCTGTGTGCGGAGACACAGCTGTCAGAGCCCCATACATCTCTATGGGGGAATCGGATGGGAACGAACCGTCGGTCCGTTCTCATCCGATCCCATCCGATCCGCTGGATGGATGGAAAATAGGATTTCCATCCGTCCAGATTTGACGGATCGAATGTCAGCGGACATGTCTCCGCTGACATCCGATGCCCCATAGAGATGCATGGGGGGACCGTTCAGATCCGCCAAAAAAACGGACGGTCCGCCTGTGTGAAAGGGGCCTAAATGGTGATGCTATGCTATTCCAAATTCCTGCTCCCGTGCTTCTCCTGAGGAAGTAGACCTGTGGTCTAGGAAAGATGTTGAGACATTTGTATCTCACTGACTTTGAATATGATTAGGAGACTGTGATTGATTAATACCAGGATAACATAGAAGTACATTGTATTACAGCTTTTGCAGTCGCAGGGCAAGAAGAGTTCCCATTGCTCCACTGTATACCTAACCATGGCATATTCAGTTGTAACTTTTTGAGAAAAAGCCATTTGGGGGTTATATTTTACAAAGAATGCTTGACGGAGTATATCCTAAATTAAGTTGTCTAAGTAGCCTTATATCTCATTTATATTAATAAGCTAAGGGAGATTTTATTTTTTAAATGTATAAGTATGAATTTGATTAACATATATTAATACATTCCATTCAGTTTCAATACATTTTCACAGCAATAATTGCACACTTAATTGCAATTAGAATTTAAAAACTTTAAGAAAGAAAGAAAAGGTAACAACAGATGCTAACACTTGCAGGGCTGTAGGTAAAAATGGAAAAGCCCAAGGCAAAAACAAGCAGGGGTCACAGCATTAGACTTAGGTAAGAAGCTAATTAGTAGTAAGACTTATTAAGCAGTTATAGTGAAGCTGTAAGGCTTTAACCCTGTTATAAAAGTAAGAAATGTACATTGATGACAGCACTCACTGCAAGAAGTCAACACAAACCCTTCAAATTTTGGCACCCTACACAAGTGCTCCATTTTACAAGAAGCTGGTAAAGGCATAGTCCACCTTCTGATTAAAAAATACATAAATAATAAAAGAAACAGATGCACCAACGTCGATAAAAAGCATTTACGGTAAACCGTGATCGGTGCTTTGTGTGTGCAATGTATAGGCTCCTGCAGACTCTTCCCACTAGCCCCAGATCTGTACTGAGGTACGGACTTACAGTTATAGGACTGGAGGATGTACTTAGTGGACTACTATGAGTCCCTCTGGCCCAGTGGCAGATGGGACTTGCAGTCTTAATATTCACAGATTCCTGTGAATGGGCCCCAGAATAGATGATGTGGCTCTGCCAAGCTCAAAAGAAAACAGGACACTCCAAATCGAAGAACCCCGTGATTTAGGTAAGTGGGGGGGGTGGTTTGAGGATGGATATTTGAGGAATGTGACCATGTTTCATGTTACAAAGGTGGACCAAACCTTTAGCTGATGAAGCAACATCTTTTGATGACCGTCTTCAATGACATAGACAGTAAGTCCTCTTCCACTCACAGTACCAAATTACCAAGCACATGCACATCCCCTTAATAGCATAGATTGTCTATCGGGCTTAAAGCGTAGGTGCAGAAGTGACAGACTGCAAGACACTCAAAAGAGAAAGACCCCATGATTTAGGTAAGTGGCGGGTGGTTTGAGGAGTGTGACCATGTTTCATGTTACATCCTAAATATGGAGGTAAAATGATGCAAGGTCACAAAGGAGGACCGAACCTTCTTCAGAGACATATAGAGCAGTGGTCCTCAACTCCGGTCCTCGGGGCCCACTAACAGGCCAGGTTTGCAAGATAACTAAATTACATCACAGGTGATCTAATTTGCTGCTCAGTGATTGCAGTATTTTAGTCTGCATCTCCCCAAGGTAATACTTAAAATCTGGCCTGTTAGTGGGCCCCCGAGGACCGGAGTTGAGGACCACTGATATAGAGTATGTCCTCTTCTACTCACAGCACCAAATTACAAAATGTGCACAACCCCTTAATAGCATAGATTGTCTATGTGGCTTGAGAGGGTAGGAGCAGAAGTAACAGCCTTCGAGGCATTTATCCCTCCAATGGAAAAAGTAAGGGAGTGGAGGAGGTAGAGATGGGGTAAGAGGCATACGGAATTAGAAGATAGTCAATATTCCTGGTACTCCACTATAACCTTCTGTATTGCTTTCATCTAATAATTGCAAATGACAATGTAAGCTAATATACTGTGAGTACATACCTAGGTGATTTGGGTATACTACCTGCTTAATAATGACTGTCCACTTTGGTATCTAAGACAAGAAGCCAGCACTGTTCCATGTTGAATATTATGTAATTGTTTTAGAAACAGCAATGTAAACTTACCTAAAAAGAAAGAAACAAGATAGAACGCATTAGACAATACAGTAATGTGGAAAACTGGCACAGAGATAATATATCATGCTAAATTCAATATATCCAAACAAGATAAGAGCATTATTCTACTGATCACAAAAGAAAGCTCAGTTGCAGTGGAACAAAACATTCCTTCATAGTATACATTAATAAAACGGTCAACAAAGTTTTTAAAATGGTTCACATGTTAAGAAGACCATTAAAAAGTTAAGGTCTGCTTCTAAATGGTCACCCAATCACTTTCTAATAGAACCTTGTCCATAATTTCAGATTTCACCAACAGTGCCCCCAGCAGGTCAAACCTGGTGTTACTTCCAGACAATTCAGATATTTTGCAGTCTGATTACATTTGCCTTTTAAATTGTATTTGTTAAGTAAATGTAGACACGAGAATTCCCCTAAGGTGTAGAGGTTTGTGGGTAAATCCATTAGGGTTATTATATGGGGTGTTTAAAAGAGAGTGCAAAACGTTCATATAATTAATAAAACACTTTAAAAAAACGACAATAAAGTGTAAGAGTAGGTAAAATGGATATGTGAACTGTCTTATCTGTGCGTTCCTCCTCTATTAATAAAGCTAATGTGCAGGGGATTACCTCTATTTAGTTTGTTCTTGGGATAAGATACTGCTGCTTATGAGCAGTCAATATCAAATACTTTGACCTGTATAACATATAAAACTACCCAACTGAGCCTCTACATGCTAGGTTCCCCAGGACTCTTTTCAATCTTGTACTCAACTTTGAATATCCACTGGTCCACCTATCCCTCATATACATTGAAAATTAGAGCAAGGCCTTATGCACATCAACTCCAAATTGCGTGACTTGTAAAAAAAAACACTCAACTGTTATTTATGTGCTAGTTTCTCCAAGACTCAAATTTCCATCTGGTACTCTGCTCAGAATACCCACTAGTGCTCCTATCCCACACATACACAGCGTCATTGCGTCACATCGAGGTGGAGCGCAAGCTGGAAGTAGCCTGTCTCTCTGCGAGGAGGACGAGCAGCCCGTACCGCTAGACCACCAGTGATGCGATAATACCTTTTAAACTACTACACCCAATTTATGGGCAATAAAGGATTTCTTTAAACCATATTACACCAATTGGAGCCTTTTTCTCTCCCATATACCATCATTGATCCCCCGGAATACAGCGGAACCATCTGCAATTGTGGGATCGCTCCAAGGGGAATACCTATTAAGCCCAGGGGGCTTTTCAAGCGTGAATGGTTCTAATGCCATATGGTATATAGAACCCACTTAATCTGGTAAGTGATCCAGCCTATTTATTCACAAAGGGATTGATGTCACAGCAAATTATGCTAAAGCACGTGCACTTTTGAATTGAAGATCCATATATATATTTTTTGCCATCAAGGACATTCACCATGTTTTGAGCACTGAAGTCACCTTTATATATATTTTTTTGGGACTATATATATATATCTTTTCGTTGATCATTCACGGATAATTTCTTAGAATTTTACACTACTTCACTTATACTTGATTTTTTACACAAATTTATATATATTTACAGGTTTTAGCCACCAATAATCTGCACATGATTTATCAGATAGAATTTTTTGAACACATGTTGTATTAATTTGCATTATTTATACTGGTATTATACTTACCATAGTAACAATACATAGATATTGGTAGTCACTGGTTTGAGCAAGCGCTGTATTTGGTCTAATTATAAGGCCAGAGACATTCCTTATGCACATCAACTCCAAATTGTGTGACTTGTAAAAAAAACACTCAACTGTTATTTATGTGCTAGTTGCTCCAAGACTCAAATTTCCATCTGGTACTCTGCTCAGAATACCCACTAGTGCTCCTATCCCTCACATACATTAGAAAATGGAAGCAACCAATACTCCCGGATGACTGGAGCCAAGCCTGGCCTAGGATAGCCAAATGTTTCTTTAAAAGTACTTAACCAGCATTAGTTGGCTTTTATGGTAACTTCTAATAGCCACATAAACTGATGAAAGGAGTTAATGATGTCCCATACAGTGGTATGAGTCTTAGGCTGGACATACATGTTCAATTTTCTTGTACAATTGTCTGGTAGATTTACCACAAACCACATAATATGAGGTCAAAGCTAAACAACACTTTCACTTGTATCCAATTAGGCAGGCCTTTGTACAACATAGTTGAAGGTAAATTTCAAGAAAATTGTACAGAACATTGTATAATGTATGGCCAGCCTTAGTCTGGGATCATTTCTAATCAATAGGTTGTGCCATCCTGCTTTCTAATGCTTCTGCAGTATTATATTGTTAAAGCATAACTAAACCCTTGAACAAAAAGCTTACGTCCCTTGGATATGGTGAATGCATTTCTTTTCTTTTTTTGTTTTCAAGAGCCTTTTCAGCAAATACAGAAAATACATACTGATCCTGCCAGACATAATGGGGTTGCTTTACTAAAGGCAAATACATTTAAATTCAATAAATAAATAAATAAATAATACATAAATAAATAAATATTACATAAATAAATAAATACATTTATATACATTTACTAAATAAAAATAGACTGTTCACTTTGCAAATTGCAGTTGCTTCAGAGCTTTGAAAAAGAGCTAAGGCTTCACTCTGCAAAGAGTACCCAATCACGTGCAAGGAAAAAAAAAACAGCATGTTTCCTTGCACATGATTGGATGATGGAAGTCAGCAGAGTTTCTGCTCATTTACTAAGCTCTGGCGCAACTGCACTTTGCAAAGTTCACAGTCTATTTTCCTTTAGTAAAATCCACCCCGCTTTGCCCCTGCTACTTGAGCTGCCCCAAAGAATATCTTCCTTCCTAGCTTCAGTATCTTATGTCACCTACCAATTTCCCTGCTCCCAATGTAATGGAGATAAAGTGATACTGATTTGTTTTTTATAGGCCATATTAGGAGAGCAGCCTAGGGTGACTACCATGGCTTCCTCCATAGATTTGAGGATTACCAAGATAAAATATAGTGAAGGAAAATTAAAAAAAAAAAAAAAAAAAAGACAAATAATGCAGCAATCGCACCAACAACTAGTAAATTGCAATATATTACACTTTAATTACAATCACTTGTATTGTGGAAAGTAATGGGGTTACAATGATTCTATATTGTTTGTTCTCTAAATACGTTACTGCTCTAACGCATCATTTCATAAACATTTTCCTGTATGTCCTTTCCAGTTCCTTTATCTTACAGGCAGCCACTTACTCGGCAGTTGTTAGGCAAGGAAGAGGGACATGGAGAAGATAAAAGAGTACATTAGGGCGTTCATTTTTGTATTAAAGTGTCCTGTGTTAATGAGGTCTCTGGAGGAATAATGTGGAACTGTGTAATGATGTTTCTGGAGCTGCTCATTGTGATGATCACTGGAGATGTGACACTCTGTTATACATAATAGGAGAAGCAGAGGCTTCATAAATCCATAAAAGTAAATGAAAGGAGAACTACCCATTGAAACCAGTCAGTGTCTTCCGATTACCATGCTAGAATGCATAAGAACTGGAAAAGCTAAATTGTCAAATAAAAAAAGTTAAGGTGTTGCTCTCAAGTAACCAATAAAAAATAGTGATTGACAGATATGTTTTTTTTTATTGCCGATACCGATATTTTGGTCATCGCATATCGGTCTCGGCCAATATTGGCCGATATTTTCGTACATTAAAAAAAATGTTTTTTTTATATTTTATTTTTTTCACAGGTACTCTTGTGGAGGAATCTGGGGTCTAAAATACCCCAAACCCCTCCTTTTGCACTTAAAAGCATTCAAAACGCCAAGTTTGGCTGTTTTGAATGCTGTAATTTTTTTTAATTTGGCGCCGAGTACATGGAGACCCGATCAGAGCCAAATGTGGCTTTGATCGGGTCTTCTCTTCGGCGGCCGTGCAGGTAGGATGCCCGGGTCTCCCAGTGGGATGGGAGACCCAGGCGAGCCACAGAAGGCGGCAGGAGGGGGGGAGTTCCCTCCTGCTCCTTGTAATGACAGCTAAGCGGCTTCTCAGCCGCATCGTTTGTCATTAAAACACTGCCGACCGTTGGTTATGGACGCCGGTACTGGGGTGATGCCTCTAGCTGCAGGCATCACTCCGGAACATGCACTTTCCTGAAATATCGGCAATATCGGTCACCTTGGTGGGCGATTTCGATATATCGGTGGAAAAGCAGATCCCGGTCTGCTTTTCCCCCAATATATCCCCCAGTGCAGACTCATTTTACCAAATTCTGTTTCATTATTCTGATAATTTGGTAAAATGAGTCTGCACTGGGGGATATATCGGGGGAAAAGCAGATTGGCCCTCGATATATATCGGCTTTGCCGATAATCAGTCAATCTCTAATTAAAAGCAAAAAGTGGAACTGGCTTGGTTCTGATGGACAGCATGGACACTTTTCTTTCTTATATGTTTGCTAAATAAGTCAAACAGCCTAGTTTATAACAATAGATAAAGAAAACTGAAGCAAAGTCCTGCTGTAGCAGAAAAAAAGATTCTCTACTTCTAAGGAACTAAAGACATTATTTTTCTTTAATTTTGGATAGAGTAAGAGAAAGATTTAATCCCTGCTAGTTTTTGTTTTGTCATCTGTGTCCCATTAAGGGGATTTCTCATCACTTCCTGCTCCATATCCGAAACAGGAAGTAAGAGGAAGTTGAGGGAATCACTGGTTGTCACCAGAACTAGTATCACAACTGGAAGAGTTCTCCTCGCTTCCTGTTCTGGTGACAACCCGAAACTTTGGATTTTTTTTCACTCTAATATACAAAAATAAAAACCTGACAGGTGTTCAAATCTCCCTCCATTCTATGTAAAATTAAAAAAAAAGGTTGCCTTTAGTTATACTTTAAGTTTGAAAACCTTGAATCTAACAAAGTGAAAGAAAACATTGTATCTAGATGGATGAGAAAGGAGGGGGAAGTGAAGGATTTAAAAATCCCCAAATCAACTCCCCTCTTACCCTAAGGGCTCTTTCACACGGGCGTTCCTTTTTTTTTTGCCCGATCAGGTCCTTTTTTTTTTTGTAACGGACACGGATGACACTTGTGTCATCCGGTCCGTATGTCCGTTTTTCATCCCATCCGTTTGCGGATGAAAAACTGACATAATGCATGTCTATGTAAATATGGATGTCTGCGGATGACACCACTGACATCCGTTTTTGCTTCAGTTCCGTTTTTTGAAAGGAAGAAAAAATAGGGTTCTCCTCCGTTCAAAAAAACTGAACTGAACTGAACTGAACTGAACTGACAAAAAACGGATGTCAGAGGATGATCATCCGATGACATCCGTATTTACATAGAGATACATTATGTCAGTTTTTCATCCGCAAACGGATAGGATGAAAAACGGACATACGAAACGCCCGTGTGAAAGAGCCCTAAATGTTCTGCAGCCATTTATCTGGAACTAATGAAAAATGTACTCATTCATTTGTTTCTCCTTTCTCTCATTCCTCCATTGTAAAGGGGAAGGGACAGGCTTCCAGATGTAATCTGTAAACTGTTTACACCTGTGATTGCTGTGATAGGCCATCACAGTGATCGCATGGTACAGAGTCGCCCCGATCGGCTCTGTACTCTTTGTCTGTGATGTGAGCCGTCCAATGACAGCTCAGTTCACAGTCATTTACTGGAGCTTAACAAAGCTTAAACCTAATCCCACCTCTATTCTAAGCCCTAGGCTAACTACCCCGTAGAGGAAAGATGCAAATATTTACCTAATCTAAGGATGTTCTGGTCTGGTCACATAATCTCCAGTAGTTAGTAGACGCAATAACTTTTGCGCAAACCAATCAAAATACGCTTATTGCGATTTTTATTTTTTTTTTACCAAAAATATGTAGCAGAAAACAAATTGGCCTATAATGTTAAAAAAATTTTTTTTTTTTTTTTTTTTTTTTTATTTTTTTTTTGATTGAGAAGGTCATATAGCAGAATGTGAAAAATACTGTATTATTTTTTTTTTTTTTTAAATGTCGCATTTTTTTGTTTATAGTGCAAAAAATAAAAATTGCACAGGTGATCAAATACCCCCAAAAGAAAGCTCTATTTGTGGGGAAAAAAGGACTTAAATTTTGTTTGGGTACAGCGCCGCACGACCGTGCAATTGTCCGTTAAAATAACGCAGTGCCGAATCGCAAAATAGGGCCTGGTCATTAAGGGGGCAAATCTTCCGGTCTTAAAGTGGTTAAGTCGCGATATTTCTTCCCACAATTTATTAGGCTGTTTGTCCTGCACATCTTTTGCTTTATTTAACTACCTCGGTATGGTAATAAATATTTAGCTTACATAGGCATAGAGCAGCTGAACACCTTTCACAGAAACAAATTGCATTGAAAAAGATTTTCTCTTTTTTATTATGGTAAATAACAATTTAATAGATTCTAACATTGTTAAAAGAAGAAAAAACGATTCAACAATTCATAATACAAATAGTGCATTTGTCAAGATTGTATTGTAGCGGACTTAAATGGCCTTACATTGCTACAATAAGAATTCAGCCTTACTGTAAGCTGCAGTGGAAGGGAACCACACGGCACAAACCGCTGGAAGAAAATGTTCCAATAGCACTGATACTTTGTTGCTATTACAGCACAGTCTCAATTTTATAGCACTGTACAGTATATCTAATATTAATATAATCAGTTTAAAATATCTATTCAAAACATATCTTCTAAAAAGAAAAATTACCAAATGAGACTATTGTTGGGCAACTGTGATGTCAACCCTTTTACCTCTTGGCACTGACGACACGAAAATATGCGGCCTTTCGGTGGGTGGGCCATGGGGCTGAGAAGCCGCATATTGGCATACCACATTGCAAACATGTAAAAAGGGAAAAATAACTGCGCTAAACAATACTAAGGGAAATAATGATACTATACAGTAAGATACCACCCAACCAAACAGAAATAACAAAAATAGTTGTGCTAAAAATGAAAATGTGTGTGCAATTGACTATCACAAATAACAAAAAATACAGTGAAATAAAAGTTGGTGAAAAACACCCGTGATAGTCCAACATAAATTAAATTCTGAATCTTCAAGGTAAACCACGATATGATAACTGTGAGTTGATATAAATCCACCACTGAATATATCCTCCACCAGTAGGTTTATCGGTTTACTAGACCTCAAGGGTCTATAGGGCTTGTAACACTCCACCAAGCAAACAACTCCAGGTAGGGGATCACAGGGCACTCATCCAAAAACGGCCATCAGAGCTCGCATGGCAACAGGAAATAAGTAACCCATATAAAACACATGGAAAGGCACCATAGTGTAAAACCATAATTTATTGGGAAAACACCACACAATATTGCACTTATATGGGTAATATATCAAGAGCGTGTAAAAAAGCCGGCCGGCTACAACTGAACACCCGTCCTTCCAGGATCGTCAGAGCGCGGTGACGTCAGCACGTCACATTGCAAACACAGCTGTGCAGAGAGAGCATGCCCTGCACGCTCACGGCACAGTTACGAGCGGCTAACAGAAAGCTCCCTAATGTTGCTTGTGATACGGAGCTTTCCAGTCATTTGGCTGCTGTGACTGCCAATCATGGCATTCCCATGATCATATACCCCTCCCCACCTCCCAGCATCTGAAACTACATAAAGGGCTGGGAGGAGCTGACGCCAAGGGGTTAATGACATTGGTATAACCAAACT
The DNA here is from genome assembly GCF_965119305.1 of Pelophylax lessonae. Classification (NCBI taxonomy): domain Eukaryota; kingdom Metazoa; phylum Chordata; class Amphibia; order Anura; family Ranidae; genus Pelophylax; species Pelophylax lessonae. The sequence goes on from NC_138770.1 coordinate 651,336,188, forward strand.
TAAAGTGAAACTTTACTGATAAAGTGTGGTCCAGCTGGTTTGCTCCCTCCCCCAGTTTGTAACCGAGTTACAGTTTTTTGGGGTACCAGTTTGTACTGGTACCTAATCCTACTTCCATAATGCTCACCTAGGCCAGGAGTCTGTCCCTTGCCCTGACCCCTCTCCTCCTAAAGCATCCTGGGGTACACCCAGGAAATTGCATGACCATTCACAAAAAGCTTACTGAGATTGTACATGCACAGTGGGGAGCCAGCTGTGGCTCCTCCGAAAGCCACAGCCAGCTCCTATATTCAAGATGGAAACACCAGGGATCCACAGCAGTAAGAAGAACCAGCTGAGGGAAGACAGAGCTGATTTTTTAACAGCTGAATTATACCTTGGTTTTTTCAGGTACACATAACATGACTACCAAACTAATATTGGGTAGGTCCCCATTTTACTGCCAAAACAGCCCTGGAACGTCAAGGCATGGACTCCACTAGACCTCTAAAGGCATGCTGTGGTATCTGGCACCAAGCACCAAGCTGTCAGTAGGAGATCCTTTAAGACCTGTAAGTTGAGAGGTGGGGTCTCTATGGATTGGACTTGTTTTTCCAGCACATTCTATAGGCCAAGCCAACACATCAAAGACACCTTCTTCCATTATTTCATGGTCCAGTTCTAAAGCTCACATGCCTATTGTAGGCACTTTTGGCTGTGGATATGGGTCAGTCTGCACCTATGCAGCCCATATGTATTCTGACACCTTTGTGCTTAAACCAGCATTAACTTTTTCAGCAAATTGAGCTTCAGTTGCTCTTCTATTGCATTGGACTATAAGGGCCAGCCTTTGCTCCCAGCATGCATCAATGAGCCTTGGCCATTCATGACTCTGTCACCAGATTTCTGGTTTTCCTTCCTTGGATCATTTTCGGTAGGGCCTGGTCACTGCAGAATGGGAACATCCCACAAGAGCGGCAGTTTTGGAGATGCTCTGACCCATTTGTCTAACTATTACTTGCAGATGCCATTGTAATGAGATAATAAATCATATTCAGTTAACCTGTCAGTGGTAATTATTTTATAGGTCTAAGCCCCAGTATATAATACCACATACAGTATATGTGTATGACCGGCCTTAAGGAGTTAAGCAGCCCAGGAGAAAATAAATCTGGGGAATTTGTCTTGTCTTATCATCGGATTATTGGTAGGAATAACACAAAGGACATATATTCACCTACTATATGCACCGGTACACTTTTAGAAATTACATTTTAATGCCACATATATTCTTATGTTTTCCAGAGATATCCCATGTATTCTGGGGATTTGAAAGTAATAAAGGTATTTGGAAGAAAGAAGAGCAGGAAAGATACCTATAAGAGGTTTGCATTTAGGTAATGTTTACACTGCTGCCAAAAATGAAGGTTTTAAATGTTTGGTTATGTTACTCCAGGACTCTTTGTGATGCCTAAATTTCATCTTAATGCAGCATTTATAAGATGAGCTTAAGGTTTAATCAGAACATAAGTTTGGCAGGAGCCGAATGTCATGTATAACATCAACATTACTTTCCCTATTATATATATATGACAGTTTCCCTTTGTCAATGGTTGGTAAACTGTAACTAAATCCGCCTATCCTTTTTAGCCAAGGAAGCTGCCATCCTAGCCTCTGTTTGCACATGTAATCAGTCATGGCACCAGCCATTTGATGGTTTGACCGCACAAGCAAATGTGACAGTTACATTCTCGGCATACCAGTTGGGTATAGTATTCTCCTATTCGGACATGTTTTAAATAACTTTCTCCTTCAAGGGAACAGAGAAGGTACAGAAGAACCCAAGGGATACCCGAACACAGATCATTAAAACACATCACACTAGGGCACTGATGGTGAACCTTGGCACCCCAGATGTTTTGGAACTACATCTCCCATGATGCTCAACTACACTGCAGAGTGCAAGAGCATTGTGGGAAATGTAGTTCCAAAACATCTGGGGTGCCAAGGTTTGCCACCTGGGGTGCCAAGGTTTGCTATCACTCCCCACCCACCACCATGCTGCAGGTCCAGGGACATCTTGCTTTACAGGATCACGGGCACTTCTATAGTGCTTGTAATGGAAATTGAATATAGGAGATGGCGCTCAGTGTGCATATAGTAATAAACCCCAGTATGGACTTAGATGGATAGTCTCATGAACACTTTATTATGATGATCCAAGGGTAAAGCATAATGTGAATGAAACAAGATCAGTCCTACCGCCCCTTGTAACCTCTGGACATTCACACCGATGGTAATGGAATCCTGTAGGAGACCGGTGGCTAATGTTAAGAGCATCTGCGACCCCATCTGACAACCGATCAGTTGGTTTGGGCTGCTCATTCACAAGAATTGCATGCAAAACAATGGTACCGCTTTCAGCACCTAAAATCCAAAAGAATCATACCGCCAGGGAGGTTAATGACTAGTCTGGATGCCTGCAAAATCCCAGTCCACAGATATTTTATCTTTATACATTGATTTGAATGATGGCATTTTCGGGGGTGTGGGAACACTCAACTTTTGTTGTATATATTCATTTGATTGCCTCTAAATCATCTTTTTTTTCCCCCAAACTCATTTTTTCTTAACTTTTGCAATAAACTGGACCTCCGACGCCCTTTATTAATCTTGATATCCATTTTGTATCCTTTTCAAATCCCTGTCACAGTGCAGTGCCCAAAACTATACCCCATAGCTAAGCCGTTATATCTAGTGTAATCTTTTTCTCTAGCAAAAAAATAAATAAAAAAAGTTCCTATGGTGTTTGCCATTGCCAATAGTGTATTGTGTAGAAGTTCACAATACATGTCTTTCTGCATAGTGTTTACTTGGGTTATTTTTAGCTATTGTTTGTAAAAATGAATGGAAAGGTTAGCAGTACACACACCTTGTAGTGTAATAGCTTAGCAACTAGACTGATTATTTTTTATGTCTTTATTATGAGCAAGTGACATAAAAGAGGCTGAGGTTCTGGATGTATAGAAATCGGTATGCACAGTTTTCACGCTTTTTTCAAGGACTTTCATAGAAAAGGTTATAATGTGCTCTAGTGCAGTCAGAAATCTGAAAAAATGTACTGAATGCTATATGAATATTCATTTATAACTTTCCCCATTTATAGTCTATAAAATGTTTTTTTTTTTTTTTCCATTGTAGTTGATGACTAGTTTCCGGGCAATTTTTACTCAATAGACTACAAAAGGTAGCTGCGTATGTTGCCGTTTGGTTGCGCAATCTCCTTTGGAGTTGACCACAGGCTGGCCATATGGCTAACTATAAACCATCTATCGAACCTAGGTCTATTGTTTTCTACAATCCTTTGCTCAAAAATGGTCACCTGACAATGCAAAAATCTGATCAAATTCAGATTCTCCACCAGAATCTCCACCTTCTCCACCAGGTCCATTTGACCATTTTCAAAGTACAATCCACTGTTCATAGGTCCCAACTGTACCTTATTTCGAGGAACTGTCCCTGATTTGTCCCCCTTTTCTCCCTCATTTTGGTCTGATCTCTATATTTGTATATAAAGTTCACGATTTATCTTTCTAAAAGGGTTTCCCAGTTTTAAACCTTCCATCCAATTTCGGAATTGCTGCATTTGTAAATTTCAAAAGCCAGTATAAAGGAAGAGCAGTGGTAAAAAAAATCACGTGGGTTTAACCACTTGCCGACTGCCGCACGAATATATACGGCGTCAGTCAAACCCTCCTGGGCAAAGTGACGTACCGGTACGTCGCTCGCCCCCGAGCGTCTCGGGGGCGAGCGCGCACCGCCGGAGGCGCACTCCTGCCCCCGCTCATTCCCTGACATCCCCGTGCGAATGACCCGGGGCTCCAATGTCCGCCGGTCACTCGCAATCTCCCGCTGGAGAGGGAGAAAGGCAGGCGGCTGATGTAAACAAAGCCGCCTGTCATTCTCCCTGGTGTAACTGCAGAGATCATACGATCCTGCTATGTAGGATCGTATGTCTCTGTGGTTACATCACAAGCCACGCCCCTTGACAGTAAGAATCATGCCCCTAGGGACACACTTAACCCCCTGATCACTAATAAAGTTAACCCCTTCCCTGCCAGTGTCATTTTTACAGTAACAGTGCATATTTTTAGCACTGATTACTATAGTAATGTCACTGGTACCCCCAAAAGTGTCAAAAATGTCAGTCTGTCCACCGCAATGTCGCAGTCCTGCAAAAAAATACGCAGATCGCCGCCATTACTAGTTAAAAAAAAACAATAAAAATGACATAAATGTTTCCCTTAATTGGTAAACGCAATAACTTTTGCGCAAACCAATCCAAAAAAGCTTATTGTGATTTTTTTTACCAAAAATATGTAGCAAAAAACAAATTGGCCTAAAATGTTAAAAAATGTAGATTTTTACTTTTTTTTCATATAAAAAATGTGAAAAATATTGTTATTTTTTCAAAATTGTCGTTTTTTTTTTGTTAATAGCGCAAAAAGTAAAAATCGCACAGGTGATCAAATAGCACCAAAAGAAAGCTCTGTTTGTGGGGAAAAAAAGACGTCAATTTAATTTGGGTACAGTGTTGCACGACCGTGCAATTGTCCTTTAAAGTCACGTAGTGCCGAATCGCAAAATAGGCCCTGGTCTTTTAGCAGCCAAATCCTCCGGGGCTTAAGTGGTTAATTAACCATTTTTTTGTTGTGTCCTATGCCTACATACTTTTGCTAATAGGTGTCCCTCGCTAACATCTCAAAATATTGGGAGGCGTGTTTGTTCATGAAACGGTGTGAATGTCTCTGACCAAACAATCAGAAACAGACTTCATGTGGGTGGCCTGAGGGCCTGACGTCCTCTAGTGGGCCCTGTGCTCACTGCCTGGTACTGTGGAGCTTGATTGCAAAGGCAGCTGCTTCTCACAATAGAGCTGATTTACTATAACTGGAGAGTTCAAAATCTGCTGCAGCTGTGCAAAGAAACCAATCAGCTTCTAACTTGCCAGCAGATAGATTTACTAAAACTGGAGAGTGCAAAATATGCTGCAGCTGTGCATAGAAACCAATCAGGTTCTATCTCCAGTTTGTTTAATTAAATCTTGAAGCTGATTGGTTTCTGTGCAGAGCTGCACCAGATTTCACACTCTCCAGTTTTAGTAAATCAACCCCAAAGTGTATTTCTCTCCTTTGTAATTATTCAAATTAGTGTCTTTGTGCCAGCAGTTGAGCTTGATATGTTTTGTGCAGAGATCTCTTTAACCAATTTAAGACTGGAAGGATTTGCCCCCTTAATGACCAGGCCCTGTCTTGCGATTCAGCACTGCGTTACTTTAACGGACAATTGCGCGGTTTTGCCAATTTGTTTTCTGCTACATATTTTTGGTAAAAAAAATCACAATAAGTGAAGTTTGATTGGTTTGCGCAAAAGTTGTCTAGTAATGGTGGCAATCTGCGATTTTTTGCGGGACTGCGACATTGCGGTGGACAGATCGGACCCCTGACTTTTACAATTTTGGGGGAAACAGTGACATTACTACAGTACTGTTATAGTAATAATGACACTGGTAGGGAAGGGGTTAACATTGTGGGTGATCAAGGGGTTAAATGTGTACCTAGGGGCGTGTTTCTAAGTGGGGAGCGTGGCTTGTGAAATGATCACAGAGACCTGTGATCCTATATAGCAGGATCACAGGGGCTCTGTGATCATTCCAGGGAGACGAACGGCCATACAATTAAGAAGTAGGCAACCACACACCGACTTGAGAGTTGAAACGATTAAAATCCATTTATTGAAAGTCCAAAAAATTCATAGTGACAAACCAGAGACAGGAGACAAATACAGTTGACGCGTTTCATGAATTTATATTCGCTTAGTCATAATAACCGCTGATGGCTCTTCTCTCTAAGCGGGGAACGATTGCAGGTGTCAGGAGGCAATCGGAGCCACCTGGCCCGTGCATCGGCTTCCCCGCTGACGAGTGCGCTCGCCCCCTAGCTGCCTGCGCGGGACGGACGTATAACTACGGTGCATCGTGCAAAGGCGGCTGCCTGCCGCAGTATAACTCCGGAGGACGGTCGTAAAGTGGTTAAACCTAAAGACGATAATCGTATATCTCACATTTAGAAAAAAAATATATAAGGTTGAACGTTATTTTTTATCTAGTGTAGAATTTCTTTACACTGAAAATAAAGTAAATCTATTTTTGCAATGAAATGAAAACCTCACAAATGGAAGAATACATCTCTAATCACTGCATTCCCCATTTTTGGAAAACTTTCAAGACATTATCATAAAAGCCCTGCATTATTTCCGATGGAGAATACAAAGGCGAGGATTGCGATTCCCCGCAACTTAATATGCAGAATCTTCACGTTTTAAATGGCAGGCAATTTATCTCTATACATCAGTTCGTGTCAAGAAATGACAGAGCCCCATTGTTACATGGATTCTGCATATTTTAAACGCTAACTCTGCCCTGATGCATCTATTTTCTGATGAACCGCTCCCGAAAATACACTAATTGCCATCTATCGGCCCTGGGTACATTAAAGCTATTTCTGCGTTAAATCAAATAAGTCTGGCGGATATATATCTAAATAAACAAGGGGTTCCGCCACAGTCTGCAGTCTGACATTTCCTCATTTTTGATTATCATAGCCGGCCGGGCTGTTGTTTCCATATTTGCAAAAGTACATGACATTTACCGCAATTTAATAAAAGTTACTTGAGAAGATTCCCATTAAATGTCAGGTCCTAATGAAAGCCACGTCAAAATAATATTATGATTCAGATCTATATGATTTAGACAAGAGAATATCCAATTAGGGGTCAATGAGTCACAAGTTACATATCTATAATGGGCTCCACGTGAATAACGGATCTTGAGTTTAATAAAATTCCATATGTGGTGTGCCTTGACATAGTGACATGTTATTATTTTAATTTATTTTACCTTTATTAGACTGTTATTGTCATTGATACCATATGCAAATGTTGTCTGGTGCTTAAGAAACGTTGAGGTTTATTTCATTATTGAAAATTTCACTGATGTCTGCATGTGATGATATTTAATATTCAATAATAGTTTAGAACAAATGTGTCCTCTATACAGGTAGAGGGCAGCCAAATTTTTGGTTTTGGACAAATGTTCTCTCTTTATACATTCTTTTAATTTTGGGACTTTTAAAGTGCCAGTTCACAAATATAGAACATTCAGTTCTTTAACTGCACCTCAAAAACCTCAAAATTAGAAGGTTTTTTTTTTTTTATAAAGGCACCTCATAAGGCCCAACATAAGGCACCTCCAAAGTCTCAAAATTAGATTTTTGGTATATAGATATGTCATAGGGATGAGGAATGATAGACAATACCCATATGGAAGAAAAATATATTTCCAATATATTTAGGGAAAAATTTTTGGAAATATATTGAATATGGCCAAAATTGTAGCATTTTAAATATATTTCCAATATATTTGGGGGAAAAAAAATGAATTTTTTAAAAAATATATTTTAAATATATTTTTCTTCCATGTGGGTAGAACCAGCTGTCTCTTTTTTATTGGATAAAAATGAATTCAATTGTACTGAATGGAAAGGATTGTTATAGGTGTTACCATAGACATTCAGAGAAGTGCCTAAAGCAGAGTTCCACCCAAAAGTGGAACTTCGACTCATTTGCTTCCTCTCCCCCTCCGGTGCCACATTTGGCACCTTTTTGGGGGGAAGGTGGAGGGGGGAACGGGTACCTGTTTTTGACAGGTACTCTTCCCCACTTCCGGGAGACGGCACTGCAGTGCTGGATGTTTGGCCCCCTCCTCCTTTCCCCACCGCCAAGCCAATCCGAATGCGCAGCGTGCTTTGCGCATGCGCATTAGGGACCCGCCCGTGAAGCCGTAAGGCTTCACTGCCGGGTTCCCTCACCGGCAATGGCGGCGGCGGCAGCACCCGACAGCCGATGGAAACATCGGATGCAGTGCCGACATTGCTGGACTCCAGGACAGGTAAATGTCCTAATATTAAAAGTCAGCAGCTACTGTATGTGTAGCTGCTGACTTTTAATGTTTGGAGGAGGAGATGGGAGGCTGGAACACCACTTTAATGTAAAGATAAACCTGCTAAACAAAAATTTGCCAGGAGATAGATTTTTTTTCAGTAGAAGGCCTTTTAGGCCTCGTCTGCCAGCAAATTTTTGACTGGGGGAAATGCACAGTACGGCAAGAAGCCACCAAATAGTGGCCACCCAATGAGACAAGTAAGAAGACACCAGACCTGAAAAAAGTTGGCAACAGCAGCGAAGGAGTTGCGGCGGGGAGCTTGGACCTTGCATTGCTGGAGACTAGTACACCCACAGGTATGGCAAATGTTGCCCTGACTGCTACCCTTCACACCTATAATGTTTAGCTTTCAGTGCCTACTGTAGTGCCTACTCTAACAACAAGTCTCAGCACTGACTGATCCAAAGCTGACTACACCCAACTGCAGTACCCAATGTACAGCTGAGGAATGTCTGTGCTCGAGTAGTGCCTCTATTCACGAGTCAATAATAAACCTCTCAAGGAAGTTGGCAATATAGCAAGATCTCAAATACTTGGAAATATTTATTGGCACATGAGGTTAAAATGCAATACAGCATATATGCTTAGGCATTTCAGCTCCACTGGCCATAGTCATAGCTGTCTACTCTCACCCTCCAAAATGGGGGGGTTAACCAATTAAAATATCATTATAAAAAAATGAAATGGCTTAGAAGGGGAACCAAAGTGACAGCTGTCATCACTCAATCTCTGATATTATTACAATTTAAGTAAATACATATTTTTTGAAGAAACCATCAAAAAGCAGGTATGTTTAAAAAAATGTGGAGTTTTTTCAAATATAGATTTACATCTTGCCGATGGTTCAGTTCCTAGGGGATCCTTGTGTTTCACTTAAAAATCCACCACACCTCTCTTTCCGACACCTTCAGGCTCCTTTCACACCAGGCGGACTTCAATTAGATCAGCAGGGGCTCTGCCCACTGATCCCCTACTGATCAGAGCAGAGTCTGCTCAGTTTATGCACAGCGGACCAGGACCAAACTTTCTCTGCTCTTTGGACCGGCGGGTGTAAAAGGAATCCACTGTCCATTTACACCCAACTGCCCTCTGATATGATCCACCTAGACAGAGAAGGATGGCTCCCCTTCTGTTTTATTTTAGTGGACCGGCTTGGATTGGAGATAGGTGGGTGTAAATTGACACAAGTCCATTTAAACCTGCCGGTCCATAGGGGTGAATGGAGGGTCTGATCAGGTCCTCCGGAAAAACTGACTGGCAGACCTGAATGGACTCTTCATGTGAAAGAGGCCTAAGACACAGGTCACCATCCCTGACAAATGAAGTAACCCTTTCAATTCCACAAAAAGAAAATCTAGAGACGTCTCCAGCGTGGACATCTCTGATACGCTTTGACACACTGGTCTCAGCTTTGGCCCAGGCCCAGGCTGCACAGAGCCCTCAGCTATCTTGTGCAAGTGAATAAGGGGAAAACTGTAAAGAACCCAACACCTCCCATCCATAAGTAAAAGAGCTTGCTACAGTCCATACAACATATTTCTTATTTTCGCATATTATTTTCACTTAGAACAAAGAAAGATTTTTCACAACAAATCAAGATGGCAGCACTAATAAATTTGTTACATAACAGTAAGATTAGCTAGCACAGGAGTGTATAAATTATACACTTGGATGGTTCTTTCATGTTCAATAGCCTATGGTTTCAGACATTTGTAATAGGAATGGCCTACCATATGGCTGTATCTCTTTTCATTTCACTGTTACTAGCGGCAAACTCCCTGTCCAATACAAGTGATGTTATTTGCCACCCTGGTCAGAGAAATGCGTGTACTTATTCCTAGGCAACATTTTAGCTTTTACAAAAAAGGATTACTTTATTTAGACGCACCAGACGATAGGTCAGGAAAAAATAAAGCGTATGGAAATAATCTGTAAGTCTGAAATTAAAGAAAAAGAAAACTCAGAATGGAAATCCACTGGAATGCACAAAAACACATTTTAATTTTCAGCTCACAAAAGCAGTTATGCTATAATAAAATGATAAAGAAGCTTCAATTGCTCAAATGAAAATGTTAGATAGCATGTTAATAGGGATAAATTAACCTGCTCAGTTCTCTACAGTGGAACACTGGTACTATGAGATTCAATCGAAAAAATATGATTATACCATTCCACTTGAAATACCGTGTTGAGAAAATGCATTTTATTACAAGTGCATCCTGCATTTGACTGAATGATTGATTTATAGGGTGTGCTATAAATTGCATACCAGGAAAATTAGGTCAGCTTTCTCTAATCTTTATTATTTCTTTGCAAGACTTGTGGCCAGGGATGAGGTTCAGGTTAAGGTTGAACATGAGTTTGACATGAACCCAGCCTGCAGCAAAAAGCCTGCACATTGATGATGTCATGCCATTGATAATGTAATCCACCAAAAAAAAAAAAATATATATATATATATATATATATATATATATATACAGGTAGGTATATCAAGAAGAGCTGACATGTGAGGGAATTCATTCCTGCATAGCACAAAAAAAAAAAAAAAAAATATATATATATATATATATTTATATATATTGTGTATATATATATATATTGTATGTGTATATATATATATATATATATATATATATATATATATATATATATATATATATATATATATATACAGTATATATATATATATATATATATATATATATATATATATATATATATATATATATATATATATATATATATATATATATATATATTTTGTGCTATGCAGGAATGAATTCCCTCACATGTCAGCTCTTCTTGATATACTTACCTGTTATAATTGCAATTTGAATTAGGGTCCTTTAACATGATGCGCCGTACGGCACGGTCCGTTCTCTGTTCAGCAGGGATCGATCCGCAGATTCCCGCTGAGCAGGCAGGTGACAGCTCCGTCTCTGCTCTGTGTGCGGAGATGGAGCAGTCAGATCCCCACTGTCCTCTATGGGGGAATCGGATGAGAACGGACTGCCTGTCCGTTCTCATCCGATCCCATCTGATCCGATCCTCCAGACGGATGGAAAATAGGGTTTCCATCCGTCCAGATTTCATGGACAGGATCGGATAGCAGCGGGTGTCAGCGGAGATGTCTCTGCTGACATCATAGGGATGCATGTAGCATCGGATCAGGTCCGCCTAAAAAACTGACAGGCGGATCTGATCGGATCGTTCGTGTGAAATTACCTTAAATCATGTTGTATTCTATTACAATGAAATGTATAACCATTATCTTTTTTATTTTTAATATATTTATTTATTTGTCATGAACTGAAGTAGATTTATTCTACTGGTTTATATATTATAGTTATTTCTGTTACAATGGAAGGCCAACAATGGTCAATTTTTTTTTTTTTTTATTAAAATGTTTACTTTATACATTTAAGGATTAATTTGCCTCATTTAAAGTCCCGCAAACCAATGAAAGTAATTTTTAGTATATACAAATAGGGATGGAGGCTTCTCTTTCTAATATGAAGGTGTGCTGCGGAACATAAAATTCTCTAATCCACCAGACTAGCTTACAGGTAGTCCCCATGTGTGACCACGTGTCTCTGCCACACTTCCCTCCAATTGGGCTAAACTGTAAAGCTGAACCTAGATAAAATGCAGTTCGGGGAACTGCACAAAACAAATTTGGGCAGTTCACTGGTGCAAATCCCCAAATGCCGTTTACAAACAAACAAACCAGGAACTCTGGGTGATTGGCACTGGACCTACATCACTGGACGAAGGAAATGATGATGGGTTTATATTGCACTAGTACCACCACTAAATGACAGATCCCTGGCTGGTTTATTTAAAACAGCAGCCAGCATTTTGCAAAAGTATTGCTACTACACCTAAAAGACAGATACCAGGTGATTACTGTTTGTAAATAAGCCAGCAAGGGATCCTGGGTGACATTATTGACATCAATGTACCATATTTATTCAATTACATCACCAAGGATCTCTGGCTTGTTTATTACTAAACAGAAGCCAGCCAGGGATCTGTCATTTGGCAATGAAAAAACGCCAGCCCTCTGGGGATCTGTCATTTTGTGTCACTAGCATTTTTTTCAATGTCACTTTTAAAGGATTATTGTTCCTTACCTTCATGCACAGGTGAACTTGCATTCCCCAACCATGTTATTTAACCACTTGCCGACCGCTCACATTGAGCGTACTGCGGCAAAGTGGTTCGTTATCGTCCAGCGACGTAGACCTACATCGCTGGACTCCTCCCCTTGTGGGCGGCGCTGTATTCAGTCACAGCAGGAGTCGGGCCAGGGGAGGAGCGGCGGTGATCACCGCCGCTCTTCCCCGATCATCGGGGATCTAGTGTGGAGATCCGCCCGCTTGTGTGAACAAAGCAGGCGGATCTCCTAAGTGACAGGCAGGGACAGATTGCAGGATTCAGCATAACTGAACCTGCGATCTGTGCCTGTGTCACACAGTCCCCACCCCCCCACACACGTCAGTAAGCACCAGGCATACATTAACCCCTTGATCACCAATAAAAGTTAACCCCTTCCTTGCCAGTGTCATTTTTACAGTAACAGTGCATATTTATAGCCCTGATTACTGCAGTAATGTCACTGGTACCCCCAAAAGTGTCAAAAATGTCAGTCAAGGGTCCGATCTGTCCGCCGCAATGTCGCAGTCCCGCTAAAAAAAATTGCAGATCACCGCCATTACTAGTTAAAAAAAAAAACAATAAAAATTACATAAATTTCCCGCAGTTAGTAGCTGCGATAACTTTTGCACAAACCAATCAAAATACACTTATTGCTATTTTTTTACCAAAAATATGTAGCAGAAAACAAATTTGCCTAAAATGTTAAAAAAATTAGATTTTTACATTTTTTTGGGGGGAATTTCATATCAAAAAATGTGAAAAATATTGTTATTTTTTCAAAATTGTTGCTCTTTTTTTGTTTATAGCGCAAAAAGTAAAAATCGCACAGGTGATCAAATACCACCAAAAGAAAGCTCTATTTGTGGGGAAAAAAAGTACATCAATTTAATTTGGGTATAGCATCGCACAACCGCGCAATTGTCCGTTAAAGTAATGCAGTGCCAAATCGCAAATTATGGCCTGGTCAGGAAAGGGGTAAAATCTTCCGGTCTTAAAGCGGTTAAAAATACGCTCATTGAGAATTTTTTTGTCAAAGACATGTAGCTAAATACATTTTGGCCTAAATATATGACAAAAATGTAATATATTGGATATTTTTTAACTGTCAAAGTAGAAAAATATTGTTATTTTTTCAAAATTGTCGCTTTTTTTTATTAATATCGCAAAAAATGAAAAGTGCAGACGTTGTCAAATACAGCCAAAAGAAAGCTCTGTTTGTGGGAAAAAAAGGATGTAAATTTCGTTTGGGTAGGGCGTTGCATGACCGCGCAATTGTCAGTTAAAGTCGCACAGTGCCAAATCGCAAAAAGTGGCCTGGACGTAAAGCAGGAAAATCCTCCGGTGGTAAAGTGGTTAAAGGATTTGTGTATTTTCAATGTTTCCCTTTACAACGCATGAACACTCTCTCTGCTGAATATTATTTAGTTATTTTTGCAATGGTATACATATGTCCCCATGACAGTGCCCACCTTCCCATGCCCTTTTTTAGGAAAAGCTTGCAAGGTAGCTTTGAAAAAGAATAGCAAAATTCCCCTCCTATAGACTACAATAAGGTTCAGCACTAGGTTTGGGGATCACAATCTTCTCAATGGGTTTGCTGAACCTCCTGAGGACTAAACTTTGCCCAGTTAATTTATCTTACTTGTGGCTAGCACTCATACTTTTTTTATGAATTAATTCATTACTATTTTGCCAGCACTGTAACACTTTAATGTGAATACACCAAGGAATTGTTCCATTGCGGACATATCATGGTGATATATTGATTTTACGTCCTTGCTTTGTATGAGATTTCCTGTAGCTTTGTATAGATTAATATGATTTATAGCTTTTTCAGTATTTTCAGTTTGGTTACTCCTTTATTCTTATTTTGATTAGTCGGTTATAAGTATATAGTGAACATACATTTGCCAACAATAAGGACAATGTCTGAAATATTATATTATTCATATAAGGAATTGAATGAGCTCTAATATATCCTTACATACTGTAATTCCATTAATATTTAACTTAGAAAGCAATACTTAAATTCTTGAAATTGGAAGGGTTATTACTAACCACAACTTTACAATAGTAATACTAATACAATAAAGATTGATCCCATCAACATACTGCAAACACGTTGAGTGGTTATTCATCACAGTCTAGACAAACAGATGGATGAAATTCACACACAGGACTTCTTTTACCTGCCAAATGATTTGTATTTCTGTCCACCCAGATTTATTTAATCTGGCAGATTTTTTTCTTTGTGCTAAAAAAGAAAAACAAATGCAGCCAACCTATCTAAGGACTGGTAAACTGCAAAATACTCAGGCTGTTCCTAAAGCAATGCAAAAATGGTCACTTTTTGATTAACTTACATAGGTTATTTAAATTTCACATGTTGGTAGAATAACTCTTCCTCAGTAGTAACTTTTCTTATTCCTTTTCATTGCAGGTAAATAATGGATTCCGGGCAGTAGCAATAAGCTGTTACTGAGTTCTTGGTTAACCACTTCTGGACCGGAAGAATTTGCTCCCTTAATGACCAGGCCATTTTTTGCGATTCGGCACTGCGTTACTTTAACAGACAATTGCGTGGTTTGTGCAACGCTGTACCTTAATAAAGTTGATGTCCTTTTTTTTTTCCCACAAATAGAGCTTTCTTTTGTTTTGTTCAAAATTTTGTTTTTATGCACCTATGACATACACTATATTACCAAATGTATTGGGACGCCTGCCCTTACACCCACATTAACTTTTAACGAAATCCCAGTCTACATCTGTAGGGTTCAATATTGAGTTGGCCCACCCTTTGCAGCTATAACAACTTAATTTTTTTCTGGGAAAGCTATCCACAAGGTTTAGGAGTGTGTCTATGGGAATGTTTGCCCATTTTTCCAGAAGGCACTGAAAAGGACACTGAAGGCCTGGCTCGCATTCTCCACTGTAATTCATCCCAAAGGTGTTCTTTCGGGTTGAGATCAGGATTCTGTGCAGGCCAGTCAAGTTCCTTCACCCCAAACTCTCTTATCCATGTCTTTATGGACCTTGCTTTGTAGAATAGTCCAAATATGTGGTGGAGGGGGGATTATGGTGTGGGGTTGTTTTTCAGGGGTTGGGCTTGGCCTTTTAGCTCCAGTGAAAGGAACTCTTAAGGTGTTAGCATACCAAGACATTTTGGATAATTTCATGCTCCCAGCTTTGTGGGAACAGTTTGGGGATGGCCCCTTCCTGTTCCAACATGACTGCGCACCAGTGCACAAAGCAAAGTCCATAAAGACATGGATGAGCGTGTTTGGGGTGGAGGAACTTGACTGGCCTGCATAGAGTCCTGGCCTCAACCTGATAGAACACCTTTGGGATGAATTAGAGTGGAGACTGCGAGCCAGGCCTTCTCGTCCATGTCAGTGCATGATCTCACAAATGTGTTTCTAGAAGAATGGTCAAACATTCCATTAGACACATTTCTGAACCTTGTGGACAGCCTTCCCATAAGATTTGAAGCTAGTATACCTGCAAAGGGAAGGCCAACTCAATATTGAACACTACGGACTAAGACTGGGATGCCATTAAAGTTCATGTGCGTGTAAAGGCAGGTGTCCAAATACTTTTGGTAATATAGTGTATGTCATAGGTGCATCAAAACTAAAAGTGTTCACAGTCATACACTTCCTTCTTTTTTAGAGAGCTACCACAGCTTGGGTAGAGAAGCATCATTTTTGTCAGCATTTTGCAGAGAAGGACCCTTGCTTTCGAAGTGAAAGCAGTGGTCTCCCTGCAGAGATCCAACAAAACTCCTGCAGTCTACAGTCTACAGCGTGATGGCTCAGCTCAGGTGGAAGTAATGATCCACTTCATCAGGGGTATTGCTTAAGGCTTTGCTGCCCTCCAGGACTGGGGGTGTCATTGACATATCTAGAAAATGGAAAGAGAGCTTTGACTCAGCATTGGACTTCTGCAAAAAGACCACTGCTTTCACACAGTGAAAAAAGGATCCTTTACTATAACATGCTGGCAGGGGACAGGTTTCTCTACTTTTGCTTTCAATGTGAAAGCAATGGTCTCCCTGCAGAGACCCAACAAAACCCCAGCAGTCTACAGTCTACAGCGTGATGGCTCAGCTCAGGTGGAAGTAATGATCCACTTCATTGGGGGTATGGCTTAAGGCTTTGCTGCCCTCCAGGACTGGGGGTGTCCTTGACATATCTAGAAAATGGAAAGAGAGCTTTGACTCAGCATTGGACGTGTTGGACTTTTTCAAAAGGACCACTGCTTTCACACAGTGAAAAAAGGATCCTTTACTATAGCATGCTGGCAGGGGACAGGTTTCTCTACTTTTTAAAAAGATAGGCAATGTAAAGAAATGTATACTCAAAACTGAAATTTTAGAGCCGTTTTATAAAACTGTAGCACCAATGCAACTTTTGTTGTAGCCACTAGGAAGATAAAGAAAGCAATCTATAAGGTAGCTACAGGCAATCATCTGTGCTTTTCAATAATGTACCTTTGTTTCACTTTATGTAAATGTTCTAAGCAAATCATGACAGGTAAAAATAAACATGGATGAGCATAACCAAGCATAGCTGCTAACCTAAGCACAATTTACTAAGCCATTTAACTTACTTGTTACAGTACAGGAATGTACACCCACATCCCATGTATGCCCTGTCTGCTTGCTGTCACACGCCCATCATTCAACACAACACAAGGAGCTATGCTCCTGGAAGCAACATTTATCTTAGAAAGGAAAGTGAGATTTATGATTGACAGATCAGATTTACAGAACATTTTTCCAGATCATTTGACTTCATCAAGCACTTGCTTTTTGTCAGAGAACCTATCAACCAACATCACAATATTTAGTTTTAACAAATACAAGAAAATGACTTAGTGTAAGATTACTTTGTAGTCACTGAAAAGGTGTTTTTATTTATTTATTTATAGAAATTGAAATGTCATAAAATAGACAACTTCTGTGTTGGCTTTGCAAAAAAAATCAAAGAACTGGAAGACCAAAATAGGTAAATTATTTTGGGTATACAAGCCAGTGATAACATAATAATTCATAATTAGTGTTGAGCGAACACGGACTGTATTATTCGGGTTCGTACCGAATAATTGGATTTTTGTTACCCGAACACGGACCCGAAAAATCTACTGTATGTTCGGGTTTAAAATCCGTGTTCGGTTATTTTATTTCCTTTTTTGTATGTAATGGTGCGCTTTTAATGGCGGGCTTTCAACAGCCAATCAACAAGCGTTTAACTGGTTTCCCCACTTTTGCTTCATCCAATCAGCAAATATGTGATTTTGTGCACCTTTCCTGAAGCTTTTTGAATATTCCTCCACCAGCCATTAGTCTTGAAAACAATGCCTTATCTTCTACCAAGATAGCTTCTTCCACACGGAGACATAACAGGGAAAAGCCCAGTTGATGGAAGCCTACTATAATCCTACCACTTTATAAAACTCTGGTCCGACCACATCTGGAGTATTCTGTCCAGTACTGGTTGCCGGTCCTCAGGAGGGATGTGTTGGAGCTGGAGAAAGTCCAGAGAAGGGCAACTAAACTAATTAGGGGATTGGAGGACCTTAATTATGAAGAGCGTCTGCAATCGCTTTATTTATTCTCCCTGGAGAAGAGACGCCTGAGAGGGGACATGATAGCAATTTATAAATATCTCAATGGTGATCTCAGCATAGAAAAAAAGCTATTCAGTCGGAAAGGATTGCATGAGGACTAGAGGGCATACAAAACGATTAGAGGAGAAGCGTTTTAACCTCAGGCAACGTGGGGGGTTCTTTACTGTTAGGGCTACAAGATTGTGGAATTGTCTACCACAAGAGGTGGTTTCTGCGGGAAGTATGGTGGCTTTCAAAAGACTCTTAGACGCACATCTCAAGAATCAGAACATTCAGGGGTATGCGAGATGATTACGGCCACACACACCTACACAGGTTGAACTGGATGGACTATTGTCTTTATTCAACCTCAACTACTATGTAACTATATACTGTTAATACTAGTGATAAGTCATCTGCCCTCCACATGTTTCTTTTTTTTTTTGTGGCTCAGCTTTTGCAATACAGGCTAATACCCAATAGGGTTGATTTACTAAAACTGGAGAGTGCAAAATCTAGTGTAGCTCTGCATCGAAACCAATCAGCTTTCAGGATTTTTGCCAAAGTTTAAATCAGCAAGCGGAAGTTAGAAGCTGATTGGCTAGCATGCAGAACTGCACCAGATTTTGCACTCTCCAGTTTTAGTAAATCAACCCCACTGTATTTTAGTACAATACATTCACAGATAGATATTATAGTTAAATTTATGTTTGATGGCCCTTTAAGTTAAGCTCTGCACAGCTGAGTCTACCAAAAGCAATATGTGCCAATAGATATATCAAAGAAACAAGAAAGATAATTACGTCTGTGATCTATGTTACAGCTTTTCATCAGCTATCAAAGAAAAGATTAGTCTCAGAAAATATTTCATGTAGGTGGAAAATGCACTGACAAAAAAAAAAATCTGCTTTTATTTATGCAATCCCAAAAGCACATAAGGTGCAAGTCAGCATGTCAACTCAAAAACAATATTGTGGATTTGGTCAAAACAAAATAGTTTTTGTGAAATGAAAGAAAACAAGGAATGATACAGTTGGGAGATGTTGAGATAATTGCAAGACTCGTTGGAAACTGTCAGAGCAGAGGAAATTGTGAGAGTTGGTTGTGAGTGTACCACGGTTCAGTTTCATACTTGTGAAGAGGGCAGGCCTTTAAGTCCAGCCATTGGACAATTCCAGGTCCAATAATTTCGCCCCCCGGAGCGCACACCTGCTGTGCTAGCAATGTGCAAGTGACAAGAACTGATCAATATTAAGGGACAACAATAGTGATGCACAACTGTCACACAGACGGGTCCATTCCCATTAATAAGTACTCAGCTATGATAGACCAAATAGGGTAAGCTAGTCAAGAACTTTTTGATTCCCTAATGCCACCACTAATGGCGCTTTTCCACTGCATGGAACCGAACGGTTCGGCTCGCTTTTGTGCTTTTCCACTGCTGGTACTGCATGGTACGGTGTAGGAACGGTACGGAACGGTACGGCGGCGCTTTTCCACTGCATGGAACCGAACGGTACGGCTCTCAAAAACAGTACCACCTCGATTGTGGTTCCAAGAGGTACCATACCCGGTACCATATCCCACAATCCTTTGCATGCAGTCACTACTAGCCACTGATTGGTCAGAGAATCCCACCCACCCCGTTGTTATCCCTCCCACTTAACTTTAGTACTACTTTAGTGAAAAAGCAAACCACACCGTACCGTACCGAACCATTCCAACACCGTACCATGCGGTACCAGCAGTGGAAAAGCAAACCGGGCCAAGCAGGGCCGAGTAGAGCCGAGCTGGTACTTGCAGTGGAAAAGTGCCATAACTTCATACATAGAGTACTGCAATCATATTATAATATTAAAAAAAAAGAAAAAAAAAGAAAATAATGTTCACACCATATGTATGTTTTTCAAAAAATGTTAAACCAACATAAATATATCAAATGGGTTTTCAAAATACAAAAAAAAAATACTCTAATACCTCAACCAATCATGTTAAGTTAGATTATATATTACATTTGATCTTTAGTCTGCTCAAATAAATGAAATATTTGTCTCACGTCCCCCTGCATAGGCACAATACAATGCATGTTTAGTTTAGGGGCAATTTATTAGAGTGGAATGTCTACTTTATTCCTTGGCCCTGTGGCAGCTGGCATTCAGGTCTTCTTTGTTTCTATCCTGAAAAGTGGTAGGCACGCACGACCATGATGTACAATGTGGGACAAGCTGTTGCCAATGGTCCTGCATTGTATGTGATGATGTTAGAGAGATGGGAGAAGATAGTGAAATGGCTTCTGGGGAGCAGTCATCAAAACTCTAATTGAGAAAAATATCTCAATCCATGGTCCCTCAGACTTCATAAATAGAGTACTACAATCATATCCCTGGGAGCAGTCATCAATACTCTAACTGAGAAAAATACCTCAATCTGTGGTCCCTCAGACTTCATAAATATAATATAAAAATAAGAGTACTACAATCATATACTTGAGACCAGTCATCAATACTCTAACTGAGAAAAATACCTTAATCCATGGTCCCTCAGACTTCATAAATAGAGCACTACAATCAAATCCTTGGGACCAGTCATCAATACGCTTATTGAGAAAAATGTATCCAATCCATGGTCCCTCAGACTTCATAAATAGAGTATTACAATCAAATCCTTGGGACCAGCCATAAATATGCTTATTGAGAAAAATACCTCAATCCATGGTCCCTCAGACTTCATAAATAGAGTACTACAATCATATTCTTGGAACAAGTCATCAATACGCCTATTGATAAAAATACCTCAATCCATGGTCCCTCAGACTTCATGAATAGAGTACTACAATCATATTCTTGGAACAAGTCATCAATACTCTTATTGAGAAAAAAAAAACTCAATCCATGGCCCCTCAGACTTCATAAATAGAGTGTTACAATCATATCCTTGGGACCAGTTGTCACGGGGTAACGTGGCAGAGCCTGACGTAAGAGGAGTGGCTTACCGGGTAACTGGCGTGGCACAGGGTCACCAGAGGCGCGGAGTCTAAGTGTTAGCCGGTTTTCACCAGGGCCCCAGATGGTGGGGATGGATTTGGCTGCTTGCTAACACCAGGTCGCGGTCCCCCGGATTCCCTGGGAGAGCCAGGAACAGGTCCAGGACAAATAGCCGGTAGCAGGTAAACAGATCAGGACGAGACAGGAGAATAGTCAGGACAAGCCAAGGTCAGGGCGGGCAGCAGGTAATCAGAATCCAAAGACAAGCCGGGTCAGGTAAACAGGAACAATCGGAATCCAAAGACAAGCCGGGTCAGATAAACAGGAACAGCAGATATAACAGGCACAGGATACAGGAGAGCTGAAGACAACACAGCAAAGTGCAGTGCTGCTGGGCTGTTTAAATAAGGCAGCCTGTTTGCCAATTATTGCAATTAGTCTGCCTTCGGTTAACCCTTTAGGTTGCAGACTCATGACAGCACATCAGTGTGCTCAGGAAGCGTTGTGCAGGGTATTGAGTCTCTGACATTGCCCCCCCCTTAAGGGCAACCTCCGGGTGCCCAAAAGGTTCCTTTTGTGGGGATGGTTGCGGAAGAATTTCCGGATTAAGTCCTGGGCATGGAAATTCTGTACCGGTTCCCAGGAATTTTCTTCGGGACCGTAGCCCCTCCACTTAACCAGGTATTGTAGCTGGTTCCTCCGCCTTCTGCAGTCTAGGATGGCCTCCACCTCAAATTCTTCGTCCCCGTTGACTGTGACAGGGGCAGGTGGTTCCGAACTTCTACCAGGAAAGGAATCAGGTACTGCAGGTTTCAAGAGTGAAACGTGGAAGACTGGATGGATCTTGAGGGAATCGGGAAGCGTCAATTCGTAAGATACCTCATTTAATTTTCTCCTCACAGGGAACGGGCCAATAAACTTGGGTGCCAGTTTTTTGGAAGGGCATGCCAATCGGAGATTGGTGGTGGCTAACCATACCAGGTTGCCAGGCTGGAGAACCAACTCACCTCTTCTTCTTTTGTCAAAAAACTCTTTATTGGAGGACTGAGCCTTGGTCATGGCATCCTGTAAGATTTTGTTGTTCTCCTTAAGGAACTCCAAGATATCCCGGACTGCTGGCACTGTAGGTTCAGGAATAAAGCAGGGCAAGAAAGATGGGTGAAACCCGTAGTTAGCATAGAATGGGGACTGACCTGTAGCCGAGTGTTTGGCATTATTGTATGCGAACTCTGCTGATGGTAGTAGCGAGACCCAGTCATCTTGAACAAAGGTGGTGAAGCATCGGATATATTGCTCGAGGGTCTGGTTGGTCCTCTCAGTCTGCCCGTTAGTCTGGGGATGGTATGCGGAGGACATTGACAGCTTGATTTTCAGTGAATCACATAAAGCCCTCCAGAAGCGGGAAGTAAATTGGACACCTCTATCCGACACAATGTTCATTGGGACCCCGTGAAGTCTTACAATTTCTCTGATGAAGACCTGCGCCGTCTCAAGCGCGGAGGGTGTACCTCTTAGTGGTATGAAGTGAGCCATTTTCGACAGACGGTCTACTACCACGAAGATTGCAGAATAACCGTCTGATGGAGGAAGTTCCACGATAAAATCCATGGCAATCATCTTCCATGGTCTGTCAGGGACTGGTAGTGGTCTGAGCAGGCCCCATGCCTTATTTCGGGTTGCCTTGCTTCGTGTGCAAACAGTACAGGAGGAAACATATTGTTTACAACACTTCTCTAAGTTGGGCCACCAGAACGTGCGCTGCACAAGATCCAGGGTCTTATGGATCCCGAAATGACCAGCCATCGGGTGGTCATGACACAGTCCTAGGATGGACACACGAGCACTTTCTGGAACGAAAATTTGATCCCCTCTCCATAGCAGTCCATTTCTGGGTACCAGTATAGTTCCAGCAGGATGGGGAGCATTTACTGTGGCTTGTCTCAGAGCGGTAAGAAGGTCAGACTGTAATAGCAGAAAGTTACCTTGTGTTAAGATGGTGTCAGGTACAATGATTTCTTTAGAGCTGTCGTACATTCGAGAGAGAGCATCTGGTTTGGTATTCTTGGAACCCGGTCGGTACGTTATATGGAACGTAAATCTGGAAAAAAAAAGTGCCCACCTTGCTTGGCGAGGTCTCAGGCGTTTGGCCGTCCTCAAATACTCCAGGTTCTTATGATCCGTGAAGATGAGTATGGGATGTGCCGCCCCTTCCAATAGATACCTCCACTCCTCCAGGGCGGTCTTGATGGCAAGGAGCTCCCGATCCCCTACATCATAGTTCCTCTCCGCAGGAGAAAGCTTACGGGAGAAGAAGGCTACCGGATGAATTAGGTCCTTGAGACCTTGACGCTGGGAGATGACTGCTCCTACTGCGATTTCCGAGGCGTCAACTTCGAGGATGTAAGGCAGGGCGGGATCCGGGTGGCTGAGGATAGGGGCAGAAGTAAACAGCTCCTTCAGGGCTGTAAATGCGACTTGCGCCTCGGGAGACCAGTGGAAGCGGGTACCTTGTTTGGTGAGCAGGGTAATAGGGGCGATGATGGAAGAGAACCCCTTGATAAATTTCCTGTAGAAATTTGCGAATCCTATGAAACGCTGAATCCCCTTTTTATCCACCGGTGCGGGCCAATCCAGGATGGCGGAGACCTTCTGAGGGTCCATTTTGACCCCTTCAGAGGAGATTATTAACCCGAGGAATTGGATACTCTGCTGTTCAAATTCGCATTTCTCGGGTTTTGCATAGAGCCGGTGTAGCCGGAGTCGGTGGAGTACCTTTTTAACGTGTTCTCGGTGCTGGGCCAGTGAGGAAGAGAAGACCAAGATATCGTCCAGGTAGACAATTATAAAGATGTCCAGATAGTCTCTGAAGATGTCATTGACGAAGTGCTGGAAGGTGGCCGGGGCGTTGCAGAGCCCGAAAGGCATCACCAAATATTCATAATGCCCGAATCGGGTGCGGAATGCTGTCTTCCATTCGTCCCCCTCCCTAATACGGACCAAATTGTAGGCTCCCCGTAGGTCCAGTTTGGTGAATACAGAGGCGGTTCTTAGTCTCTGGAAGAGTTCAGGAATCAAGGGTAGGGGGTACCGGTTTTTGACCGTAATTTTATTTAACTCACGGTAATCGACACATGGCCGAAGTGAATGGTCTTTTTTCTCCACAAAAAAGATCCCAGCTCCTGCCGGAGAAGTAGAGGGTCGGATGAATCCCTTCTCTAGATTCTCCGTCACATAGTCTTTAAGGGTACCCAATTCTCGTTCCGATAAAGGAAAGATACGTCCGAAAGGGATCTCGGCCCCCGGAAGCAATTCAATTGGACAATCATAGGGGCGGTGGGGGGGTAAGGTCTCAGCCCCCTGTTTACTGAAGACGTCCAAGTATTCGTGATAAGATACTGGGACAGAGGAACGTATCTCCTTATCAGCGTCCATACAGAGTAGGGTGCTAGGAGCACTATGGCGTACTGGCAGGCAATGATTCTGGCAGTAAGGGGACTGGAACTTGACGTCTCCAGAAGTCCAATTAATCTGCGGGTTGTGTGCCTGCAACCAGGGTAACCCCAGAATAACAGGAAACAAGGGAGAAGAGATGGCATCCAGGCACAACAACTCCTTGTGCCCTTCGAGAGTGGCCACGGGCAATGGAGGGGTTTCTTGGGTAACTGGCCCAGACTTGATGTGGGACCCATCCGCTAGGAAGATGGAGAGTCCCTGCGACTTGGGTCGAAGTGGGATGCGTTGATGGGCAGCAAAGGTAAGGTCAATGAAGCAGCTGCATGCCCCGGAATCAATAATAGCGGTGACCGGAATCTGGCCTTCTGGGAGCTGGAATGAGATAGAGAGAGCCAGGTGAGTGGTATTGTTGACAGAAACTGGATAACTTGAGGGGGATATAGAAAGACACTTACGCATCTTTGCTGGGCATGAGCGTACAAAGTGTCCGGCCTCTCCGCAGTACAGACACAGGTTGTTCTGACGTCGTCGTGAGCGTTCTTCTGTTGATAAGGAAGGACGCATAAGCCCAAGTTGCATCGGCTCTGACGTATCCGATTCAGAAGTAACCGGAGCAGTGTTGCTGGAACGGGCACCGGAGGAGAAGGTGTGGATGGGATTAGGAACCCGTGGCAACATCCAGACTGGGCGGATCTGCTGCGTGGACCTCTCTGCTCTACGCTCACGGAGCCGGCGGTCTATCTGTATGGCCAGGGTGATTAATGCCTCCAAGGTCTCGGGTATACCCACTCGGGCCAGTTCATCTTTCAAGTTTTCTGAAAGACCCAGGCGGAACTGATGTCGCAAGGCTGCGTCGTTCCAGTGAGTGTCTGTACTCCAACGCCTGAAGTCAGTGACGTAATCCTCTACGGCTCTACGGCCCTGTTGAAGTGAAGTGAGCGCGGTTTCTGCGGTAGCAGTGCGCTGCGGGTCTTCGTATAACTGCGCCATTGCGTTAAAGAAAGCCGTCATGGAGTCCAGCTGGTCGCTGCGCTCTTCAAGCAGGCGGTGAGCCCAGGACTGAGGTTCACCTTGAAGCAGGGATATGATGAACCCCACTTTGGTTGCTTCCAAGGAGAAGGTTCGGGGTTGCAGGGAGAAGTACAGATCGCAGGCATTGCGGAAGGCTCTAAACTTGCTCCGATCCCCAGAAAACCTTTCCGGCGTAGGGACCCTTGGCTCAGGAGGCAGCATCACCACCGTCGGACCGGAGGGATTCCCGGAGGGAGCCATGGAAGCAGCAGGAACTGTAGGGTCCGTGGAGGGGTTTAGGGACTGAACGCGTCCCTCCAGCTGGGTATAGCCCTCTTGCAGGGACTTAACGGCTTGGGTAAGGGCCGCAAGGTGCTGGCAGATGTCGTCCATAGGAGAGGCTCCTCTAGCAGGCTCAGTCATGGCTGTGTTGTACTGTCACGGGGTAACGTGGCAGAGCCTGACGTAAGAGGAGTGGCTTACCGGGTAACTGGCGTGGCACAGGGTCACCAGAGGCGCGGAGTCTAAGTGTTAGCCGGTTTTCACCAGGGCCCCAGATGGTGGGGATGGATTTGGCTGCTTGCTAACACCAGGTCGCGGTCCCCCGGATTCCCTGGGAGAGCCAGGAACAGGTCCAGGACAAATAGCCGGTAGCAGGTAAACAGATCAGGACGAGACAGGAGAATAGTCAGGACAAGCCAAGGTCAGGGCGGGCAGCAGGTAATCAGAATCCAAAGACAAGCCGGGTCAGGTAAACAGGAACAATCGGAATCCAAAGACAAGCCGGGTCAGATAAACAGGAACAGCAGATATAACAGGCACAGGATACAGGAGAGCTGAAGACAACACAGCAAAGTGCAGTGCTGCTGGGCTGTTTAAATAAGGCAGCCTGTTTGCCAATTATTGCAATTAGTCTGCCTTCGGTTAACCCTTTAGGTTGCAGACTCATGACAGCACATCAGTGTGCTCAGGAAGCGTTGTGCAGGGTATTGAGTCTCTGACACCAGTCATCTATACTCTTATTGAGAAAAATACCTTAATCCATGGTCCCTAAGACTTCATAAATAGAATACTACAATCATAATCTTTGGACCAGCCATAAATACGCTTATTGAGAAAAATATCTCAATCCATGGTCACTCACACTTCATAAATAGAGTACTACAATTATATTCTTGGAACAAGTCATCAATACGCCTATTGATAAAAATACCTCAATCCATGGTCCCTCAGACTTCATAAATAGAGTACTACAATCATATTCTTGGAACAAGTCATCAATACTTTTATTGAGAAAAAAAAAACTCAATCCATGGCCCCTCAGACTTCATAAATAGAGTGTTACAATCATATCCTTGGGACCAGTCATCTATACTCTTATTGAGAAAAATACCTCAATCCATGGTCCCTCAGACTTCAAAAATAGAGTACTACAATCATATTCTTAAAACAAGTCATCAATACTCCTATTGATAAAAATACCTCAATCCATGGCCCCTCAGACTTCATAAATATAGTACTACAATCATATTCTTGGAACAAGTCATCAATACTCTTATTGAGAAAAAAAACCTCAATTCATGGCCCCTCAGACTTCATAAATAGAGTGTTACAATCATATCCTTTGGGATCAGTCATCTATACTCTTATTGAGAAAAATACATTAATCCATGGTCCCTCAGACTTCAAAAATAGAGTACTACAATCATAAACTTGGGACCAGCCATAAATACGCTTATTGAGAAAAATACCTCAATCCATGGTCCCTCAGACTTCATAAATAGAGTACTACAATCATATCATTGGGACAAGTTATCAATACTCTTTTTGAGGAAAATGCCTTAATCAATGGTCCCTCAGACTTCATCAATAGAGTACTACAATCATATTCTTGGAACAAGTCATCAATACTCTTATTGAGAAAAAAACCTCAATCCATGGCCTCTCAGACTTCATAAATAGAGTACTACAATCATATTCTTGGGACCAGCCATAAATACGCTTATTGAGAAAAATACCTCAATCCATGATCCCTCAGACTTCATCAATAGAGTACTACAATTATATTCTTGAAACAAGTCATCAATACTCATATAGAAAAAATACCTCAATCCATGGCCTCTCAGACTTCATTAATAAAGTATTGCAATCATATCCTTGGGACCAGTCATTAATACTCTTATTGAGAAAAGAACCTCAATCCATGGTCCCTCAGACTTCATAAATAGAGTACTACAATCATTTTATAATATAATTAAAAACATTTAAAAAAAAAGAAAATAATTTTCACACCATAAGCATGTTTTTCAGAAAACATTATACAAATATAATAAATATATTAAACACATTTATTGCAAAATACTTGACGAACTAGCACATCAACCAATCACGTTAAGTAGGATTAGATATACAGTATATTAAAGTAAAATTTCAGGATAACCTCAACTACTTATAAAACTGTTCCCAACCTTTACTAAACGCCTATACCTACTAAGCTATGTAAGAAAGATATACTAAATATACTTACTTATTTTCAGGCCACTCTGGTCTGGTCACTTGATCTCCCTTGTTTCAGTCAGAGCCAGCTGCCCGGTAAAGAGGAGAACACTCTGACAATGGCTAGTAAAGCCTGGAGTGGTGATGTCACTCATAGGCTTCAAAGGCCCTTTCATTGTTGGCGCTCACTCCCCTACCCTGCAGTGCCACTGGCTGACAAAGAGGAGCTGAATCTCCTGGGATGACTGGACTGAGGCAGTTTTAAGAGTAATTAGGGTTCTCCAAAAATCCTACATTAAAGTTAACTGGCTTCTTGGGAATAGTCATCCGTTATCAAACAAGTGTGTATTGTGCATATGGGGGGAAGCGGAGGAGGCTGGGGAGGGAACTGATTTTGTTTATAAGGTCAGCTTGCTTGTATTTAGGCTTTAAAGTGGTTGTAAACCCTTAGATATACCCAATAAAGTGACCTGGTCTTAGGTGGTATACAGGGATGAAACAAATCATCCTATATAAGCTGTACCTGTTTATCTGTAGTCTTCTTTATAGCCATTAAAAGGCCAGAATTTATAAAGCTTGTCTGAGCTGTGAGAAAACAGGGGGCAGAGATGTGAAAATACACACTGCAGAGCTCACTGAGGAGAACTGTGAGATGATTGGAGGATAGGTACACAACACCCTTCAGACAGCACAAAAGAGCAGAGCTGAGGTTGTCAATCACATGCTGTGTGCTGGAGCTTCTCCAAGATGAAAATTAGATGCTGTAGCACCTTTCTCCTGTGCTCAGAGATAGGGCCCCCTATCCAACCTATTTAGAGGTGTTGTTCCACGGAACTCACGCTTGGCTTCCCAAATGGCCACGGCCTTGCTGCCCTTTAAGAATGGGGTTGTCTGAAGGCACTAAAACCAAAAAAGAAACAGAGGGTGCGCTGCCCTAGCACATTATCCTCAATAATAGTCTTTATTAATTGTAAGTATATATACTCACAAACAAAGGCGCATCAAATACAAACATCTGGAACAATCTGTATCTGTAAACAATGTCCTCAATAGATGATGGCTAACGTGTTTCGAGGCTTAGCCCCCTTCTTCAGAGCTGTATATGTACCTACAATTAATAAAGCCTATTATTGAAGATAATGCGCTAGGCCAGTGCGCCCTATGTTTGTTTTTTGATTTTGGGTGCTGGAGCTCCTTCCCCTGTCACCTTTTTTTCTCTTGGTGTCAGAAGTGACTCATACAGATAGCAGAGGAGCAAGACAGCAGATAGAAATGGCACTTACTGTTTTGGATTGAGACAAGTACACACTATGGAGGGATATGCTTTGTTCATATTTAATGTCTGAGGTTTACAGCCGCTTTAATTAACCACTTAAGGACCGCCCGCTGCAGTTAAACTGCGGTAGGCAACCCCTCCTGCGTGAACCGACATAGGCATACGTCGGTCACGCACCTGCAGCTAGGGGGGGAGCACCCATACTCGGCAGCGGGGACTCTGATGCAGCGGGCAGGTGGCTCCGATTGCCGCCTGACACCCGCGATCGTACCCCGCTGAGAGAGAAGAACGGTCAGCTGTTGTAAACACAGCTGACCGTTCTTCTCCCTGGAATGATCACAGAGTGCCTGTGATCCTTCTATGTAGGAACACAGATCTCTGTGATCATTTCACAAGCCCCCCCCCCCTCCACAGTTAGAATCACTCCCCTAGGCTCACATTTAACCCCTTCCCTGCAAGTGTTAACCCCTTCCCTGCCAGTGTAATTATTACAGTAACAGTGCATATTTTTAGCACTGATTACTGTAGTAATGTCACTGGTCCCCCCAAAAGTGTCAAAAATGTCAGTTAGGGGTCCGATCTGTCCACCGCAATGTCGGAGTCCCGCTAAAAATCGCAGCTCGCCACCATTACTAGTAAAAAAAACAATAAAAACCATAAAAATGGCATAAATATTTCCCCTAGTTTGTAGATGTGATAACTTTTGCGCAAACCAATCAAAATACGCTCATTGCAATTTTTTTTTTTTTTTACCAAAAATATGTAGCAGAAAACAAATTGGTCTAAAATGTTAAAACATTTTGATTTTTAAATTATTTTTTTTGGGAATGTTATATAGCAGAAAGTGAAAAATATATATATATATTTTTATTTTCAGAATTGTTGCTCTTTTTTTGTTTGTAGCACAAAAAATAAAAATCGCACAGGTGATCAAATACCACCAAAAGAAAGCTCTATTTGTGGGGAAAAAAAGGACATCAATTTTGTTTAGGTAAAGAGTCGCATCCGTTAAATAACGCAGTACCAAATCACAAAAAATGGCCTGGTCATTAAGGGGGGCAAATTCTTCCGGTCCAGAAGTGGTTAAGGGGAACCTGTCACCAACAATAAAAAATCATTGTTTAGTGACTAATGCCTCGTACACACGCAACGATTATCGGCCAACCGATCGGCCGTCTTTTGTCCAGTGTTGTTGTGTTGGTTGGAATGTGCTCTAGACTGCACACAAATTTTCTCGGCCAACAAAAACCAACTTCAGAAGTGATGTCATGTGCTGGTTAACTTTCCCATGTGTTTTTTCTTCTCTGAGCATGCCCAGTCTTGCTCATCTGATTTTTGTCTGCTGAAATCTGTACTGACTGCACGGAAATTCGGCCGTTCTGTTGACGGCCAAGGAAAATTTTATAGCTTGCACACCAGATTTTGTTCGGCCGAAAAGTTGGAGTGGGTTGTCGGAAGCATCATACTAACAAGCTGAAAATCGGCCGATCGGACGTTGGCCGAAAATTCACAGCCAACAATCGTTGCGTGTGTACGAGGCATAAGAGCCAACTATTTAGACACCTCGTTGATAAGCGCTGACAAGGCAGCTTCAACTAAACACTTTTTTTGTCTCCTTATGCTCCTTGCTACCAAGGCGAAGACTCATAGCAGCAAAATGATTAAATATTGTGAAGCTTACTATTGGAGATAAAATTAAAAAAAAAAAAAATTAAAAAAAAAAAAAACTTCTGTCATAGTGAGAAAAAAATATACATAAATCATAAAATCACTTCTTTTTTTTTTTGGGTCCGTTATCATGTTTTGGACATAAATATAGCTGTTGTTTTGTTTCCAGCTACCTATTTTGTGCAGATAAGTAGAAAAACATTTTAATTTCCCGAAATCACTGTTATACGGGATGCTCTCCGGAAAAAACACAGTTGTTTTCTTGCCAGCCTCTATTATTATTTTAAAAATGTTTTAAAAGGCTGAAGGAATAAAGTGCGTTTTGTTTCTCCCTGCCCTTCTGAAACCTTACTTAATCAGCCCTGAAGAGTGTCCTTTAGCACTGAATTGTCTGAAATAGGGCTGCTTGTGGAACCAGCGACATCCGAAATTGGTTGAATATTACGGGTTTTTTGAAGGCCTATAAATAGAAGTGTTTGCAATAGGAATTCTTAAAAATAAAATACACGTATAAAAAAATGAACAAATTTATAAAAAAATAAAATAAATATATAAAAAAGGAGCTGTATTCATGTTCATACTGAGACTGGTCATATTGCTGCACCCCTTACATATCTCTGATTCCCCCCCCCCCCCTTTATGTTTTGTACCTGTTGTAATGTTGAAAATAACCAATAAAGATGATTGAAACTAAAAAAAGGGGCTGTATTTATTGAATAACCACTAAGCAAAGGCACGGCTGATTGGGTTTACGGTAGTTCCTGATAATAATTTGAGGCAGTTCCCTTAACACAAAGTCTAAATAAATTAAACTCTTGGCAACATTTTTATTTTTTCATTTTGGGTTTGAGTATAGGAGGGTAATACCCTCTGTCTGATTTTTTTTTTCACCATCTATGTCCCCATTGGAAGATTTCCCCTCTATTACTGTTTCTGGGAACTGTTTTAATGAATTACAATGGTATTGTCTTAATGAAATTTGCAGATTTAACCTCCCTGGTGGTAATCCCGAGCGTGACTCGGGGTGGATTTTTTAGGTTAGGATCGGTATCCCCGAGTCACGCTCAGGGTAGATGTGCAGAGAGCGCAGCGGTGTCTCTTACCTTCTCCTGGCGATCCAGCGATGATCTCTCATTGCTGTGACTGCCAGCCAAGATTCCCGCCGCTCGTCCGTCGGTCAGATGACTTCCTAGTTCCGTTCCCTGCAGCAGCAATGCTGCATGGGAGCGGAACTAGGGAGGGAAATTTAAAAAAAAAAAAAAACGTTGCACAAAACACAAACACATAACACATTTTATATTATATATATATATATGCATATATATATATATATATATATGTGTGTGTGCATATATATATATATATATATATATATATATATATGCACACACACACACACACATATATATATATATATATATATATATATGCACACACACACACATATACACACACATATATATATATATATATATATATATATATATATATATATATATATATATATATATATATATATATATATATATATATATATATAATATATAATGCATGAATTATAATCTAATCAATAATATAATTTTATTATATATATTATATATTATATAATAAAATTATATTATTGATTCAATTATAATTCATGCGTTTGTGTTTCAAATTTATCACATCTGGGATGTCTACTAGACTCTTGTTTTGGTCAGGTTTAAGTCAGTAATTACTAAGAATTGTAGGCCTATAATACATAACGCCAAATTTCCATGAAAAAAATTGTACCGCTTTTGGTACATAATTCCTGACATAATCATATCGCCAGGGAGGTTAAAGCAGTATTAAACCTTTTTTAATAACTTGACATCTAAAAGATTTACCCCCCCTTTTAACGACCCCAGGCCATTTTTGAGGATACAGCACTGTGTTATTTTAACTGATTATGTCGTGTGACGCTGTACCCCAAAAAAAAAAAAATATGTCATTTTTTCCCACAAACAGAGCTTTCTTTTGGTGGTATTTGATCACCTCTGCGGTTTTTATTTTTTGCGCTTAATTCACATTTAATTCACATTTAATTCAAAGGGTAACTGTACTTTTGTGGGGAAAAAAATAGCAAATAAAGAAAAAATAATATAGCATATACAATTGTGACACAAATCATATTGTAATTGAATGTTATTAAAAATGACCTTTCCTTTTCAATCTGCAGCTGTTGTAATTTTCTGAAAATGCAATACAATATGGCTACCTGGAGCTGTTCTGTACACAGAATGTATACTGACCACACCCCAGAAACATCATTTCCTGCTTGTGTGATTGGCTCACCAATTTTTCCAGAAGTCTGCACTAAGATACAAGTCAGATTTCTGGCATCCCCTGCAACAAAAATGTCATTTTTGGTGAGATACTCCCAATAGGAACACGTCTAAAGGGATGCAGGCCCAGCAGATTTCCTCAATAGTTCCCTGCAGCTGCACAGCTGATAGATTATGAAACCACTCCCATTTGACTCACTCAGCACAGAGAAACAAACAATGATTTCTTCAGAGTAATAAATTGTAGGAATCTGCAACAAAGCTTGTTATAATCCTTGCAATGTACAGAGATCACCCAGAGGGGAAGGTTTTTTCTCAACAAAAGTGGAGTTACGCTTTAAGTCTTAGTTTTGATCTATATTATATAGGGACAGAGCTGGAGCCAAAATCTGAAAGAAAAAAAAAGCCCAAGTCTTGGCGTTTTAACATAACAAAAACAGACTTTCTTTTTGATTGGAGTGCTTTTTTTTCTACAATTGTACAATCAACACGATTACAGTTTCTTTTATTTATTGTCCAAAAAAAGGAGCCTAAAAATAAAAAAGGGACATTATGTATGCATGGAAAGTTCCAGTAAACAATGGCAATTCGCACAAGTTGCTTCAGAGAAAAAAATAAATAAAAAATCTCCTGTGAATTCGGTGATTTGCATGGACACTTATTCAATGTAACCTTTGTGCGCGGAGCAGTGGGAAATTTTCTTTGGCACATCAAATATTCAATTTGGTAACTCGCCAGAGGTAAGTTGAGGTGTTATGGAAATAAAGTTCATTGAGGGAAAACAAAAAGATGAGATCTATTACAAAACGGATGATGGATAAAGTATTGTAAAAGCCATGACAGCAAGATGGCGGAGGGAAAACACACTCTGTGTTTTAATGGTGTGTAAAGGCCGGAGTAATATTGGGATTCCCATGATAAAAGTCTCGGTCAACACAATATTCCCAAACCTACAATACTAACTCAACCACTAGGAGGGTTAATGTCTACTATTCAGTGAAGCAGGGAGTCACCATCACCATATACACACTAAATCCACCACTAACATAAAAAAGAAGGGTAAAAAAAAAAAAAAAAGACCCTATACGAGAGCTGATGTTGATGGACTTCCCTTTTTGTTTTGTTTTTTTAACCACTTCAGCTCTGGAAGGTTTTACCCCCTTAACCTCCCTGGCGGTATGATTCTTTTGGAATTTAGGTGCTGAAAGCGGTACCATTATTTTGCATGCAATTCTTGTGAATGAGCAGCCAAAACCAACTGTATACATTATATATATATATATATATATATATATATATATATATATATATATATATATACATATATATATATATATATATATATATATATATATATATATATATATATATATATATATACGTATATATATATATACAGTAATCCCCCGCTACATCGCGGTTCAGTTTTTGCGGTCCCGGTAATTCGCGTTTTTTTTTGTAATGTTATTTTACTATATAAATCATTAAAAATTAAAGATTTTTGTGTTTTTCATAGCTCTTGCTCTGTCTCTAAGTATCTTTTATGTGTTTAAATGATTTTCTATTGTTTTAAAAGTGTGTTTAACCACTTTACCACCGGAGGATTTTGCTGTCTTCCGTCCAGGCCACTTTTGCGATTCGGCGCTGTGCGACTTTAACTGACACCGTACCCAAACGAAATTTACGTCCTTTTTTTCCCATAAACAGAGCTTTCTTTTGGTGGTATTTGATCACCTGTGCGATTTTTACTTTTTGCGCTATAAACAAAAAAAGAGCATTTATTTTGAAAAAATAACAATATTTTTCAAAAAATCGCAATAAGCGTATTTTGATTGGTTTGCGCAAAAGATATTGCGTTTACTAACTAAGGGAAAGATTTCTGTCATTTTTGGTGGGTTTTTTTTAACGCGTAATGGCGGTGATCTGCGATTTTTTTTTGCGGGACTGCGACATTGCGGCGGACAGATCGGACCCTTGACTGACATTTTTGACACTTTTGGGGGTACCAGTGACATTACTACAGTAATCAGTGCTATATATATGCACTGTTACTGTAAAAATGACACTGGCAGGGAAGGGGTTCATTTTATTGGAGAGGGAGGGGTTAATGTATGCCTGGTGCTTACTGACGTGTGGGGGGGGGGAGGTGACTGAGTGAAAGAAGGACAGATCGGATGTCAAGCTATGCTGAACACTCCGATCTGTCAGTCCCTGTCACTATGGAGATCCGCCCGCTGTGTTTACACACAGCGGGCGGATCTCCAGACTCGATCCCCGACAATCGGGGCAGAGCAGCAGCAATTGCCACTGCTCCTCCCCTGGCCCGACTCCCGCTGTGAATGAACACAGCGGGAGCGAGCCTCCGGCGGCGCACGGGATCGCGGCACTTTGCCGCAGTAGCCTCCATGTGAGCGGAGGTAAAGTGGTTAAAGACCTTAAAATGCTTTTACACGTACAGTGACAGTAAAAAAATCATGCCTACAATGCATTTTAATAGGGTTTTTCTATTTCGCGGAATTTCACTTTTCGCGGCTGGGTCCGGAACGTAACCCCCGCAATGGAGGGGGGTTTACTATATATATATACACATATATATATATATATATATATATATATATACATAAAAAGTACAGTAAAACTGCATGAAAGGGCACTGGGGGGCAATCTAATGTGATTTTTTTTTGAATAGTATCAGTGTGTTTGGTGTGTTTTACATTTGAATTTGCCGCCGGTTCCACTCCCCTGCGAACGTCACATCGCAGGAGACGGAAGCCGGGGCACGGAGGCGATCGGGAGAAAGAACCGTCGATAGACACCGCCGGGCACATCGCTGGATCCCGGTGACAAGGTAAGTAACCCTGCTTACAGGATCCAGCGATGCTTCTGGCGGTTCCCCCGAGTGTGGCTCGGGGTTACCGCTTTTGGCTCTGAAATTTAACCCCGAGCCACGCTCGGGAATACCGCTAAGAAGGTTAGTAGGAAAATGTAGTTAACCGCGCAACTTGTATTATTATTTACCCCCTTAAAGACCAGGCCATTTTATGCAAATCAGCACTGCGTTATTTTAACTAACAATTACGCGGTCGTGCAACGCTCTACCCAAATACAATTGATGTCCTTTTTTTCCCCACAAATAGAGCTTTCTTTTGATGGTATTTGAACACCTCTGCGGATTTTAGATTTTTCGCTATAAACAAAAAAAAAAAATTACAATTTAGAAACCAAACGCCATATTTTTTACTTTCTGCTATAAAACATTCCCAATAAAAAAATTTAAAAAAATCTAATCTTTTTTATCAGTTTAGGCCAATTTGTATTCTGCTACATATTTTTGGTAAAAAAAAAAAAATCCCAAAAAGCGTATATTAATTGGTTTGAGTTATAGCATTTACAAACTACGGGATGGATTTTTGGACTTTTTATTTATTTATTTTTTATTAGTAATGCACTGTTAGGCTCCGTTCACATTAGGTCGCTCCGACTTAGGGAGCGACCTGTGAAGTCACATGCAGCGCGACTTCGGCGCGACTTGCACGGACTTCACATAATGGAAGTCAATGCAAGTCACCTCCAGGTCGCCCCGAAGTAGTATAGGACCCTTTTTCTAAGTCGGAGCGACTTGTGTCGCTCCTATTAGAACCGGTCCTGTACTACACTATGGGAGCGATGGTGCATGACTTGTCAGGCTGACCAAGTCACCTGACAAGTCGTACCAGTGTGAATGGACACTTACTGTAATAATGACACTGGCAAGGAAGGAGTTAACTGAGGGGCAATCAAAGGGTTAAGTGTATGCCTAGGGTTGTTTTCTAACTGTGAGGGGGAGGGGCTTATGGAATCAATACAGAGTCCTGTGTTCCTAAATAGGAGGATCACAGGTGCTCTCTGCTGATGCCAAAGAGAACAACGGACCGCTGTTCTCTCTCCACAGGGAGCGATCGTGGGTGCCAGCCCCGTGAGTCAGCTTCCCCGCTGGCTAATGGGGACACGAGCATGCCTCCGGCAGTGTGCGCGCGCCCCCAGGAGCGCTCCCGCGAACCGCCGTACAGGTACGGCAGTTCGCGGAGCCAAAGCCAGCCTGCTGCAGTATATCTGCTGCGGGCAATTGGCAAGTAGTTACAGTGGGAGTAATCTCCCATCCATAATTTGTACCTATAGGTAAGACTATATTAAGGCGTACCTATAGGTGCTGTAAATATCTCCTATATGTGCACCGCTTAGGAGGTAATTACTGTACATGCTGCCGGTTACATCACCGGCGCATGCGCTCTGAAGGAATGGCCACCCGGGTCGTTCCTTCAGAGTCCTGTGCCGTAAATGGTGGCTCCCGTGCGCACGCACAGGAGTGACGTCATTGCGGCCCCGGCCACTCACACAGCCAGAGCCTGCGAACCCAGAAGGAAGACAGGTGAAGATGGACCTAGCCTTGAAGCCTTGTCAGTGGTGACCGCTGGCCGCTGGAAGGGCTTCATTTAAAGATAAGCGTCACATAATGTGCTAGTATCTGATGAATACTAGCACATTATGACATTACCTTACAGGTTCCAAAAAAAAAAACCTTATTGGTTTATTACTGCTTTAAAAATAAAATGATGTAAAAAAAAAAAAAAAACTGAGCCTGAACTTTGACCCTGACCTTGACTCAAACACTAACTCTGGCACTGACCTAGATCAAACTTTGATCTAGATTTTTTTTGGATTTTTTTTATTATTTTTATTTTTCCTCTGCAAGGAGAGAGACAGATACAATGTATCTCTCTTCTCCATTTACAGAGAAAGAAAACACGTGGGCGGGCTTCACAGTGAATGATCACTGTGCTAGCCAATCAGAGGCTATCACAGCAATCAGGCGACCTGGAATCTCGAGTTAGTACGGTCAGGGCCGCTGATAGGGGGGGACCACCAGCCCTCTTGTAAGGGGCCCGAGCACACAGGGGGGCCCACACAGAGAGGGGGATTAGTGATGGACAACAAATACAGAAATCTTCCTCCAGCACCTGAATCTGATCTGTCCCTCTCCCTGCTATCAGCTTTTATCTGTTGAGAAAGAGACAGTAAGGCTCCATGTACACGGGACGCTGGAAATGGCCGTTTAGGAGCAGTTGGGCGTTTTTTTCAGAAGCCCCTGAACCCATCTACATTTTATCTTATCTGTCCATGTACACCAGGTCGTTTACAGTCATTTGCAGGCAGTTGCGTTCAGGGACTTTTTTTAGAACGCAATTATTTGCGTTCGAACGTGTGTTTCCCGGCGTTTCAAACGCACAAACGCGTCCGAACGCGTCTGAACGCGTCTGAATGTGTCCGAACGCGATGACCCGCGTTTAGCGTTCGCGTTTTTCCATTTTAAAGGGGAATAATTTTTTTGACCTCTAGGAACGGTTCTAAACGCAAACGCTCGCAAACGCCCCTAAACGCCCGCTAAACGCGGGTACAAACGCGACCGAACAGACGTTTCAAACGTCCTAAAAATTCCAGCATTCAAAGGGACTTTTAACAAAGTCCCGTGTACATGGAGCCTTATCCCTCACTAATCCCCCTCCTTGTGTGGGCCCCCCCTCCCAGCACTTATCTCTGCTCAGGAGTTTATTTGTAAATTGTAACTTTGTTTCTCTCTCTCTGTCTCTCTGATCACTGAGCTCCAACTGCCCAGCCTGTATATTTTTCTCATCTCATCTTCATTTTTATTTAACATAGTTTATTTTTAGATTTAGCAGGAATTATGCGAGTTATGTTATATTTGTGTCTGCTAATAGTGATTTTGTTGTAATTTTAGCTAAAAATATCTTTAATATTTTCTTGGGGGGGCCCTGCCAGGTAGTCTGTATGGGGCCCCGCGATTTCTAACAGCAGCCCTGAGTACGGTGCCTGGGGCTCACGGTGAGACCCTGGACCATGCATTGCGCTCCCAGCACAGAGGGAGATACGCAAATATGCGGCCCAACAGAGAGAAAACCCAGTCCAGAGGAGCCGCATATTTGTATACGGTTGGCGTAAAGGGGTTAAGGATGTGGCAATCGTTCAGGGTGATGCTCTATATTTTCCTGGTCACCACTTTTTTGCTTTTCTCTGTCATGTGTGCGGATTTTAATGCTACAGGTCAGTGATGGCAAAACCTTGGCATCCCAGATGTTTTGGAACTACATTTTCCATGATGACCATGCACTCTGCAGTGTAGGTGAGCATCATGGGAAATGTAGTTCCAAAACATCTGGAGTGCCAAGGTACACCATCACTGGTCTAGGTGTTTACCAAGGACATGTAGGTTTTATTAATCAGTCTGAGACATGCTCTCCCCCTTTTCTGTTTGCCAATGTTAACTTTTCCTTTCTGTAAGCTCCATATTTGCCTTATTCATTGCTGCTTGTTCTATTATTGATGTCTAATGTTCTGTATCATGTGCAGTTTTCCTAATAAAACATTTATGGGAAAAAAAAAAAAAAACAGACTCCAGATGAAAATGGACAAAGTAAACATTAATAGTTAAAAACCAAAAAATATTGCGAATAAATGAGACTTTAAAGAGTAACGCCGCTTTTGTTGATTAAAAAACATTCCCCTCTGGGTGATCTCTGTACATTGCAGGGATTTTAAAAACCTTTGTTGCAGATTTCTAGCTATTGTTATTCGAAAGAAATCCCTGTTTGTTCGTCTGTGTCCATGTGTAAAGCGAATGTGAGTGGTTTTATAATTATCAATCAGCTGGGTTCTCATGAAAAAAAGTGGAAGGGCCTGCATCCCTTTAGATGTGATATCCCTTTGGAAATATCTCACCAAAAAAATGACATTTTTGTTACAGGGGATGCCAAAATCTGACTTGTATCTTTGCAGACTTCTGGGAAAAGTAAGCCTATCTCACAAACAGAAAATGACATTTCTGGGAGGCATTCCGTACACTGAGTACAGAATGCCTTCAGATTATCATATTGCATTGTATTACACAGAAAATTACAGTGGCTGCAGATCGAAAAGGAAAGGTAATGTTTAATAAAATTAAATTACAATATGACTTGTGTAGCTTTATTCTTTTTTTTTTATTTTTTTTGTATTTGCTATTTTTTTCCCACAAAAGTAGAAGTAGGAAAAATGTTAAGCCATAATCAATTTTATTCAGTACAAATCTTTTCATTTATAAAAGGAAATAACACCGAGGTGTTTGTTACAGTTTGAAAGGGATTCTTTTGTAACAAATAAAATGACTTGTTTTTTAACATTTTTCCAATGACAGATTACTTCTATACCTGAAAGTCCCATTTATTCTCAATAGTTTTTTGGTTTAAGGTTGATTTGGGAAGGGAGCTGCCTTTTAACCACTTCAGCTTCAGGAGGTTTTACCCCCTTAATGACCAGGCCATTTTTTGTGATTCGGCACTGCGTTACTTTAACCACTTGCCGACCAGTCACTGGGACTGTACTGCGGCAAAGTGGCTCCATTCCGTCCAGCGACGTAGACCTACGTCGCTGGACTCCTCCCCTTGTGGGCGGCGCTCGCACGCCGCCGGAGGCTTGCTCCCGCTGTTTTCAATCACAGCGGGAGTCGGGCCAGGGGAGGAGCAGCGGCGATCGCCACCGCTCTTCCCCAATCGTCGGGGAATCGAGTTTGGAGATCCGCCCGCTTGTGTAAACAAAGTGGGCGGATCTACTAAGTGACAAACAGTGACAGATTGCAGGGTTCAGCATAGCTGAATCTGCGATCTGTCCCTGTGTCACTCAGTCACCTCCCCCCACACATGTCAGTAAGCACCAGGCATACATTAACCCCTCCCTCTCCAATAAAATTAACCCCTTCCCTGCCAGTGTCATTTTTACAGTAACAGTGCATATATATATAGCACTGATTACTGCAGTAATGTCACTGGTACCCCCAAAAGTGTCAAAAATGTCAGTTAAGAGTCCGATCTGTCCGCCGCAATGTCGCAGTCCCGCAAAAAAAAATCGCAGATCTCCGCCATTACTCATTAAAAAAAAAAACACCAAAAATTACAAAAATCTTTCCCTTAGTTAGTAAACGCAATAACTTTTGCGCAAACCAATCAAAATACGCTTATTGTGATTTTTTTTTTTTACCAAACATAGGTAGCAGAAAACAAATTGGCCAAAAATGTAAAAAAAATTAGATTTTTACATTTTTTTTTGGGGGGGGGGGGATTTCATATAAAAAAATTTGAAAAATATTGTTATTTTTTCAAAATTTACGCTTTTTGGTTTATAGCGCAAAAAGTAAAAATCGCACAGGTGATCAAATACCACCAAAAGAAAGCTCTGTTTATGGGAAAAAAAGGACGTAAATTTCATTTGGGTACGGCATCGCACAACCGCGCAATTGTCAGTTAAAGTCGCACAGCGCCGAATCGCAAAAAGTGGCCTGGACGTAAGACAGCAAAATCCTCCGGTGGTAAAGTGATACTAAAAATTGCGTGGCCGTGCGAGGCTGTACCGAAATACATTTGATGTCCTTTTTTGCCACAAATAGAGATTTCTTTTGGTGGTATTTGATCACCTGTGCGATTTTTAGATTTTGCGCTATAAACAACAAAGGAGCAACGATTTTTAAAAAAACACAATATTTTTTACTTTCTGCTATAAAACATTCCCAATACAAAAATGTAAAAAAATTGAATTTTTTTTTATCAGTTTAGGCCAATTTGTATTCTTCTACATATTTTTGGTAAAAAAAAAAATCCCAAACAGCGTATTTTAATTGGTGTGCGCAATAGTTATAGACTTTACAAACTACGGGATAGATTTTTTTTTTTTTTATTTTTTTTTTTAACTAGTAATGGCGGTGATCTGCGATTTTTAGCGAGACTGCGACATTGCGGAGGACAGATCGGACTCCTAACTGACATTTTTGACACTTATGGGGGGCCAGTGACATTACTACAGTAATCAGTGCTAAATAATATGCACTGTTACTGTATAAATGACACTACTGGCAGGGAAGGGGTTAGCACTGGTGGTGATCAAAGGGGTTAATGTATGCCTGTTCGTGCTTACTGACTGTGTGGGGGGGGAAGGGCTCTGTGACAGGCACAGAGAGATCGGGGTTGTAGCTTAAGTGAAACTCCTGATCTCTCCCTGCCTGTGTGACAGAAGACTCGTCTGCTTTGTTTACATAAGCGGGGGGTTTCCTGTCAGTTTCTCTGACAGCTGCGGGAGGCCGGCGGCGATCGCCACCACTTCTCCTGCATCCCGCCTCCTGCTGTGTCTAAACACAGAGGAAGTGCGGCCCCAGCGGTGCGCATGCGCCGCTGAGATTGCATGCACGAAATCACGTAGATATACGTGATTTTGCGCAGCTGAGCCGCCCTGCCGCAGGATATCTGCAGTGGGCAGTTGCCAACTGGTTAATGGAGAAATATAGCGAAAGCTTGTTTGGTTGTACATCTCCTCTGGATCACAGGAGTGCAGTATGTTCTGCACCCTGTGACCCATTTTCAGCAGAGAACGGTCTGAAGTCCGCTCTCTGCTGATGTCACAGAAGTCAGTCCAGGCACCGCATCATCACAACCACGGAGTCAGGATCCGCCAGGTACCTGGACCGACACCCGGCTCGGCCTCTCAGCGAGCTCTGTAGCTATGCTGGGAACTCAGTGTACTCTCCTCCAATGATCAGACTTGTCCTGACACGCCCCCTGCTGCACAGCCATTCATTGGCAAGCTCAGTGTACTGATGCTTCTCTTCCCCCAGCTCTTATGCAACTGAGAACAGAGGGAATGTGATCATTTATAAAAATAAGGGAAAAAGTATTTATACTGTTTTTTTTTTTATCTATACAAAAATGTTTTGCCTTTCATTTCAATTTTAAACGGAATGAGTTGTTTTACAAGGTGATCGTTTACAATGACTTTAGGGATTTCCTCTCACTTCCTGTTTTGGAAATGGGGCAGGAAGTGAAGGAAAATCTCCTCGGTGGAACACAGATGGCAAAAGATATACTGACAGGGGTTATGACACCTTATTCTATTCAAATGGGAAAAAAAAGCTGTTCCTATACTGTATATCTACTTTAAATCAATAAAATCTGAGAGCATGCGCATATTTAAGTAAGTACTGGTGAATACCTGCAAACGGCTGTACTGCCTATGGGGCAGATTGTTTGCTTATGAGTGTACTTGTGCCCGCATGCATACAGCTGCAATTGGTTGCTATGGCTAAAAGCAGCAGCTGTAACTTCCAGGTGGGGAAAAAACACCCACATGAGGCCTAG
Organism: Pelophylax lessonae; assembly: GCF_965119305.1. Classification (NCBI taxonomy): domain Eukaryota; kingdom Metazoa; phylum Chordata; class Amphibia; order Anura; family Ranidae; genus Pelophylax; species Pelophylax lessonae. Next base: position 651,379,402 of record NC_138770.1, read on the forward strand.
GAGTTTGGTGATGCAGAATGTTTTAGAGGTGCTAAATGACATTAGAGCCAACAAAGTATAATATATTACCAAAAGTATTGGGACGCCTGCCTTAACACACACATGAACTTTAAAGGCATCGCAGTCTTAGTCTGTAGGGTTCAATATTGAGTTGGCCCACCCTTTGCAGCTATAACAGTTTCAACTCTTCTGGGAAGGCTGTCCACAAGGTTTAGGAGTGTGTCTATGGGAATGTCTGACCATTCTTCTAGAAGCGAAGGTCAGGCACTGATGTTGAACGAGAAGACCTGTCTCGCAGTCTCTGCTCTAATTCATCCCAAAGGTGTTCTATGGGGTTAAGGGTCCGGGTGGAGGAACTTGACTGTGCAGGGCAGTCAAGTTCCTCCACCCCAAACGCGATCATCCATGTCTTTATGGACCTTGCTTTGTCCACTGTTGTGCAGTCATGTTGGAACAGGAAGGGGCCATCCCCAAACTGTTCCCATAAAGTTGGGAGCATGAAATTGTCAAAAATGTCTTGGTATGCTGACGCCTTAAGAGTTCCCTTCACTGGAACTAAGGGGCCAAGCCCAACCCCTGAAAAACAACCCCACACCATAATCCCCCTGCACCAAATGACTTGGATCAGAGCACAAAGCAAGTTCCATAAAGACATGGATGAGCGAGTTTGGGGTGGAGGAACTTGACTGGCCTACACAGAGTCCTGACCTCAACCCGATGGAACACCTTTGGGATGAATTAGAGCAAGGACTGTGAGACAGGCCTTTATGTTCAACATCAGTGCCTGATCTCACAAATGCGCTTGTGGAAGAATGGTCAAACATTCCCATAGACACACTCCTAGACCTTGTGGATAGCCTTGCCAGAAGAGTTGAAGCTGTTATAGCTAGAAAGGGTGGGCCAACTCAATATTGAACCCTACGGACTAAGACTGGGATGCCATTAAAGTTCATGTGTGTGTAAAGGCAGGCGTCCCAATACTTTTGGTAACATTGTGTATTTTACAGGCTATTCTGCTAGTGCTACCATGGGAACAAGCAAGCAGTAGGTGAAAGCACTGGATTGGAGGAGACTTTATACATCACACAATCCCCTTATTGTATGTTGTCTGCCTTGTACCATGTACACCCCATTCACTTGCACAGTCCGTACATCTATTCCACAGTTTAAAATAACAACATTGCATTCTCGACACCTCCCTAAGGTCGAGCTGGGAGAGTCTATAGATATTGTACTTGCTTACTGTAACAAATATAAATGTACATCATGTTCAGTGTACAAACAAAAAATTGAACTGTGAAGTGAAAATTGGAAGGCGAACAAAAGGAAATCATATTTATATTCAATGATTGCCACTGTATAAGCAGATCTCTGGGAGCTTGGATTCATGCCTCGTAATTTTAATAAAACAAATCCAACGCAAGAATGGCATATTTCATTTTTTTTATTCTTTCCTCCCTGCCTTGTACTATTTCAGGTTTATCATTCAAGAGAGTACAATACAAATAATTATATTTGGTGTAAAGCAAATTTAGAGATAAGCAGTGCATGGATCAATTAAAATCTCGGCCCGCAGTCTAGCTGTTTGATTCACAAGTCATTTATCTTTTCATATACTCCACATCAAATATCATTATGGCTTAATTATGAAACAACTTGAAGTGAAAGGATAATTTGTAGAATTGGATACTTTCTAGTATAAAAAAATAAAATAAAATAAATAAACGGTAATCATGTCTTTAATTAAAGAAAATCTATAGCATGTTTGGATTGTAAGCTCTAATGAGGCGGGCCCTCTGATCCATCTTGTATTAAATTGTATTGTAACTGTACTGTCTGCCCTCGTGTTGTAAAGTGCTATGCAAACTGTTGCCACTATATAACCCCCTGTGTAATAATAATAATAAAAAAATGGGGTTTTGATACTTATTATCAGAGGAGGCTGGTTCTCCGTAATTCGGGGGGGGGCAAACCATTTCCCCCCACCGGTCGGTCAGTCGACAGGCAACACATTCCTTCCCCCCCCCCCGAACGGTCTGCCGCCTTACCTCCTTCTGGCCGAGCCAGGGAGTGCTGGATGGCTGAGCTGCTGTGCTGCCCCTCCGGCCGTGTATCTTCTGCCTCTTCCTGGCCACTGGCCAGTAAGATCGCTTCTTCTTTTGGCCAATTGGGAAAGGGGTCTCACAACCCTCTTCCTGACTGGCTAGGAGGAGAGTCAGTGTGACAATAGCGAATATTCATTCGCTATTGCCACACAACTGGGTGGGCTCAGGGCGCAGTGTTCTGCGCCCCGAGCCCGCCCTTTTTTGAATCCTATTAGAACATCTGGCTCTAATCACGTGCTTAAAAAAAATAACCTATTGGAATCCATGCGTCCGGCGCCCTGCATGTAGATTAGGGGGCCGAACGCATGGATAGGGGGGGGCGACGCCGCTGCGCCCCCAATGGATGGGCCGCCGCTGCATATTATGCTTACCTGCTCTTTGCACAGAGCCACCCCGATCCCCCTCTTCTCAGGTCCCCCCCCGCTGACAATCTTGGCTCTGCCTCCCTGCCGAGTGCCATTATAACAAGACACTTGCCATGGGGGCATTTGCACAGGCTCATTTCTGAACTGGCACTGTGTGTCCATAGACACACTGAGCACAGCTTGGCCCCAATCCCCACTCCCTCCTCACTGGCCATTGGCTCCCACTGCTCTGTCTGAGCCTATGAGGAGGGAGGGAGCCAAGAAAGACACTGTTCTCATACACAGTACTGGATTGAGATCAGGCTCGGGTAAGTTTAGAGAGGGCTGGACAAAGAAGGTTCACTTCAATGCATTACAACCGTGATCAGTTGAAGATGGGTGAAGACTCTTCTTCCAGCTCTCTCCCTGTACAGAGATATGAGCTTTCAGGTGAAGAGTTGGAAGAAGTGTCAATGGACTATGAGTGCGGTAATCACTGTGCTTATGTTCCATTAAGAACTACAAGTCCATCTGCTGTAGTGGCAGACAGGACTTGTATTTCATGCATTCACAGACCTCTGTCAATGAATGACCTGGCTCTGCAGTTGGAGCCCTGCACAGCTGTAAATATTTCAAAATAAGGAAAAAAACTCCCATGCAGTTGAGGGGAGAGAGATTCTATTTGCACCATGTTCTCTGTTACACCCTAAATACATGTGTAACATGTCCAAAAAATTGAGCCTTTAAATATGGATTTCTCCAATTGGATGAAGCTGCTGTTCAGTTGACAATGTTCTGCCCAGTTCCTCTAAATTTCATGTATGTCAGGAAGGAGGGGGCTAACAGTCAACCTCTGAGCTCATCAGGAACAAGCAGTATATGACCTGCCTAAGCCCTCTTCACAGTTATATGGTCTATTGTACTTGTACTGTCAAATTGTGTTAATATGTGTTGCATTAAGGCAGGGGTCCTCAAGCTACGGCCCTCCAACTGTTGCGGAACTACACATCTCACGAGGCATTGTAAAACTCTGACATTCACAGACATGACTAGGCATGATGGGAATTGTAGTGCCTGAACAACTGGAGGGCCATAGTTTGAAGACCCTTGCATTAAGGCATCCCATTCATAATGATGCACCACAATGAACCAAAAAACACCCATGAACCCTGTTTTGGGAGTGCAGCACACCACAACCTATAGTATGATTGATATCGGAAGACACTGCAGTAGAACACATTTTGCAGCATGTTGCAAGTTACTTGCTTTAACTCAATGTATTAGTCTGAGTGGGCCCCAAGTAAAGCCCCGTACACACGTACCGAATGTCGGCCGCAAATATTCGTCCGCCGACCGATCGGCCGATTGTAGGCTTGTTAGTATGATGCTTCCGACAGCCGACAGCGCATTTTCGGCCGAACAGAATCTGTTGTGCAGACTTTAAAATATTTGTTGGCCGTCACCAGAACGGCCGATTGTTCGCCAGTCAGTACAGAATTCGGCCGAAAATCAGCAGATTTGCAAGACTGGGCATGCTCAGAAAAGAAAAAAAAAAAGAAAGTTAACCATCACATGACATCACTTCTGCAGTCGGCTGTTGTTGGCCGACAAAATTCGTGTGCAGTCTTTTGCAGTTTTCAACCGACAGGACAGCCCTGGACAAAAGACGGCCGATCGTTCGGCCGAAGATCGCTACGTGTGTACGGGGCTTAAGGCAACACAATGTCTGTTCAGAGAGAAAATAAAAAAGGAAATACAATGGCTGGTTTAAAGAAATTAGCTGTATCTCCATCCTTTGTACTGTAGTAGCAAGCCCTACTCCGTAGAAGCTATGGCTTCCATACACAGCACTGAAAATGGCCTTATAGCCTGAAACAGCTGTATGCAGTTTGAAATGAATGTCTTTTTGCACTAAACATCAGAGGTTCTGGATGTGCATTGGCCAATGGGTGTAAAGCTCCACCCTCTGTTCTGAAATGAAGAATAATCTTTTTATTTTTTGTTTTTCTGTTATAAAATAGGGGATGAATTGCTCCACAGTGGCTGTAGCTACAGTACAGATGGCAATCAGATCTTGTTTCATAAATACTTGAATGTCCATAATCTTGCCACTATTGCACTTTAAGGATTGGTATAGCATGGGGATAATGATGGAACCCAAAAAATATCAGCAGCTAGGAAAAAAAGAATGACATTGAAGCTAGTCATTGGCCATTACAGCTGCCTGGAAATACTTCTACCTTGTGATTAGGGTTCCTTTTTAAAAAGTTAAGGATTACTGTACCGCATATCCATGTCATACTAGATCAGGCAGTAGTGAGTGCTAAAAGACATTTACCAGACAACCGTTCAAGAAATATTTCTGCCATTCCTGCCACCTGGCTGTTAAAAGATGGGTGACTGTACAGTAGTTTCAGACTCCATTAACTCTAATATACCGATGTGAAGAGCAACGTATACAGAACATTCTAAAGAACCAGCAATTATGGTCACTGGTCATTTCATACAATAACTAAAAGGACACAAAAATATCGTAAAACACAGAGAAATCTTTTAGCCAATAAAACAGTGATTACAGCTAGCGCAGAAATAGCTTTGCCAGACAGCTATTTCTTGGAAAAAGCAGTTTTGTTTAGTGTGTTGAAAATTGTTTATTAAATTGCTGACGGATAAAAAAACAAAGGAAAAAAATACACCTACAATGTTGGCTTTAGTAACTAACAGTAAGAATAGATATTTATATAGTGAACTAAAATTGATTATTTTTTTTTTAAAAAGAGAACTTCAAACAAGACAACTTTATTCTTAATATTATTAATATGTAATTTTTTTTGTCATATAATATATATATATAAAATCCAAAGGGTGAGGTGTAATAAAAAGTCTGCGCTAGGATATACCTAACTGGCTGCAGCCTATCTCATATATAATCCCAGAAGGGGATTGTGAGATTCGCATCAAGTATAGAGCGTTTAAAAGGACATCGCCACTCACTTTTTCTTTCTTTTAACCACTTAAGCCCCGGAAGATTTTACCCCCTTACTGACCAGGGGGTATTTTGCGATTCGGCACTACGTGACTTTTAATGATATATATATCATCTTAAACACATGGAATCAATCTCGTTAATTATTCAATCAGTATCAAATCAGTTCTACACTTGTCTTCCACCTACGACTGAAATGAAGGCTATAACAGGCATGTCAGATCCTCTACGCATGAACAATCTATATAGTTTATGACACCTGTTATCCACAAAAAAGGATATAGATAAAAATTTAGATAGCAAATAAAGACAAAAAAATTGTAATAACAACTTGTGGATATATACAAATAATGCCAACTAAATAAATAAATATAAATCACAATCAGAATGTATCCCTTTCGGGCTAAGAGTGTCGAAAAGATGAATCCAGGTCACTTCTTATTTTTTTAAAAGCAATTCCCTATTACCACCTTGCCTATTCCTTGGTATCCCATCTATTACCATATATTTAAGTTGTGAAACAGAATGTCCTTTTTCAAGAAAATGTCTCGATAACAGTAATTTATCTAATTTGTCCCTAACGGAATACTTGTGGTGGGCAACACGTTCCTTAACTTTCTTGGTTGTTTCTCCAACATATAAAAGCCTACAATGACATTTAATAATGTAGATTACATAAGAAGATTGGCATGTGTAATGATCCTTTATTGTAATATTGTATCCCTTATGAGGATGGGAAAAACATTTTCCCTTGATCATATTGGCACAATGTATACCTCCTAAATATGGATAAGAGCCATTATTACGTGGGCACAGAAATATAACTGGGTCCACTTTTGGGCGATATTGATCTGATTTAACTAATCTATCATACAGTGTTCTTCCTCATCTATACAAGGGTAAAGATGGAAAAACAAATTTGGGAATCAATGGATAATTAGAACTTAAAATAGACCAATGTTTTTTTTATGGTATGAAATACTCAATGTGAGAATGAATAAAATTGGGACATGAAGGGTATCCTACAACCTGTTGACCTGTTCTTATTTCCAAAATGTTTACGCTCATTTCACTGGGATATCCCCGTTGTTGAAATCGATTCTCCATCTCATCCAATCTCCTTTCCAGTGTCTCAGAATCATCAACGATCCTTGAGACACGGGTAAATTGATTCCGAGGGATGTATTTGAAGACACCTGGAGGATGAAAACGACTGTAATGTAACAAAAGTTTACAGTCCCCAGGTTTCCTTTAGAGGTCGCTAACAATATATCATCATGTATGGATAAACAAGTATCCAAAAACAAAATTTTGATCTTATTTACACTCCTATTGAATTGTATATGTATGTGTATATGTATATGTATAGGTATGTACTAACTATGAATTTATTAATTCATTTAAATGGTATTGCTTCAATTTAAATATGTTGTTGCTTAAAAGGTGAAATAGACTTCACTGTTTAATACAATCTGTTAGTCAAATTTTTATTTTCTCTTTTTTTTATATTGCTGTAATATAACTCTGTGCAGGCTTAAGAATGACCTCTGGTGAAGTGAACTTCACAATAAGCCTGCCAATAGATTTCTTTTCTTTTTTTTCTTTTTATGTGTGTGTTGAGTTTGTTGAATTAACTGCATATTGAATGTCACCCTAGTAAATGAGGTAGCACAAACTTGTGTTCTTAGTATTTCCTTCTTCACAGTTCAATGTTCCCTTCTTATACCAGTTTTTTTAGCAATATTTTTTCATAGATGAGATTTCAAAAATGTTAAACTGTGTTATTCAAGGGTGCGTTTAAACTGGGATGGTTTTAAGTGAACTGTGCCAGGGTCCAGTTGTCCCCCCTTCCTACTTCTCCTCCACTATGCACTCACACTGGATTATAAGGAAGTGGTCCTGGGATCACATACAAGTGTTCCCGGGGCACACTCCTCTGCTAATTAAACCAGAAATCCCTGTTTTATTACACAGTTCTCTGTGGAGAATACCGTGGTATGGTTTGCATTCACACTGCAGCAAGCCATACCGGAACAGAAGTGAACCATGCCCAGGACCACTTGTTCTATGTGGTCCCACAATCGGTTTGACCTGTCCCTGTCACAGTTTGGAGCACTAACACTACGCAAACAAACTGGCTCAAGGAATTGAACTGTGACCAGGACCAGTTCAGAGTGCTAATGTGGGTGCACCCTAAGACAAAGACAAAGACACCATCCAGATTTCATGAATTATCACTGCAATTTAAAGGGATACTCAATTAAGAGATAATCAGTGAAGGCCTGAGTGGGTGGAACTGCAAGACCTAAAGGGTATGTACCCTTCCAGACAATGTGAACTTGCCCACCCTGCTTGGCCCAATGATCTAAACCAGGAATCTCTAAGCAAGGGCCAGTTTAGTTTCTTCAGACTTTGGGGGGGACTGGGACTAGTGGGAGCAGAAAATGTCCTCAGTAGGCATAAACAATGCCCCATCATGGTTTGAGTGGAAGGAATAGTGTCCCATTGTTGTTATCAATGGGAAGATTGGTACCCCATCAATGGTGTCAGTTGGTGGAATAATGCCCCAAGGGTCAGAAAAAGGCAAGCCTAAGGCCACATCCGCCCCTTGGGCTGCAGTTTGGAGAACGATGATCTAAACTATCCTGCCCCAAATGTTTACTAACTTTAGCATTGCCCTTTCTTGCCTGCAGTGATATTTACATCCTAACATTGTAATCTTTTCACTTGAAGTCTCAGGAGAGAAATCTATGAGGGCCTACTGCAGTTTTTCTCAACCAGGGTATCGTAGAACCCTATGGGGCCTCCAGAGGTTGCTAGGGGTTAATAAGCAGATTTTGCCTCCTATACAAGTAACCACTGACACCACTGATCTTTCTACCCATCTGCAAGAAGGGGGTGGAGGGTCATCCCAATGCTCACAAATGTAAGGAGCATTCTTCCCACTGACCATCACATTAATGCACTGTGTGCTGTGGATAGAACATTTAGTAATAGGGGTTCTCAGAGACAGGAAAATATTTCAATGGTCCCCCCATGTTAAAAAGGTTGAGAAAAGCTCACCAACTGTATGGATGTGGGTAGTAGAGAGGAAAATTGAGACTGAGATACTCAGATAAGTAAAGAAGGTGCAGGCAGGGTTGGAAAAGTTAGAATGGTAGACCTAGGCAGGGTGGATACCTGCATCTGCCATTTTTTTGTAAATGGATTGGAGTCTTTAAAATCTTTGTTTTCTATGTACTTCTGAGACTCCTTACCACTTATCAGGGTAGAAGTCAGTTTAAAATAACAAATACCCCAAAGGGGTGAGAGGCTCAAGCCATCAATTCCTGGCAATACCACTACCTCTGGGTGTTGCTGATTTGCAGTAGACTTCCTATGGTAAGTAGAATACAATGGGTCATTTTTCACAGAAAAATGGCTCAAAGATTTGAATCGGATCTTTAGAACAAGGTACAGAGTCTTCTTGAAAAATGTTTTATTAGTTCAAACATTTCAAATAGTTTACACTTGTTTTTTAATCATAACGCTTTTTGTTAAAAAAAAAAATCCACTTACATAGGAAATTTCAATTGTCTCTGACCCCATGGCAATCAGATGGTGTTGGATGGTGATAGACTGTCCCTCAGCATCATCACATCCAATACAGGGCTAAAGATCCTGCACTGGTCTTGATGACATCAGGACCTTAGACTACTGAAGCTTGGGGGAAGACGCTGCAGGGACTGGTCTAGCAGTCCAGAGGAGCAGAGGATTGGATAAGTAAGATGTAGATGAGCAAGTAATCCTTGTAGCGTGGGTGCACCCCCACTGCATTAGAGAATTTTCAGACTTCAAAGAGTTCAGGTTTAATAAAAGAAAAGTGAGTGTTTTCTTTGAAAACTTAGCTTATTAAACTGGGTGAAGTTGTGTTCACTGGAAATAACTAAATACACCCAGGGAGAACATTTTCAACTCCTTTACTTAGACCTTTACTAAATGAGCCCAATTATCTCTACCGCTAACGGGACCCATTAACAGCATAATGCTGAAACTCTAAATATCAATCATTAGCAATAATTAGAATTATTCAGGCTGCTGTTCGGCTTTCCTGGCCATAGCGGGGTGGGAAAAGGACCTACGCCGCAGCTCTGCAGTGAGCTTGGGGATAGTCCATCCCCTGAGGGACTGAGTGCTGCCTAGCTCTGAAGGAAGAACAGAAAAAGTGGGAGGAAGAATAGAAAAAGGAAAGACAGATGTAATGAAGAACAGAAAAAGGAAAGACAGATGTAATGAAGAACGCTGAAGATGACTAGCAAACGCTGAAGAGTAAAAATTTAGAAAACTCGAGTGCGGGGCAACCCAGGTTAGCCAAGAGGTGACTAGCCAAATAGCCAAATAACCAATAGCTCAGGTGCCTGGTCAGTGTCATGCATGGACCTGTGAACCAGAGCCCCAGGATGTACTGGGGCGGGAAGCTGCAGTCTGGCTGTGGCCTAAGTAGGAATGTTGCGTTCTGTAGTAGGTGATGTATGGTTGGCCTGCTAACGCTTGCAATGTCAGCAAGCAACTGTTTAGCAACCATGACTGCGTAGGTTGAAGATGATGTCCTTCAGAAAATAGGTAGGAAAGAAAATGTGACAGTAGCTGAGCACCAGACTGGCAGCCGAAATCGTATATGTGAGGCATCGAGATGAACAAAGAGTGCTGCAAGTCGATGTGGGAGAGTGTCCCATGTACTACCCACTTAACTCATACCCTGATAGAATAGAGGTCCTGGTTGTGGCTGAGACTAATCTTGTGACCAGAAACATGGAGGTCTAGGTTTAACCTGGCATAAAGGAGAGCCCTAAGCCCGCCACCTTCCCCTAAAATGTGAACACCCCTCCGGGTCAAAGCATGCAAAGCCCTGCATGTATGTATGTATGCATGTCATATTACCTGCGAGAAAAACCTTATGCAGGATGGCACAACCTGACCTCACTGACCTATGAAGAAGAACAGACAAGAAAACGTGAGTGGCGGGTTGAGTGCCACTGGAGACGAGCTTGCAACATGTGTTGTAAGAAAGTAGCCTCAAAGGGAGGTGAAAACAAGCAGTAGAGAGAAGAAGAAGATGTTTGGGGATAACCAAGGTCATGCTGACCGAGTGACGTAAATAAATGAGCTGACACTGAAGAGAGGCATGCTGATGCATGTCAGAGTTTGCGACCTAAGAAGTTGCATGAGTTGTAAGTGTGAAGGGGCAAATGAGTGGTATGAATGGAGACTGAAAGCTTGTGGCAGGAACCTCAAGGGGGAGGCTGTGCTGCAGAAGCTTGTGGTGCCTGAAAACGGGTAATGAGTGGTATGAGTGGCGACTGAGGGCTTGTGGCAAGGACCTCGAGAATGAGGCCATGTAGCAGAAGCTCATAGTTCCTGTAATGGATAATGAGGGGTATGAGTGGCGACTGAGAGCTTGTGGCAAAGAACTTTGAGAAGGAGGCAATGTAGCAGAAGCTTGTGGTGCCTGTAAATGGGTAATGAGTGGTACGAGCAGTAACATGCATATATACATATATATACAGTATATATATATACATATATACATATATACACAATAAAGGATGTGCAGTTTGTCATTATACCAAATGCTCTATTAATGGAAGCTTGATTATAAACCTGCATGGATACCTACTGGTATTCCAAATTGGCTTCTGCTTGGTCACTCCACCTGCTGGATTCCCTGGCTTCCCTACTCTTCCCCTACTTTTCTTTCACTCTCTTACTTTCTTGACTTCCTATCTAAACTGTGTAAGTTAGATAGGCTACTTCACATTTCTAGTATTAAGGAGCTCTTAAGCGTGATTGTCCCAGTAAGTCGGGTTGTCCATTTGAATTTTTTCGTTTTGTTTATAACTCAACATTTCACTCCAACTTGTATTTTTCTTTGTTGTATCATTGATCTTAGACTCATTGTGCATTGTATTTTGATAGCAAGGCAGCATTTACAAAAATGAAAATGTTCCCAGTTTCTTAAAATCAATAAAAATATTGAACAAGAAAAAGTTTGGAGACCCCTGCACTAGAGCTTAGTTAATGGGATGAAGCTCTGCTGACTTCTATCATCCAATGTCTTGGAAGTAAAAATGCAATTTTTTATTTTCTTTGCATGCGATTCGGTATTATTTGCAAAGTGAAATTTCACCACATTTGCTAAGCTCTGGGGAAAAATATTGTAAAATATATTTATACAGTCGTGCTAAGCTCAAGCACATATAAAACATCTAATGTATTAATTATACCTATCTATTCTACTCATTGAATAAATATATATTGGTGCATTATATAGAAAAGGCATAAAGATATAATATCTTTTCTCAGAGCAACCAATCAAATCTTGATTTTATCCAGCCCATAAAAATACCAATTGCAATTAAGCTGAAGCTGAGTGCATTTTTCATAATTCCTTGTATGTCCTGTAAGTAACAATTTATAGCTACACAAAGAAGCCAATCACAAATCATTATGTTTTTTTTTTTTTGTTTTTTTTTTATTAATAGAGATGTCATGAAATGAACAAAAAAGCAAAGAGGAAAAATAACTTTCTTCCTATAGTTCAATGCAGGTCCCAGAATCCCAAAGCTTTTAATACTAATGTACATTAGTATTTAGTATTTGTGCTAGGATATAAAAATGAATTTGTAGATGTCATAAGGTTTCATTAGACTAGTCATGACATAAAAAGCATTAGGTATAAAGGGTAGAGAATTCCATTCCGGCTACTGATAAAAAAATAAAACCAATGTGCATTCCATCTTTATCAAATCGGTAGCATGAATTTCCTCATTGCTATATATTCTGGATATTCAATTATAAAAACACGTATAACTTTAGCCTTTAGGAAAGACATAGTGTGAAAATGTATCAATCACACTTTTGCTGGACAGCAACAGTTTCAAGTGAACGTACACTTTTTCATGCTGAAAAAGAGAGTGGTTGCTTGAAACCATTGCTTTCCAGTTAAGGTGTGATTGGTACATTTTCACACTCCTTGTTGCGGGTGTCAATGACTGTCTTCTAGACAACTGCCAAGTCAGCAGTCTTCCCCATGATTGTGTAACCTACTGAACCAGACCGAGAGACCATTTAAAGCAGGGATATGCAAACTGTGGCCCTCCAGATGTTGCAGTACTACAAGTCCCATGAGGCATAGCAAGACTCTAACAGCCACAAGCTTGACTCCCAGAGGTAGAGGCATGATGGAACTTGTAGTTTTGCAACAGCTGGAGGGCCACAGTTTGCATATCCATGATTTAAAGGCTCAGGAAACCTTTACTAGTGTTTTGTGTTAATTAGCTGATTAGAGTGTGACACCATGAGTCTACAATATTGAACTTTTTCACAATATTCTAATTTTCGGAGATACCAAATTTTGGGTTTTCACTAGCTGTAAGCCATAATCATCAAAATTAAAAGAGAGAAATTCTTGAAATATATCACTCTGTATGTAATGCATCAAAATAAAATATATGAGTTTCACTATTTGAATTGAATTGCTGAAATAAATTACCTTTTTGATGATATTCTAATTTTTTTGAGTTTATACTATATACTCAGTCAGATGTACCTCCTTCATTTGACACACTAAAAATAGAACTAATAATACTAATAGTACTAGTAATAATACTTTTTGGAAAAAAAAATAGTAAAGACTGTTCATTTTGCAAAGTTAATGTTTCCTTAGTGTATGAAAGGTACATATACACAACGTTCGACCTGCGCCAGTGAAAAAGTCAAGTACATTTGAAAAAAGTATCAACTGTGGCTGTAGGTAGTCTTTTTAGGAGGTATGCAGGATAGTTCAATCCCTGGGGTTACTGGAGATGGATGGTGGGGGTGGCTGCAGGCTTCATACAGAGCTAGAGGGACTCTGCAACAAACAAAAAGGGGTAAGAGAAGAAAAGCAGCGCCACCTCAGTGTAGATTAAAAGGTTATTTATTACATAAAAACAATGTAGTAACTCACACAGAGGAAATAGTTGATCAGCAAATGGTGATGGTTCATCTGCAACACTTTAGGGATGTTAGGGAAGTACACTGTGGTGGCCGTGGCCATGGCTGTGCCGATGGAGTCCGACACTTCCTGTGTTTCTGGCAGCGTTCAGTATCCAGGCTTACATCCAAAAGTGGCAGGGGGGTGCTCGCGTTCAGAGCATGCATGCTCCTTCCTCAGGCGAAGCTGTGTTCAATTAGAGTAACCGATCAAGGGCATTGATAAAAACCGGACTTTTGCTTGATCACATTGGGATAATTGAGGTGGACACATGTTTAACCACTTGCCGACCGCCGCAAGTACATATACTGCGGCGGTCAGCGCCGGCCAGGCAAAGTGACGTATAAATACGTCACTAGCCTGTCACCGGCTTGTGAGCCAATAGCGGGCGAGCACGTGCCCGCTGAGGCACGCGCCCGCCCCGGCTCGTTCACTGAGGAGTCCGTGCATGTTAGAGAGGGAGAAAGGCAGGCGGCTAATGTAAACAAGCCGCCTGTCATTCTTCCCTGTGTAAAAATGGAGATCAGACGGTTCTACTATGTAGGACCGTTGATCTCTGTTTTTACAGTAGTAGCCATGTCCCATCACAGTTAGAAGCACGCCCCTAGGACACACTTAACCCCTCCCTCTCCAATACAGTTAACCCCTTCCCTGCCAGTGTCATTTTTACAGTAACAGTGCATATGTATAGCACTGATTACTGTAGTAATGTCACTGGTAACCCCAAAAGTGTTAAAAATGTCAGTCAAGGGTCTGATCTGTCCGCCGCAATGTCGCAGTCCCGCAAAAAAAAAACGCAGATCGCCGCCATTACACCAAAAATGACAAAATCTTTCCCTTTGTTAGTAAACGCGATAACTTTTGCGCAAACCAATCAAAATACGCTTTTTGCAATTTTTTTTTACCAAACATATGTAGCATAAAACAAATTGGCCGAAAATGTTAAAAAATTTTGATTTTTACATTTTTTTGGGGAATTTCATATAAAAAAATGTGAAAAATATTGTTATTTTTGCAAAATTGACGCTCTTTTTTTGTTTATAGCGCATGATCAAAAAATCGCACAGGTGATCAAATACCACCAAAAGAAAGCTCTGTTTGTGGGAAAAAAAGGACGTGAAATTCATTTAGGTACAGCATCGCAAGACCGCGCAATTGTCCGTTAAAGTCACGCAGTAAAAAATCGCAAAAAAAAACCCTGGTCAGGAAGGGGGTAAAATCTTCCGGGCTTAAGTGGTTAAGCTCCATCATCTCATTCATTAAATTAAATAAATGTTTACAAAGCAGTCATGCGCTATTCCTTTACTAAATCAACCCAATTGTAGGTCATATTTAGGAGATGATGGGGTTGACTTACTAAAGGAATGGAGCATTTTCAATTTGCAACGTGAACATTCACGTAACTTGGTGAATGAGGTGAAGTTGTGTTCATTTCAATCATCCAATTGTCTGCAAGCAAAAAATGACCTTGCATACTAAGCTAAGTGAACATAGACTTTAAGCATGGACCATTCACTTTGCTAAGTAAACAGTCAATAAACCAACTGTAGCAGTGTATCTGTTTATTGGATTCATTTTTTTTTTCTAGACATGAGTCTGTTTGGACAATGCTTTGGGCACGGTCTTAACCCAGAAGCTATGATTCACCAGGGACCTACTCAAATATGACATTAACAAATACGGTCCCATGTCATAGAATCCTACTTACATCAAGATTGTTCTAGTAGGTATGTTAGATATAAAATGTATGACCACCACATGGTTCATCAACAAAAAATGACCTGCAGAAGAATCTGATCAGTTAAATAATGCTGTTACTTAATTCCAGGTATAATTATACTGCAAAATAATGGATGATGTAGAGTAGCTTTACATCCTTGGAGAATGCCAAGGGCACTTCATTCTAACAAGGTCGACTGTCTCCTGGTAATGGCCACCTAGTCTGGTGTTGCAACCATATCCATCATTTTTATGACACAAATACAATGGCAACTCGTTAGGTTAGCATTTCCCAGACAAAAAAAAGGCATTAAAAGAATAACGACAAAGCAATTTGTAACATGGCGCAATAGGAAGCAGGAAGGTCAGGATTGGCACCTTAAAATTGCTTAATCTGTATATGCTATTTTTAACATTAGGAAAACGTTTTAGCTTTTATGCGACCTTTACATGCAGCCCTTTTATGGCTAGTACTTAAATACATGGCTTTAAATACAATTGGTGTCTAATTGAATGTCAGGATGGCAGTTTAGCACCGCTGAAGCTACCATTTAAATGGCAGTTACAGTAGCTGAGCTGTAACTTGGTCACTTTTAGACTAATTACTAGCAAACGTGTACTTGTTTGCTGAACAGAAAGTACAGAGGTAGTAAAATATGTGCTGTCTTATTGCATGGAAAGCAATAAGACTGAAGAATAATTATGGTATTTTATATAGAAATATTCTAAATCGTTGTACTACAGGCAGTACATATGGAATTGCACAGAAACACCATGCAAGGAATAAACTGCAAATATCAACTGTATCATTTACATGCTTTTATACAAAAGAAGTTTTCTGTCACTACAAAATCTGTACACATTTCCTGGCTAGTGTTGGGACTTTACAGCTGCAAATCCTATGAGTAGCATATACAGCTTTTTCTTGGCTCAGTGGTTAGCACTTCTGCCTAGCAGCACTAAGGTTCAAATCCCAACCACGGCAATACCTGCCTGTAGTTTGCATGTTCTCTCTGTACCTGTATGGGTTTCCTCCCACACTCCAAAGACATGCTGGTGGGTTAATTGGCTCCTGTCTAAAATTGGCCCTAGTATGTGTATGTATGAATGTGAGTTAGGGACTTTAGATTGTAAGCTCCCTGAGGGGAAGAGGCCGATGTGAATGTACAATGTATATGTAAAGTGCTGTGTAAATTGATGGCGCTATACCCATAATAAAATATATATATTTTTTTTTATTTGATAAAAGGTTGGTTTACCATTAAAACATAAGGAGCACTTCTTATGAGGCTAACATATTACAACCAAATTATTTTCAATATATACAAAATAATTCAAATACACAGTCCTACACATAGTACCCTGGTTACCCACACTTGTCAGATTATTATATACATCTGTGAATATTGTGTCAATTGTATCTGCATGCAGGTAGGGTCAATATGTCTTGCAGGTCTTTACACCAACTTTATTGGAACTGCAAAAGATAGTTTTTCTTTTTACTTTTTTTTTAATTGTATTTTATTAAGGATTTTCCAAAGGCTACATAAAAAGAAACATGTGAACGTAATCAAAAAGGTTAATGCAGCATTAAACCAGTCAGTTACAGATACAGGTGACAAGTACAACAGGTTAAATAACATAGTCCGGGTAAGGGTTCCAAAGGAAGGGGGGAAAAGTGTCCGGTTCTTTTGGATGCTTCGAGAGTAGAGCATATATCAAGGGATGCAGATGACTATTCAGTTTCTTTGTAAATTTTGGGTTTTGGTAGCACAATCAGCGAGCTAATGATGAAATATCTAGGTTGTAAAAGGTAAGCTACGGAGCCCAGTTTTTCTTCAATTTTGATATATCTAGGGTTGCTTTAGCAAACACGACCTCCAATTGAAGGTGTTGGTACAACAGGGTTAAATAACATAGTCCGGGTAAGGGTAAAAGATAGTTTTTCATTTACCTTTTTTTCAGTGTGTGTGGGGGGGCGGGTTGGGGAGGTAGAGGCCTCCAATATTTCAGCTCAATTGACAGTTGCTGATGACGCTTAGTGAATTCTCTGGAGTAGTGGTCTCCAACCTGCAGCCCATTGGCTGAATGTGGTTCTTGCTTGCATTTATCCTGCCCTTGGGCCACTACTCCTCCAACTGATAAAGACACCATTCCTCCTACTGACATTAACGATGAGGCATCATTCCTTCCACTTACACCAACAATGGGACATAAGTCCTCTCACTGATACCAACAATGGGGCACAATCCCCTCCACTGACGTCAATGGCAGAGAACTCTTCCATTCACTGAAAGTAATGATGGGTCAGGATTAATCTTCTTTTTTTTTTTACTCCACTGAACACCAAGTCTGAGCCATTATTTATTCACACTGATTCTGGGGCATTTTCAACTCCCCCTGGTATCGGTCAGTCCAGCCCCCCTATAGTTTAAAGGACAGAACTGGTCCTTTGTTTAAAAAGTTTGAAGACACACTTGAAAATATGGCAGCCATGGGTAGACGGCTACCTGCCATGAGACTATGATCAATCACTACTGGATCCTTCATTGTAAACCCGCATGGATACCTACTGGTATTCCAAATTGGCGGCTGCTCGGTCACTGCACCTGCGGGATTCCCTGGCTTCCCTTTTCTTCCCCTACTTTTCTTTCGCTCTCTTACTTTCTTGACTACTTATCTAAACTGTGTAAGTTAGAAAGGTTGCTTCACATTTCTAGTATCAAGGAGCTCTTAAGCTTGATTGTCCCCGTAAGTCGGGGTTGTCCATTTGTATTTTTTTGTTTTGTTATTAACTCAACATTTCACTCCATCTTGTATTTTTCTTTGTTGTATTATTGATCTTACACGCATTGTGCATTGTTTATTGTATTTTGATAGCAAGGCAGCATATACAAAAATGAAAATGTTTAATGATGTACCAATGATGTGCACCCAATTGATGTAAATTCAATAAAAATATTGAACAAGAAAAAGTTTGGAGACCCATGCTCAAGAGCTTAGTGAATGAGATGAAACTCTGCTGACTTCTATCATCCAATGTCGTGGAAGTAAAAATACAATTTTTTATTTTCTTTGCATGCGATTGGGTATTATTTGCAAAGTGAAATTTCACCACATTTGCTAAGTGCTGGGGAACATTATTGTAAAATATCTGTATACATTTGTGCTAAGCTCAAGCACATATAAAACTTCTATATATTATACTTATCTATTCTACTCATTGAATAAATATATATTGGCGCATTCTATAGAAAAGGCATAAAGAACAAAATATGTATTTCTCAGAGCAACCAATCAAATCTTGATTTTATCCAGCCCATAAAAATAACAAATGCAATTAAGCTGAAACTGAGTGGATTTTTCATAATTCATTGTATGTCCCATAAGTAACAATTTATAGCTACACAAAGAAGCCAATCACAAATCATTACTAGTTGTTTTTTTTTTTTTATATATTAATAGAGATTTCATGAAATGAACAAAAAAGCAAGGAAGAAAAACAACTTTCTTCCTATAGTTCAATGCAGGTCCCAGAATCCCAAAGCTTTTAATACTAATGTACATTAGTATTTAGTATTTGTGCCAGGATATAAAAATGAATTTGTAGATGTCATAAGGTTTCATTAGACTAGTCATGACATAAAAAGCATTAGGTATAAAGGGTAGAGAATTCCATTCCGGCTACTGATAAAAAAATAATTCCAAGGTGCATTCCATCTTTATCAAATTGGTAGCATGAATCTCATCATTGCTATATATTCTGGATATTCAATTATGAAAACATGAGTATAGCTTTAGCCTTTAGGAAAAACATAGATAGAAATACATTTGGCACAAAGTGGAATATTTGTTTGCCTTTTCTGGTTGTCTAGCAATTTTATGTCAAAAGGAATTTCTCTGTACTGAAATCTTGAACTAGCAAAACTCTACAGCAGCCATTTTCAACCAGGGTTCCTCCAGAGGTTGCAAGGGCTTTCTCGGGCTGTGTCTGCTAAAGCCCCACTGTCAGCTGACATCACAGAGATTTCCCTTCTATAACTATTTTGGGAACAATCCACAATTTGGGATTTTCTTCTACTTTCACTTTCAATGACAATGATAAACATAACAAATAGAAAGGCTGAATCTCCTCATCGGGGCTCAGACAGCAATACAAATGTAATAGGCGCTCTAATCTCTACTCTTTCCATTAAACTGGAACTTCACCAAATCTTACCAAAAAAATAAATAAAACAATATTATTTACTAAAGACAACTGTAGCTAGAATCATTTTTTAGACTTGAACAGATCATGGTAAAGTTGGAACCTCTGTCGGGTTTAAACTCTCCCTGTGTCTCTCTTTGGAAGATTTAATTTCACTCAATCTCTTAAAAGGGGACCCATACAGAAAAATCCTACTAAAGTTTTTAGTCTTCTCCACTCCAAATGATAATTTCCATACACTCCTTGTCCTGTTTGTCACTAGTCCAGTGAGGGGAAAGCTATTAAACAAGGATAGACAGCAGTGAAAACTCAATAGAACTTTTCATCACTTGACTAAGACTAAAGACTAAAAAGAATGTCTTGGCAACCTTGGGACTAAATTATGTTTGGCACTAAATATAACTGTTGCTCTCTGATGTTTCTTATTATCAAAAGTATTCAGATTCTAATTTGGAATTATTTTCTAAATGAGTGCATTTTTTGACAACCTTGTCCTATGTTCTTTCAACAAATCAGTCAGATAAGGAGGAGATTTCTCTTTTATCCTTACGAGAATTTGGGAAGGCCAAATTTTCATAAATTAATCAAGGATTCATCTAAAACATGTTTCATGTTTAATAATGATGCAGCACTAACTTTTATTTTCAAACATTTTTTTTATATTGTGCTTCGACCCCTTTCTCTCCTTGAAAAAATGTGCATTAAGGGCTTTGGTATTGTATTAATAAAAGATATGCTTGATGTATTGAAGACTGTGAAAAATAAATCTCCATCAGCATAAACAAGGACATAAACTGACATTGGTGTAAGGAAAATTAAATCAAATTGCAGCAATTATAAAATAATAGGGTCAAAGATGACATTTTAATTTTGGGCCCATAAATTAAAATTAACGACTTTAGACAAGTGTTTCTAGGTTGATGAGATACAATAGCATGTCCAAATTCATTACCTCTTATAACAACAGAACCGGGATTGAAATAGCTCTATTTATCATTGGGAAAGTTACAGTATGCAAGTGCTGGGAGTAATGCTAACGCCAATATCTCCTCATGTTTCATTTCTGCTGCTTTGTGAAAAGCTTATTGATCACTTAACCTTAGAAACTTTGCACGTACGTCTAAGTGAATTGTCTGGAACTTGAGTTATAATGAACTTCTGTTGGTGCTTGTTTTAACAAATTCCATCGAGAAAAAGAGAACGTTTTCTCACTTTACATATAATGACTTATTTATTAGATTCCTACAGTTTTTGCCACATTGGAAAAATTCCACTTATCAATGTGAAATGTAAGGGATAATAATTTCCATGATCAATTATCCAGCAGTCATGATTTGTTGCATTGAGGTTGATTTACTAAAACTGTAGAGTGAAAAATCTGGTGCAGCTGTGCATGGTAGTCAGCTTCTAACTTCAGCTTGTTCAATTAAGCTTTGACAAAATAGAAACTGGAAGCTGATTGGCTACCAAGCACAGCTGCACCAGATTTTGCACTCTTCAGTTTTAGTAAATCTCCCCAATATTTCTTCTGACACCCCTACATATCCCTGAAACCAATGTTTTTTCCTTCTCCACTATATGAGCTCATGGACACAGGTCATTTACATTTTTCCTTTAACTCCTGGCAGGAAAAATCAGCTTAAAAAAACGGCATCTAAAGCCACGTCTTACACACACGTTTAGCTGTGTTTAGGCGCATTAACAGTTGGAGCATTTCTGGATTCTGTTGGCTAGAATTAAAAATTTTTCTGACCATTGGAATGAATGAACACTGAAGCGCTAAATGTGTCTACCATTTAGACTATGGATCGACCAATATTGTTTTTTCATTGCCGATACCGATATTTTGGTTATCGCATATCGGTATCGGACGATATGAGCCAATATTTTTGTACATTTTATTTTTTTATTTTTTTTTACTTGACAGGTACTCTTATGGAGGGATCTGGGGGTCTAAAACTTGTGGGTTTTTGCATGGAGACCCAATGGAGACCCAATCAGAGCCAAATGCGGCTTTGATTGGGTCCTCAGCAGCCATGCAGGCTGGTTGCCTGGGTCTCCCGGTGGGACGGGAGACCGGGCGAGCCACGGAAGGTGGTGGGAGGGGGGATTTCCCCTCCCGATCCTTGTAATGACAGCCGAGTGGCTTCTCAGCCACATCAGTTGTCATTACAAGACAGCCGACCGTCTAGCTGCAGGCATCACTCCGGTACAAGAACATTCCGAAATATCTGTAATATCAGCCACCAAGTTGGTGGCCAATTCCGATATATTGGAGAAAAGTGCATATCGGCCCTCGATATAACGGCTTTGCCGATAATCCATCGATCCCTAGGTTTATACACCTTTACATGCATTTAAGTGGGTCAAGCATTTTTTCATCTAGTAAACTCTTCTCTTCTAATACACCTGTAAATGTCTATGTGTGTATTGACATAATATATTACTAATATAGTAATATTACTACATAACTACCATAGAGGTACATTTACAGGAAGAAAAAAAAAACTGCCAAAAACCTGTAAAAGCACCATGAATGATATATATAAAATTATAATTATAACTTATAATATATAATCTTATTGCAGGAGAAAGAACTATTAAAAAAAAAAATAATAATAATACCTACAAAAACCCATGTTTGCTCAATGGTCTGTTTAATGAAACAAATCTAACCTGTAAAAGCACCATAAATTATATATATATATATATATATATATATATATATATATATATATATATATATATACACATATACATATATATATAACTTTAAACTTATAATATATAATATTATTGCAGGAGGAAGCACTAAAATAAATATATAATTAATCACATTCCTTTTCACCTACAAAAACTCGTATTTGCTCAATGGTCCGTTTAATGAAACTAATCTAACTCCCCTGCACAATATCATTGTCATACTGTCCATCAATAATTAATATGTCAACTGAAGGATACATCGCTGGTAATTAGTGCACAGGCACACTGGATTTCCTCTTGCAATTAAAAACTAAACAACATCATTATTTCTGGATTTACCTATTAGGTACAACATGCTTTGAGAATTTTAGACTTGACATCTACTGAAATGGAGCTGCTTGGGACAAGGCTGCCATTTTACCTCCTTTTATATAGGAGAAGAAGTACCTTGCTTTCAATGTGAGAAATATCAGTTTTTGTGACTAAGAATGAGCCCAACTGGGAGTTTCCTTTTCTCAGAAATTTTGGTAAAATGACCTTTTGCCAAAATGCTTTGGAGTCAATAGCAAAGGTGAAATTAATATGGTTGTTGATGGATAAGAAGGGTGCAGTGGGCTTAAATAGGCCTCTAAAGGGTTCAGAGGTTCCTTTCTAATATCCTGGATCCACTGTTGTATAAAAAAATGCCCCTCTCTAAATTGTGCCGCTGTGGCACGTGAGCCCTCCATTGTATGGTTTCAGTTGGCTCAGGTATATGCTCCGTGTAACCTTCTCCTACCGTTTGCGGCCAAAACCCTGATACATGTTATTTCCTCTGCCTGGATTCCACCGAAGCCTCATTGGTGTATAGCCTATTATGTTATGTTCTGTTTTTTTTTTGTGATGCTTTCATTTATGCACACTGTTCTAATTTTTCTGTGCTCCATGTATACCTAGTATGTTCTTCTTTATTTCTTTAATAAAATGTTTATGGATAAAAAAAAAAATGCCCCTCAATAACGTCATTATTGTAGGTTTTTTTTTTTTTTTTCTTTCTTTTTTCACTAAAAGAAAAAAATAACCAGAGAAAAAAAAGTGATATAAAACTTTTTAATCAATAGTATATAAATGACAAAAAAAAACATACAAAAAAAGAAAAACACAAATACAAAGAACATTGAATTAAAAAACAAAACAAAACTGCAACTCCAAAAACATCCCCAGTAAATATAGGAAAAAGAGATTTTCTTTTTTTTTTAATGTATTACTCCACTCATCCCTAGTAATAACAGAATACTGCAGGTAGACTAGGGATGAGCCAAACTGAAAGTTTTCATTTACCTGAAATTATGGTAAAATTACCTTAGGGTAAAATGCTTTGGAGTCAATAAAGTGGTGAAATTAAGGCACTTTTTGGTGAGCTTTAAATTACTTGTGAAGGGTTCGGAACTTTCTTTCAATTATCATGGGTCTGCTGTTGTACCAAAAAAATTGCCCCTTACTAACTTCATTGCTTTATGCTTTTTTCCATGAAAAAAATAAAATAAAATAAAAAAAAATAAAAAAAGATCAACAGTGCATAAATACCAAAAAAAAAAAATCAATAAATAGGAATAGCACAAATACAAAGAACACTAAATTATATACTACGCTGCAACTCAGAAAAATGCGCCCACTAAATATAGAAAATAAAAGTAGATTTTTTTATTTTTTTTTATTGACAAGTGAATTTCACATGAGCAGAAGTTGTAAAAGTCACTCCACTCATCCCTAGTAATAACTGAATAATTTAGGTAGACTGTGGTTATACTTCTTTGGATGATACATTTTGTCTACATATGTCTGGCACAGCTTATATATACATCATAGGGCATTCTTACCCATCACCGGGTGATTTTACCCTGGAAGAATATTGTCTATACTCCTGCACAAGAAAACAACATCCACTTTTGTTGATACAGACTTATAGCCACTATTGATTTTGCATTGTATTGCAAAATCTCCTGCCCCTCTCCATAAAACCCTTGATTTTTCTATTTTTTATTTTTTTATTAAATTGCACAAGCTAGCTGTCTTAGTCTGTCTTGCTCATTGACTACAATTTTAAAAGTATTTTAAGAGTAAACTAACATGCTAGTCACGGAGGATATGTTAAAATTACAAGGTGGCACTAAATCATGGTCTTTATTTTAGCAATAAAATAATAAATTAAAATAAAACATTCTGGCAAAAATGACAATTTAAAGTTTTAGATGATGTGCCCAGATTCAATTAATATCTAGTATTGATTCAACCGTAGATTCAGTGCTTGTTATAAAAAGGTCACATTTCATATTACTCACAAGGAGAAGATAAATGTTTAATAGACAGAGACCCTGAGCTGTCTGGCCTAGATGTGAATGGGTTATACATATTGTATTTGTCCTATCTTTTCTCTGTACCTCCTCAGTCTGGTCACAACCACCTTCACAAGCTGTCACATTATGGTATGCTTTAAGATGTCTAATAAATGTATAATGGTACAAAAAATTAACATAGTTTTGTAGCGGAATTAAATTCATTTGTCTAAATTGTCTCCTAAATTAAAAACCATACGAAGTAGCAATTTATTTCTTCTAAAAAATTGGATTTTTGACGTACCATAAAATCCATTTCTCTGATGTTCATTGACGGACACAGGTCCTGTTATTCTTGACCATTTGGTTATACTGCCCCTTACAGAAGTAGGACACTTGGCAGAGAAAAACTCCTGGCTATACTCATGGGAAGTCCCAGGTGGTATACTCCCTCTCTCTGCTACAGTCACTCAGTTTTGTTACATGCGGTGTCAGGGGAATTACAACTCCACAGAGAGGTGGGTGCTGTGTCCATCAATGAACATCAGAGAAATGGATTTTACGGTAAGTCAAAAAACCCCATTTTCTCTTTCACTCATTGATGGACACAGCTCCTGTCATTCTTGACCATTGGGATGTCCCAAAGCAGTGGTAAACATGAGGGGTGGGAAACAGCAAAAAATTCCCAAGGCTAAACAACAGGGGCTCAACCAAAATAACTGAAAAAAGCAATAAAACCTCAAAGAGGATCAGGTCCTCTTAACTTCTTCACATCCGCGCTATAGCCAAAGTACGGCTACATCGCAAACTCGAATTTCCGGGAGGCCGCTTTTAAACGGCCTCCCAGAAACAGGCTCCCCGCGCGCTCCCGCGAGCACGCATGGGGGAAAATCTGTGTCGGCCGTGTCCCTTGGACACAGCCAATCACAGATCGTGGTAAATGGCCAATCACAGCGGCCATTTACCACGTGATCAGCCCATGCAATGAGAGATGATCTCATATGTAAACCTATGAGATCATCTCTCATCGCCAGCTCTCCTTCCTCACACAGAGACTGCAGTGTGAGGAAGGAGCAGAGCCGATCAGCTGTCGGGGACACAGAGGAATGTAATCAGGGCACTGATCACCAGTGCCCTGATTACACAAGGTAAATAAAACACACTAAGTGCCCACTATCAGTGCCCACAGTGCCCGCCATCAGTGCCCCCCATCAGTACCCACAATCAGTGCCCATAGTGCTGCCAGTCAGGGCCCATCAGTGCCTGCTCATCTAGGCACTGATGAGCACTGACTGGCAGCACTATGGGCACTGAGTGTTGGCACTGATGGTGCTGCCCATCAGTGCTCATCAGTGCCGCCCATCAGTGCTCATCAGTGCCACCCGTCAGTGTCCATCAGTGCCACCCGCCAGTGCCCATCAGTGCCGTCTATCAGTGCCCATCAGTGCCGCCTGTCAGTGCCGCCTGTCAGTGCCGCCTGTCAGTGCCCAGAAGGGCCACCTCTCAGTGCCCAGCAGTGCCACCTCTCAGTGCCCAGCAGTGCCACCTCTCAGTGCCCAGCAGTGCCGCCTATCAGTGCTCATCAATGCCGCCTATCAGTGCTCATCAGTTCCGCCCATCAGTGCTCATCAGTACCACCCGTCAGTGTCCATCAGTGCCACCCGCCAGTGCCCATCAGTGCCGTCTATCAGTGCCCATCAGTGCGCCCATCAGTGCCGCCTCTCAGTGCCCAGCAGTGCCACCTCTCAGTGCCCAGCAGTGCCACCTCTCAGTGCTCATCAGTGCTTTCTATCAGTGCTCATCAGTGCCGCCTATCAGTGCTGCCTATCAGTGCTCATCAGTGCGGCATATTAGTACCTCCTCATTAGTGCCAGCTCATCAGTGCCCCTAAGTGCCACCTCATCAGTGCCCATAAGTGCCACCTCATCAGTGCAGCCTATCAGTGCCCATCAGTGTCGCCTCATCAGCGCACATCAGTGAAGGAGAAAAATGTATTTATTTTCAAAATTTACTCGCAGAAAATAAGAAAAACCTTTTTTTTTTCAAAATTTTCTGTCTTTTTTCCTTTTTTTTGTAAAAAATAAAAAACCCAGAGATGATTAAGTCAAAGGGCGTACAACTGTATTGTTCTTACATTGGTACTTTATTGGGAAGTGCTGCCAATGTGACTGATTCCTAAACCACTGTGTAAAGCCTGGTACACACTAATAGGTTTTCTTTCGTTCAACCCTGCCCCGGTCAGAACCACTGTACTTACGATCTGATGCTAGTACCATGATCTCCTCTGGTGAGCTGTTGTGTTCTAACAGGGGGACACCAACCCACCAGAACACTCCGATTAGCCGGTGGTTTTCCAGCATGCTCATCCGACAGAAGTCAGCCAAACAACCAGCTTCTGTTGGACCAGCCGATGTACGCACGGGCCGATGTCTCCAAACATTCGGCCCGTGCGTACGGGGCTTAATACATTAGTGTTACATATATGAAAACTACTATAATAACCCAGGTATGTCAGATTATAACTTGTACTCATTTAAAACAACTAACCGCAAGTTCTTGCTAGAGAGTCAACTGCTACTTTTTATTAAGCTATGATCAGCAAATTCTAAATTTGTATTCCTGTATGTTATAGGCTTTTGTTTAATATATGTATATATTACCTAGGGCACTATTTGGTGTATAAGTTGCTGTGGGCAATGGAAATCACAGCGTCTTACATTTTTAACAACCCGCCTACACCCACTAATCAACGGTACAAAAAAAAAGAAAAAGTAGGAAAAAAAGTAAAAATGATATACTGTAACAACTTCCATAAGCTAAAAGAAAATACTGAAATCTACACATAATGAAATACCAGTTTCTTATAGAATTATTCTTGTAGGCTTAGCTAAGGTAATTATCCAATACAAAAGTTAACGATCTGATACAAAAGTTGTACAAGCTGGGACTTAACCCTTGGGTGGTTCAGTGGATATGCAGTTAGCTAAATGAGAGATATCAGAGTGTGGTTGTAAATGAGGTCCATTCAGAACAGAGAGCAGTCACTAGTGGTGTACCACAAGGCTCTGTACTGGGTCATCTTCTATTTCATTTATATGTAAGTGATATAACTAAAGGTTTGTTACGCCTTTTTTTTGCTGATGATACAATGGTGTGTAATAGGGTTGATATCCCTGAAGGTGTCTGTAACATGGAACATGATTTGACATTGATGGGAGGTTGGTCAAAGCAGTTGAAACTACATTTTGATGTTTCTAAATGTAAAATAATACACCTAGGGAAAAAGAATCCCCTGAAAAAGTACAACATTGGGGTTACAGGGTTAGTACTACAGAAGGAAAAGATTTGGGGGTACTTTCAAATGATTGCAAAATGAGCAAACTGTGTGACCAGGCAGTGGGAAAAGTTAATAGAATTCTAGGATGCATCACTAGAGGGATCACCAGCAGGAGGAAGGAGGTCCTTATTTCCCTATATAGATCTTTCTATCACTAGAGGGACCACCAGCAGAAGGAAGGAGGTCCTAATTTCTCTTTATAGATTTTTCTATCACTAGAGGGATCACCAGCAGGAGGAAGGAGGTCCTAATTTCTCTTTATAGATTTTTCTATCACTAGAGGGATCACCAGCAGGAGGAAGGAGGTCCTAATTTCCCTATATAGATCTTTCTATCACTAGAGGGACCACCAGCAGGAGGAAGGAGGTCCTTATTTCCCTATATAGATCTTTCTATCACTAGAGGGACCACCAGCAGAAGGAAGGAGGTCCTAATTTCTCTTTATAGATTTTTCTATCACAAGAGGGATCACCAGCAGGAGGAAGGAGGTCCTTATTTCCCTATAAAGATCTTTCTATTATTAGAGGGATCACCAGCAGGAGGAAGGAGGTCCTTTTTTCCCTATATAGATCTTTCTATCACTAGAAGGACCACCAGCAGAAGGAAGGAGGTCCCAATTTCCCTGTATAGATTCTTCTATCACTAGAGGGATCACCAGCAGGAGGAAGGAGGTCCCAATTTCCCTATATAGATTCTTCTATCACTAGAGGGATCACCAGCAGGAGGAAGGAGGTCCTTATTTCCCTATAAAGATCTTTCTATCACTAGAGGGATCACCAGCAGGAGGAATGAGGTCCTTATTTCCCTATATAGATCTTTCTATCACTAGAGGGACCACCCACAGAAGGAAGGAGGTCCTAATTTCCCTATATAGATCTTTCTATCACTAGAGGGATCACCAGCAGAAGGAAGGAGGTCCTTATTTATCTTTATAGATTCTTCTATCACTAGAGGGATCACCAGCAGGAGGAAGGAGGTCCTAATTTCCCTATATAGATCTTTCTATCACTAGAGGGACCACCAGCATGAGGAAGGAGGTCCTTATTTCCCTATATAGATCTTTCTATCACTAGAGGGACCACCAGCAGAAGGAAGGAGGTCCTAATTTCTCTTTATAGATTTTTCTATCACTAGAGGGATCACCAGCAGGAGGAAGGAGGTCCTTATTTCCCTATAAAGATCTTTCTATCACTAGAGGGACCACCAGCAGAAGGAAGGAGGTCCTTATTTCTCTTTATAGATTCTTCTATCACTAGAGGGATCACCAGCAGGAGGAAGGAGGTCCTTATTTCCCTATAAAGATCTTTCTATCACTAGAGGGATCACCAGCAGGAGGAAGGAGGTCCTTTTTTCCCTATATAGATCTTTCTATCACTAGAAGGACCACCAGCAGAAGGAAGGAGGTCCCAATTTCCCTGTATAGATTCTTCTATCACTAGAGGGATCACCAGCAGGAGGAAGGAGGTCCCAATTTCCCTATATAGATTCTTCTATCACTAGAGGGATCACCAGCAGGAGGAAGGAGGTCCTTATTTCCCTATAAAGATCTTTCTATCACTAGAGGGATCACCAGCAGGAGGAAGGAGGTCCTTATTTCCCTATATAGATCTTTCTATCACTAGAGGGACCACCCACAGAAGGAAGGAGGTCCTAATTTCCCTATATAGATCTTTCTATCACTAGAGGGATCACCAGCAGAAGGAAGGAGGTCCTTATTTCTCTTTATAGATTCTTCTATCACTAGAGGGATCACCAGCAGGAGGAAGGAGGTCCTAATTTCCCTATATAGATCTTTCTATCACTAGAGGGACCACCAGCAGGAGGAAGGAGGTCCTAATTTCCCTATATAGATCTTTCTATCACTAGAGGGACCACCAGCAGAAGGAAGGAGGTCCTAATTTCTCTTTATAGATTTTTCTATCACTAGAGGGATCACCAGCAGGAGGAAGGAGGTCCTTATTTCCCTATAAAGATCTTTCTATCACTAGAGGGACCACCAGCAGAAGGAAGGAGGTCCTTATTTCTCTTTATAGATTCTTCTATCACTAGAGGGATCACCAGCAGGAGGAAGGAGGTCCTTATTTCCCTATAAAGATCTTTCTATTATTAGAGGGATCACCAGCAGGAGGAAGGAGGTCATTTTTTCCCTATATAGATCTTTCTATCACTAGAAGGACCACCAGCAGAAGGAAGGAGGTCCCAATTTCCCTGTATAGATTATTCTATCACTAGAGGGATCACCAGCAGGAGGAAGGAGGTCCCAATTTCCCTATATAGATTCTTCTATCACTAGAGGGATCACCAGCAGGAGGAAGGAGGTCCTTATTTCCCTATAAAGATCTTTCTATCACTAGAGGAATCACCAGCAGGAGGAAGGAGGTCCTTATTTCCCTATATAGATCTTTCTATCACTAGAGGGACCACCCACAGAAGGAAGGAGGTCCTAATTTCCCTATATAGATTCTTTTATCTCTAGAGGGATCACCAGCAGGAGGAAGGAGGTCCTTATTTCCCTATATAGATTCTTCTATCACTAGAGGGATCACCAGCAGGAGGAAGGAGGTCATCATTTCCCTATATAGATTCTTCTATCACTAGAGGGATCACCAGCAGAAGGAAGCAGGTCCTGATTTCCCTATATAGATCTTCCTTTCAATAGAGGTACCACCCACAGAAGGAAGGAGGTCATCATTTCCTTATAGAGATCTTTCTATCACCAGAGGGACCACCAGTAGAAGGAAGGAGGTACTGATCCCCCTACATAAATCTTTATATCCCTAGATGGATCACCAGCAGGAGGAAGGAGGTCCTGATCCCCCTATATACAGTATCTCACAAAAGTGAGTACACCCCTCACATGTTTGAAATATTTTATTATATCTTTTCATGTGACAACACTGAAGAAATGACACTTTGCTACAATGTAAAGTAGTGAGTGTACAGCTTGTATAACAGTGTAAATTTTCTGTCCTCTCAAAATAACTCAACACATAGCCATTAATGTCTAAACCGCTGGCAACAAAAGTGAGTACACCCCTAAGTGAAAATGTCCAAATTGGGCCCAAAGTGTCAATATTTTGTGTGACCACCATTATTTTCCAGCACTGCCTTAACCCTCTTGGGCATGGAGTTCACCAGAGCTTCACAAGTTGCCACTGGAGTCCACTTCCACACCTCCATGATGTCATCACAGAGCTCTCCTCCACCTTCCATTTGAGGATGCCCCACAGATGCTCAATTGGGTTTAAGTCTGTAGACATGCTTGGTTAGGCCATCACCGTTACCCTCAGCTTCTTTAGCAAGGCAGTAGTCATCTTGAAGGTGTGTTTGGGGTTGTTATCATGTGGGAATACTGCCCTGCGTCCCAGTTTCTGAAGGGAGGGCATCATGCTCTGCTTCAGTATGTCACAGTACATGTTGGCATTCATGGTTCCCTCAATGTACTGTAGCTCTCCAGTGCCAGGAGCACTCATGCAGTACTGTGTCCAGTTCTGGAGACCTCACTTACAAAAAGATTTTGATCAGATAGAATTAGTACAGAGATAGGTGACAAAAATAGTGAAAGGTTTGTGTGACAAAAAATATCGAGAACAACTTCAGGAACTTAATATGTACAGTCTACAGCAGGGGTGTCGAACTCAATTTCATCGCGGGCCACATCAGCATTATGGTTGCCCCCAAAGGGCCTGTTATGTCTGTAGGATTAAATGTCCAGAGCACCCCACGCCCCCTAATACCCTGACAAGAGTCACCCACCCTTCCTTACATCACCCCCTTACCTTGTGCTGCTGCCAGAAAGAAGATGAGGGTGGATCTGGGAAGAAGAAAGTGCATGGTCTGGAGGAGAACCAGAGGAGAGCTTGAGTCAGCTTCCAGAGTCTGCTGAACACTGAGACCAGGGGAGGCAAAGACAAGGCGGTGTTGCGGCTGCACAGAGAGGTGCAGAATCTGTAGGATACCACAGCTGCAGGAGAGTTGCGAGGGCCACATGAAATGGCCTGGGGGGCCGCATTCGGCCCGCGGGCCTTGTGTTTGACACCTGCGGTCTACAGGAAAGAAGGGTAAGGGGAGACATGATTGAAACCTTTAAATACATCAAGGGAGTGAATAAGGTTCAGGAGGGCAGTTTTTTCAATATGAAACTAACATCAAGAACACGGGGACATAACCTCAAACTAACTGGAGGAAAATTCAAAACTATTTTCAGAAAGTATTATTTTACTGAAAGGGTAGTTAATGCTTGGAATAAACTACCAGCAGTAGACAGCCAACAGTAAATGGCTTCAAACATGCTTTGGACAAACATCGATCTATACTCGAAAAAAAAAAAAAAAAAAAACTAAAAAAACAAATAAAACAAAACAAAAAATGGGCAAACTCGATGGACTACTCTCGATGGTCTTTTTCTGCCATTACTTTTCTATGTTTCTAAGGAAGAGATGTGATACACACAGTATATATTAAAACAACTGTCAGTTGTGCACATAGTAACATTAAAGTTTCAAATGCTCATAAACCCCCAGATTATCTGCTAAGCACTTGGTCGCAGTAGCGTTCTGCAGGATCTATGTCAGTGCAATGTCTTTTGGGCTTTTTTTAATGTTCTAAGCCAATGCACTTTATTTGTAGCCTACTCGGCGGATGTTTGTACACCAAAGATAAGTGGGTTTTTAGGTTGAAGACAAACGCCAGCCTGACATCTTAGCCGATTAGCACTTTCACATTTTTAACACAACACAAACAGCGTTTCAAAATAGAAATGAAAACAAATGCTCAGTCTGCAAATGGCAAAACGCTAAATATGTGTTTTTATTTGCTCAGATTTCTGGACTGGAACACTAACACAGAATTATGTTCCCTCTCATAACGATGTTTGGAGTGTCCTAAACTGCTTGTTGCCAGAGACTGCTGGCAGCGTAAGATGAAGGAACGTACTTCCTTTCTGGAAAATAATTATGTATTATTATAAAAATTAGATCTGGTTGGGGCTCCAGTCAAACAGTAACAAAATAATACCTACAGTCTGAGCAGATATTGAGTGTATTGCGTCCCGCGATTTTGTTTGGGCGATGTTGCCGCGATTCGGCAGGCGGAAATCGCGGCAACATCACTCGGCGTTTGGGGGGCTATTGCAAATCAACGGGCAATGCTAGGCGTCCCGCGATTTGCAATAAATCTCCGGATCGCGGGCGGAACCGCGGCGGTTCTGCCCGCGATCCATACGCTCACATGTGAACGGAGCCTTATAGTGTTGTATGCCATCAGATATATTGACTGCCAAATTTGTGAGTTAGGAGTAATATGAGGTATGTACCGAAAGCAATGCAAAAGTGGGCATAACTTTATTAATAATTTGCATAGATCGTTTAACCACTTGCCCCACATCATGTAAATATATATATATATGATTGTGTTCAAGTGGTTTTACCGGGGTCATGGCTGCAGCTGTTAGCCATAACTTCGGCATTAACATTTTTAGCCGGTGATTCTTTTGTACTCCTGTAAATGTGATCTGAGCAGCTGATTAGCCACTGGATAACTTTTACAGGCAGAGGGAGGGTTCATCCTTCCCCTCCCGCCACCCACCGATTTCTCCCCAGGCTCACCCATGTGTTTAGGAAGCCCACCACTAAAGTCAGCTGATCATAGAACTGACTAGAGAGCAGAACATCTCTGATCATCTCTATGGTCTAGAAGACCGGAAACGATGGACAAATGTAAACAGAGCCATTTATTTATTTTTTTTTAATCATGAGAAATCTTTACTGACTGTGGAATTTTCACACTGGACCTCATGTTACTTGGATTCTGTGCCTCTCTACTCTTCCTCCAGACTCTGGGACCTTGATTTCCAAATGAAATGCAACTTTTTCCTCAGTCAGTGATGATTTGGGGAGCCATGTCATCTGCTGGTGGTGGTCCACTGTGCTTTAACCTCCCTGGCGGTATGATTCTTTTGGATTTTAGGTGCTGAAAGCGGTACCATTATTTTGCATGTAATTCTTGTGAATGAGCAGCCCAAACCAACTGTATACATTTATTTTATATATATATATATATATATATATATATATATATATATATATATATATACATATATTATATATATATATATATATATATATATATATACACATATGTTATATATATATATATATATATATATATATATATATATATATATATATATATATATATATATATATATATATATATATATACGTATATATATATATATATATATATATATATATATATATATATATATATATATATATATATATATAATGTATACAGTTGGTTTGGGCTGCTCATTCACAAGAATTACGTATATATATATATATATATATATATATATATATGTATATATATATATATATATATATATATATATATATTTATATATATATTTATATATATTTTTATATATATATATATATATATATACATAAAAAGTACAGTAAAACTGCAGGAAAGGGCACTGGGCTGCAATGTAATGTGATTTTTTTTTTATTTTGCATTGTATCAGTGTGTTTGGTGTGTTTTACATTTGAATTTGCCGCCGGTTCCACCCCCCTGCGAACGTCACGTCCCCGGAGACAGAAGCCGGGGCTCGCAGACGATCGGGAGGAAGCTCCGCTGCCGCATACCGCCCGCATACTTCGCTGGATCCCTGAGTAAAGGTAAGTAAACCCTCTACCAGGATCCAGCGATCTTCCTAGCGCTACGCCGAGTGTGGCTCGGGGTTACCGCTTTTGGCTGTAAAATCTAACCCAGAGTCACGCTCGGGAATACCGCTAGGAAGGTTAACAAAGTCCAAAGTCAGCACAGCCCTCTACCAGGAAATTCTAGAGCACTTCATGCTTCCCCCTGCTGACCAGCTTTATGGAGATGCTGATTTCATCTTCCAGCAGGACTTGGTACCTGCCCACACTGCCAAAAGTACAAATACCTGGTCACATGATCATGGTATCACTCTGCTTGATTGGCCAGCAAACTAGCCTGACCTAAACCCCATAAAGAATCTGTGGGGTATTGTCAAGAGGAAGATTAGAGAAACCAGATCCAACAATGCAGATGAGCTGAAGGCCGCTATCAAAGCAACCTGGGCTTCCATAACACCTCAGCAATGCCACAGGCTGATCGCCTCCATGTCATGCCACATTGATGCAGTAATTCATGCAAAAGGAGTCCCAACCAAGTATTGAGTGCATACTATACTGTACATGGACATACTTTTCAGTAAGCCAACATTTCTGTAATAAAAATCCTTTTTTTTTATCAGTCTTATGTAAACTAATTCTCTGAGATACAGAATTTAGGTTTTCACTATCTGTAAGCCATAATCATCAAAATTAAAAGAAAGAAATGCTTTAAATAGAATCACTCTGTGTGCAAGGCATCTATATAAAACATATGAGTTTCACATTTTTAATTGGATTACTGAAATAAATTAACTTTTTGATGATATTCAAATTTTATGAGATGCACCTGTATATAATGTTTGAAAAAAGGGATAATGGTCTAGTGACTTCCATAACACACCTCCATCCCAATATTCGTAGAAACAAAGAGAGATAGACCCGCGGGACTTTAGATGAGGTAAATGTTAGTGGCTGGAAATAAAATGCTGAGGTAGATGGGTAATAAGGTAAGTATACAAGTGATGAGTAGTATCATACACTGGTTTGCATATTGAAAAAGCCCCATGGCTAAAGTGTAGACAATATACAGCATAAATAATAATACATCACATAACTGTGTACATCTCATAATACAGCTTGGCTTCAAGGGTAACCTTAATGACATGTTGTAGTTCCATAGTAATACAGTGAGCTGCATCCTGAGCTGACGCGTTTCGCGAGCTATGCGCTCGCTTCCTCAGAGATAAATGCAGTCCTTAGAGTCAATTTTTTTTTTCAGCTCAAAGGGAGTTTCCGCAATCATGTACCTGGACAAAGAATTATAAATATACTTTGTCCTAAGAAAATGCAAACTGCGTGACATAAGACCTACAAATAATACTATTACAGAACCTACAAAAAAATGGAAGGATATATAATCCATTCACAATCAGTTCCATTATTGAAATGCAATATTGAAAAGCTCAATACCAGGAAACTGTTAGGCAGTGTAAAAAAATAGTTAGGAAATTTGTCATCGTATCAGTTCTGTATTTAAATATTATATTTCTGCATTTACCAGTCATTTTCCTGGCTGCTCCTCTGCAATCATATTATATCCCTTACTCTTAAAGGAGACCTCTGGACAGGACCTTTTCATTGTAGTTTATATTATCAGCTTATAAGTAACTGGATTTTTTTCCTTTATGTGAGAGCTAAAATACTGCTTGTACTGGAGGTTACTAATCAGCTTTCAGAAGGTGTGCAGGTTTCCATTTTAGCGCAGACTACAAAGTGTTGGATTGAACTGCTTTGTGCGTAATGACTAATTTGTTGCCCATGACACAGAACGGCAAGACACTGGGCATGATTATTAACTCAAGAGAAAAGTCAAGTGAAATGGAGTGAAGGGAGCTCACCATCACTTCAAAATGTAAAGATGAGCAGAAGTTCATTCTTTATATATCCTTTATCTATGTCAGGATGTGTGACATGAACAATGGTTCATTTCACAATTTTTATTTCTTTTACTTATTGTTTTATATATTTATTACAGAACACAGACTATCTATCTATGGGAAGAAAGTACCATTGCAATTTTACAAACTAAGGGCAATGCCAACAAGCAGAATTTTGAAGTGGAAATAAACTTACAATTGATTGTTTGTACCTATAGGTAGGCAAATATCTCCTAAATGTGCACCGTTTAGAAAATTGTTACCGAATATGCAGCCGATTCTGCCCTCTCGCAGATGCTACAAAAATGTTTTTTTTTTTTTTTATTTCAGATTTTATCGTTAGGTATTCAAAATGCCTCTGCATTCATTTATTAACCACTTTACGACCGCTCACAGTAATATTACTGCGGCAAAGTGGCTCGTTATCGTCTGACGACGTAGTACTACGTCGTCAGACACTCCCCCTTCTGGGCGGCGCTTGCGCGCCGCCGGAGGCTCGCTCCCGCTGTTTTCATTCACAGCGGGAGTCGGGCCAGGGGAGGAGCAGCGGCGATCGCCGCTGCTCTTACCCGATCGTCGGGGATCGAGTCTGGAGATCTGCCCGCTGTGTGTAAACACAGCGGGCGGATCTCCATAGTGACAGGGAGTGACAGATCGGAGTGTTCAGCATAGCTGGACATCCGATCTGTCCATGACTCACTCAGTCACCTCCCCCCCTACACGTCAGTAAGCACCAGGCATATATTAACCCCTCCCTCTCCAATAAAATTAACCCCTTCCCTGCCTGTGTCATTTTTACAGTAACAGTGCATATATATAGCACTGATTACTGCAGTAATGTCACTGGTACCCCCAAAAGTGTCAAAAATGTCAGTCAAGGGTCCGATCTGTCCGCCGCAATGTCGCAGCCCCGCAAAAAAAATCGCAGATCGCCGCCATTACGCGTTAAAAAAAAAAACACCAAAAATGACAGAAATCTTTCCCTTTGTTAGTAAACGCAATAACTTTTGCGCAAACCAATCAAAATACGCTTATTGCGATTTTTTTTTACCAAACATAGGTAGTAGAAAACAAATTGGCCAAAATTTTTTAAAAAAATTGGTTTTTACATCTTTTTTGGGGGGAATTTCATATAAAAAAATGTTCAAAATATTGTTATTTTTTCAAAATAAATGCTCTTTTTTTGTTTATAGCGCAAAAAGTAAAAATCGCACAGGTGATCAAATACCACCAAAAGAAAGCTCTGTTTGTGGGGAAAAAAGGATGTAAATTTTGTTTGGGTACGGCATCACACGATTGCGCAATTGTCAGTTGAAGTCGCACAGCGCCGAATCGCAAAAAGTGGCCTGGACGGAAGACAGCAAAATCCTCCGGTGGTAAAGTGGTTAAAATCAACTGAATTAGATTTATGTACTTAAGTGCATCAGTTGTTTGATTAGTTCTGGATTAACATTTTCCGGTCTTTCAGTGACATCACTTCCAGTCTTTGGAGCCCACCTCGGTGAAGTTCTTCCGGGTTTTATGTGATTCTATTACAAACCACTGTGAGGGCATAGGATTATATTTGTTTTTCATTCTAATAAATGGAATTTCACTATGGAAGCGTTGATCTCTCTATTCTTATGCCTGCTATGCTCCCCTTGGCTTGCGTGATTGGGTCTGTTTAGATAGAAGTTAGAGACGTTTATATCACATCAACTGAAGTGCATTGGGTCATTGGAAGTGTCCATACTAGGAGAATACCAGGTACCTATTTGACATATTTTGCTAGTTCTAAAAGTCGAGTATTTCTGGTAAGCGCACTTGGTTTGGACCTTTTATGCAATTGGCACTTTATTTATGGACACAGAGACAAAGGGGCTGATTCACTATAAAACTGGAGAGTGCAAAATCTGGTGCAGCTGTGCATGGTAGCCAATCAGCTTCTAACATCAGCTTGCTCATTTAAGCTTTGACATTAAAATCTGCAAGCTGATTGGTTTCTATGCAGAGCTGCACCAGATTTTGCACGCTCCCATTTTAGTAAATCAACCCCATTGCTTCTTTGTTTAATAGCACTATTTATTATTGTATAATTGTTGAAAGACTTGTGCAGTATAGTTGGAGGTGGATAGTGCAGTTTATGTTTATTGTCAATTAGAGCTGCAGGATTCTGGATAAAATGAGAATCACATTATTTTTTGCTTAAAATAAAGATTGTGATTCTCTCACGATTCTCAGTGTAACATCATCTTTCCCATTATACAAAAAAATGGGGCTAACTTCACTGTTTTTTTTTTTTTTTTCTTCATTGATTCAAGTGTATTTTTCTCAAAAGAATTGCATTTGAAAGACTGCTGCGCAAATATCATGTGATGTAAAATATTGTAACAACCGCCATTTTATTCTTTGGGGTCTCTGCTAAAAAAATAGAAATAATGTTTGGGGGCTCTAAGTAATTTTCTAGAAAAAAATACTAATTTTAACTTGTAAGCAGCAAGTGTCAGAAAAAGGCTTAGTCTTTAAAGAGGAAGTAAACCCTCCTCTGCAAGTTGTACCTATAGGTAAGCCTATGATAAGGCTTACCTATAGGTACTGTAAATATCTCCTAAACATGTACCGTTTAGGAGATATTTACCTTACATGCAGCCAGTGACGTCACTGGCGCATAAGCTCTGAAGGAATGGCCGCTCACGCCGTTCCTTCAGAGCCCCGTACCGTGACCGTCGGCTCCCGCGCGCGTGCGCAGGAGTGATGTCACCGCGGCTCCGGCCAATCAGATGGCTGGATGCCGCGATCCCGGAAGACGGGCGACTGAACATGTCGCCCGTCATAGAGGTAAGCGGGCGGGACGGCGGAGGCTCGTTCTAAGGTAAGTATTTTATAATGAGCTAGTATGCGATGCATACTAGCTCATTATGTGTTTCTCTTTCAGGGTGAAAAAAAAAAATGTGGGTTTACAACCTCTTTAAGTGGTTAAAGGGACCTCACCGAAGTTCATCCCTTTGATCTAAAAGAACCAAATGATACAATGTTTCTCCTTGTCTCTCAGTGCTGAGCAATTTCCTGATAAACTTTGCCGGCTGTTTTTTTTTTTTCTTTGACAGCTGTCAGCTATGAGCAGAGAACGGCTCTGCACTGAATCATGGAAATGCCGGATTATGATCGTGAGGGGGGTTTTTTAATGATTAATCATGCGGCTTTATTGTCAATCCATTTTCATAAACACCAGCTTAAATTACATATTGATGGTGGTAATATCTAGTATAGATTTTGTTAGGTAAAATAAAATTTTGAAGAGCATGTTAACCAATAGCAACCAGGCCATATGGTTGACACATTTGGGTATATTTAACAATTCAAAGCCTTATTTACCAAGATATGTCGAGCAAGAGTCGTTTTTATTACTTTTTCTTATATTCCCATACTTGAAAGATGAAAGAGATAATTCAGCAGTTTCCTAAAGGCAGCAGGAATTGTTCTACTTTGAAACAATTAAAATACGTCCCATGGGGAACTTATATAAACCTTATGCAGATTGATAAACAGTCAGTTTCTGTGCATTTTGTTTTAGTGTGGGTATTTCTTAACCACCGCAATACCAAGATGTTACGCCCTCTCTAGACCATATTTCAGTTTTCAGGGCTGCGATAGTTTGACTAGCAATTACTCTGTCATGAAACACCCACATTTATATCATTTTTTTAGATAGAGTTATCTATTGTTGCAATTTGAAAATCAATGTAAAAGGCCAGTTATGAAAAAACCTGATGTTCTGACTGCCTATCACATTTCCTGAGCCCGTAAAATGCTACAGAAATACAAACATCCCTAAATTGGCTCTCTGCCTATTTGCACCACCAACTGGCTTTTTCTAGACATTTTCTAACTGAACAAGTTCAACAACACCCACCTGAAAACTTCAAAGAGGATCCAAGATTTGGACCCCCATGGCATCGAAAGAAACCTCTTATACCCTGCATGGGGACAAAGTCTATAGCCTCATCAGATGTAAAGTTTTTTTTTCCCTTTGTTTTTCTTTACCATTTTTAAAAGAGAAGATTTGGTTTAAAAAAAAAAAAAACAATCATACTCATCCAGCATTGATCTGATGCTGCATCTGACCCCCACTGCCTCTAAGAACTGAACAATCAAAGACTGCTGATCATTCAGTTCTTGGTCTTTGGTGAGCAGAGAGCAGGTGACTGTCACTCACCGCTCTCTGCTCTGCCCCTACAGTGCTCACTGGAGCACCAGGTTGTGCAGGGGGTGGGGACGGCTGGCTCAGACTCTCAGTGGCCACGCTAAGAGGCTGAACCAGCTTCAAGTCAGGCATTTGGGTGTATCCCAACAATAAAGTCAGGATCCCTCCACAGTCTGGAAGGCTGAGTGACATCAGCCAACAGTGGACTTTTACCAGCTTTCGCGTGAATACGGGTAACAGGAGTAAAGAACAAAATGCACTCCAATGACTCAAAGGAGAAGAAGGGCCAAAATAGCTTTTGCCCTATTCTCCTTTAAGTCAAATTACTACACTCTAATGGCTCTCCTGACTCCGTCTTTTCTATTCTGGTGGACACCACAAATGTGTCCATGGTCCGTTAGCCAGTACTTTGTGACCAAACCCCTTAGACCTCTGTGGACCACATCCTAAATTTCGCCTTCTCCTAAGAAACAAGGTATAACTTTTTTGTTTCTTTTTTTAGGTATTATGTGTGAATGGGAACACATAACAAAACATACACTATATTGTTAAAAGTATTGGGACACCTGCTTTTGCATGCACATGAACTTGGATGGCTGTAAAACCAAAGAGGAGTTAGAAAATAATGGGCTTCTGAACAATTTCAGAAGCATCTTAAACTGGCCCCACCAACATATGCCTTAATTTAGTATTGGATGGCTGTGAAACCTAAAAGGTGTTCTAACTACACTATATTGTCAAAAGTATTGGGACACCTGCCTTTACATGCACATGAACTTTAATGGCATCCCAATCCGTAGGGTTCAATATTGAGTTGGCCCACCTTTTGCAGCTAAAACAGCCTCACCACTTCTAGGAAGGATGTCCACAAGGTTTAGGAGTGTGTCTATGGGAATGTTTGACCATTTTTTCAGAAGCGCATATGTTAGGCAAGGCACTCATGTTGAACGAGAAGGCCTGGCTCACAGTCTCTGCTCTAATTAATCCCAAAGGTGTTCTATCCGGTTGAGGTCAGGACTCTGTGCAGGTCAGTCAAATTCTTCCATCGCAAACTCACTCATTCATGTTTTTATGGACCTTGTTTTGTGAAGTGATGCGCAGTCATGTTGGAACAGGAAGGGACCATCCCAAAAACTGTTCCCACAAAGTTGGGAGCATGAAATTGTCCAAAATGTCTTGGTTTGCTGACGCCTTAAGAGTTCCCTTCACTGGAACTAAGGGGCCAAGCCCAACCATTGAAAAACAACTCCACACCATAATCCCCCCTGCACCAAATGATTTAGACCAGTGCATAAAGCAAGGTCATAAATACATGGATGAGTGAGTTTGGGGTGGAGGAACTTGACTGGCCTGCACTGAGTCCTGACCTCATCCCGAAAGAATAACTTGGGATGAATTAGAGCACAGACTGCGAGCCAGGCCTTCTCTTCCATCGCCAGTTCCTTCTGGAAGAATGGTCAAATATTTCCATAAACACACTCCTAAACCTTAAGGACAGCTTTCCCAGAAGAGTTGAAGCATTATAGCTGCATAGGGTGGACCAACTCAATATCGAACCCTACGGACTAATGCCTCGTACACACGCAACGATTATCGGCCGACCGATCGGCCGACTTTTGTCCAGTGTTGTTGTGTTGGTTGAAATGTGCTCTAGACTGCACACAAATTTTCTCGGCCAACAAAAATCTACTTCAGAAGTGATGTCATGTGATGGTTTACTTTCCGTGTGTTTTTTAATCTCCGAGCATGCCCAGTCTTGCTCATCCGGTTTTGTGTCTGCCGAAATCTGTACTGACTGACGAAAAATTGGCCGTTGTGGTGACGGCCAACAAAAATTTTATAGCCTGCACACCAGATTTTTTTCGGCCGAAAAGTCGGAGTCGGTTGTCGGAAGCATCATACTAACAAGCCGAAAAACGGCCGATCGGACGTTGGCCGAAAACTCACGG
The DNA here is from genome assembly GCF_965119305.1 of Pelophylax lessonae. Taxonomy (NCBI): domain Eukaryota; kingdom Metazoa; phylum Chordata; class Amphibia; order Anura; family Ranidae; genus Pelophylax; species Pelophylax lessonae. Next base: position 651,421,845 of record NC_138770.1, read on the forward strand.
CCAACTATCGACGCGTGTGTACGGGGCATAAGACTGGGATGCCATTAAAGATCATGTGCGTGTAAAGGTAGGTGTCCCAATATTTTTGGTAATATAGTGTATAGTGGAGTTTTCTCAAATTTGATGCCAAATTTGCAAAATACAATTTAAAGTTTGTAATGATGGAAAACTTTTCAAAATATTGACTTTAATATAAAACAGTTGATTGTGTTATGCTGGTATAGTGCAGGCAGGGCTGGATATACTACCACCATTAAACGCACGTACCATCACGAATGCGGCAACATATACACACACAAAAATCAGAAAGAAAAATATTTCTTATCAGAATATAATCCGGGAGTATTATTGACTACAAGGAAACAAGAGTGTGCAGAAACAGCTCCATCCATCCACTTGATCATAAAATAATAAGCAACACCTTAAATAAATCTGAATCTTCTGCTAACAAGACGACATTATCATTTCCTGCTCATAACAGGAACGCCTCTCAGGACAACCGCGACAGCAAAATCCTGCTTGTTACCCTCTACGCTTGTCATCATAACCAAAGATCAGTGATAGATGAATCTGCTAAAAAAAAAAAAATAAGAAAATAAAAAAAACTAAATAAGCACTAAGCATCATTTCATTCCTTGTTAGGATAAAATCCAAGACTGCAACAAACAAGGGGTTTTGACTTCTCGGAGCAAACAAGAAAACTGAAATTCCCAGGAAGCAACGCTCTGTTGCTATAGCAACCTTCCAAGGTAGCACAAAAGGGCTCATCTTTATGCAACAAGAGTTTTTTTTTTTTTTTTTTTGTGAATCTATCATTCTGAATCTGACAGCGTGCTATCTCTTCCTTGTCTGCCGTGACATTTCTTATGAAATACAACGTAGACAATATTTTCACATTTAAATATCAAATCAGTCAATACTGTAGCTGCTAGAAAGGGTCGCTTGCCTGTAAGTCGGGGGAAAAAAAAAAAAAAAATCAGCAATGTTATTTAGATTAAGATAAACAGGATCGTTGTGGAATGGAACAATCACCGTCCGATCACATGTTTGCGAGCCACCTGACCCTATTGCAAGGTTCTTTCTAATTGTTCCGAGTTCTGTTCAAGCTGCACAAACAACTCCCTCGGGAGAAAGAGATAGGAAATGGCTTCTAATCAGACAGGAGTGTCATTAACAGTGGTCATGCTGGAGCTTGCTAAGCATGATAATACTAATCAGCTGTGTGCTCAGGAAAATCTATTAGGCAAGAAGTATTTTTTAATAGAAGCTTTAATAATCATTTATGTAGCACTACCAATTTTGGGTAGCTGCAAAACGACTAATCAGTATTGTTCTGCTACTGATTTCATATTATTAATAAATGAAACACTTCAGCTCCGGAAGGTTTTCCCCCCTTAGGGCTCTTTCACACGGGCGGTCCGATCAGATCCGCCTGTCAGTTTTTTAGGTGGATCTGATCGGATGCCCCATTCAGCCCTATGGAGCAGCGGATGTCAGTGGTGACATGTCCGCTGACACCCGCTGCCATCCGCATCCGATCCTGTCCGTGAAATCCAGACGGATGGAAACCCTATTTTCCATCCGTCCTGGGGATCGGATCAGATGGGATCAACAGGCGGTCCGCTCTCATCCGATTCCCCATAGAGAGCAGAGGGGGCTGTGACACCTCCCTCTCCCTCTCTGCACTGCAAGCGGAGACGGAGCTGTCATCCGCCGGCTCAGCGGGGATCGCGGATCGATCCCCGCTGAGCAGCACGGATCCGCCTACGAAGGCCGACCGTGTGAAAGAGCCCTTACTGACCAGGCCACTTTTTGCGATTCGGCACTGTGCGACTTTAACTGACAATTGCGCGGTCATGCAACACCGTACCCAAACTAAATTTACGTTCTTTTTTCCCCACAAACAGAGCTTTCTTTTGGTGGTATTTGATCACCTCTGCGCTTTTCAGTTTTTGCGATATTTATAAAAGAATGCGACAATTTTGAAAAAATAACAATATTTTTCTACTTTGACAGTTAAAAAATGTCCAATATATTCAATTTTTGTCATATATTTAGGCCAAAATGTATTTAGCTACATGTCTTTGACAAAAAAATTCTCAATGAGCGTATTTTTAACCACTTTAAGACCGGAAGATTTTACCCCCTTCCTGACCAGGCCATATTTTGTGATTCGGCACTGCGTTAGTTTAACGGACAATTGAGCGGTCGTACGATGATGTACCCAAATTAAATTTATGGCGTTTTTTTCCCCACAAATAGAGCTTTCTTTTGGTGGTATTTGATCACCTGTGCGATTTTTAATTTTTGCGCTATAATCAAAAAAAGAGGGACAATTCTGAAAAAAAAAAACAATATTTTTCACATTCTGCTATATAACATTCCCCAAAAAAATTTAAAATCTAAATTTTTTAACATTTTAGGCCAATTTGCGCAAAAGTTATCGCGTCTACTAACTACGGGAAAGATTTATGTAATTTTTATTGTTTTTTTTTTTTTTTACTAGTAATGGCGGCGATCTGTGATTTTAAGTGGGACTGCGACATTGTGGCGGACAGATCGGACCCCTGACTGACATTTTTGACACTTTTGGGGGGACCAGTGACATTATTACAGTAATCAGTGCCTAAAAAATATGCACTGTTACTGTAATAATGACATTGCCAGGGAAGAGGTTAACATTGTGGGTGATCAAGGGGTTAAATGTGAGCCTAGGGGAGTGATTCTAACTGTGGGGGGGGGCGTGGCTTGTGAAATGACCATAGAGACATGTGATCCTATATAGAAGGTTCACAGGAGCTCTATGGTCATTCCAGGGAGAAGAACGGTCAGCTGTGTTTACAACAGCTGACCATTCTTCTCTCTCAGCAGCGAACGATTGCCCCCTAGCTCCCTGCACGCGACCGACGTATACCTACAGTCACCTCTGCAGTTTTTAGATTTTGCACTATAAACAAAAAAAAAGCGACAATTTTGAAATAAAAACACAATATTTTTTACTTTATGCTATAAAACATTCCCAATAAAAAAATTTTAAAAATCAAAATGTTTTATCAGTTTAGGCCAACTTTTGGTTAAAAAAAAAAATCCCAAAAAGTGTATTTTAATCGGTTTGCGCAAAAGTTATAGTGTTTACAAACTACGGGATAGATTTTTGGACTTTTTATTTATTTTTTGTTTTTATTAGTAATGGCGGCGATCAGCAATTTTTAGTGGGACTGCAACAGATCGGACCCCTAACTGACATTTTTGACACTTTTGGGGGGACCAATGACACCAATACAGTGATCAGTGCTAAATAATATGCACTGTTACTGTATAAATGACACTGGCAGGGAAGGGGTTAATACTGGGGGTGATCAAGGGATTAAACGTATGCCTAATTGTGCTTACTAACTGTATGGGGGGAGGGCTCTGTGACAGGCACACAGAGATAGGTGTTTCAGGTTAGCTGAGAGACACACGGTCTCTCTGTGCCTGTCTGACAGGAGAGCCGCCTGCCTTGCTTACATAGGCAGGTGGCTTCTCCTGTCAGCTTCTGTGAAGATTGTAGGAGGCTGGTGGCGATCGTGTCCACCCCTCCCGCGGTCTGGCTCTGAGGCCTGATTCGTCCCTGAAACAGAGAGCATGGACGCACCGGACCCCTTGCTGTGAGTCACATCTGCACACAGTGTGAACCCAGTCTTAAAGCATTTTATTTTCTGCATTCTGCACTAACCCACTTGCCTACCGTATAACTTATATATAAAGCGTCAAAGTGGCACGACTGCGCGGAATCACGTACCTAGTACGTGATCCGACACTCCTAGGTCTGGGGCGTGCATGCACGCCACCTGATTATACACAGCAGGAGCTGAATAGCAGGTACCCTGGACTCAATGTCTGCCGGCACCTGCTGATCATTCGGTACAGAGGGAGAACGGCAGTCTGCCTATGAAAAATTGGCAGATCGGCATTGTGCCAGTACAGAAGGAACAGATCCTGTGTTTCTGCAAAGTAGGGACATGGATCCATTCCTTCCCCTAGTTCAAGCACCTTCCACAGTAAGAAAACACCAGCTAGGCACACAGTTAACCCTGTAACCTCCCCTAATATTAACCCCTTCCCAGCCATTGTCATTAGTACAGTGACAGTGCATATCTTGTAGCAATGATCACTGTATTGGTGTCACTGGTCCCCAAAAAGTGTCAGTTAGTGTCCGATTTGTCTGCCGCAATATCCCAGTCCCGCTATAAGTTGCTGATCACTCCCATAACTAGTAAAAAAAAAAAAAAACATAGTCTGAGATTGGAAAGAACTGCCCTGCTGCTCTATCATCCACCCCTTCCCTTCTCAAAGCTAAAAGACTTTGCTGTCAACTGTTGACCCTTTCCTATGAAAAAAAGGAAGTTCAGGGCAGCAGCACCAAGAAAACAAGATCCAGGAGTACTGAAAGTTGTAGACTGCAAGTGCTGGTAAAAATTGTAACATATAGTTTACTAGGGAATGGTTCCTGCTGGTTTTCTAAATCTGTACGGAGGGAGAGAGTGGGGAGAGCAGCTGCTCTCATGAACAGCGCTGGATCAAGATCAGGCTCAGGTAAGCATTAGGGGGGAGTTGCACTCTGAAAGGATTAAAGTAAAAAAAAACCTTCAGGCTCTAGAACTGCTTTAAGAAACACAGGATTTAATACTATTTTAAGCAAATAACTGGACTTTAAAGGAACCCCACAAAAAAAGACATCAAATGATATAATTAAAATAAATGTGGTTACAAGTTTTTTGGTGTACATGCATAATAAGAAACTCTATAGAGAAATAGAAATTTGATTAGAAGAACAGAGGTGAGGACTGTACTGAGAGCCGCACATTGCACTGCTAGAGATGTGAATACCATCAAGATGAATCATGAGTGCCTCTCAAGATAGGGTGCACCGCTGCCAATCCCAGAAATCTAGTTGGTGCTGGAGGGGGTGTCAGGTTGAAGGATCAAAGGTTCCATATATGGTGGGAATGCCCCCTGTATGATCCCTGTATTTTGGTTAAGGATACAATATCTTATTAACCAAATTACAGGCGAGGAAGTTGCGGACAACCCCTGAATATGTTTATTCCATAAAACTAATAGAATGCAAAAATTTTACAGAAACTCAATTGATCCAAATTTGCATAATGCTGCGAAGGGGACAATCCCAAAAAGATGGAAACCGAGGCCCCTACTGTTATGGGATTGGTGTAGGAGAGTTGATTATATATATCATATGGAGTTTATGTGTAACAGAGATTAGGAACAAGTGGACAGTTTCTCAAAGAAGTGGAAAAAGTGGAAAGACTTTAAAACAACTACAGACTACATACGAATTTGGGGAAATCAGAAAATACGATTACAAGTAGGACATCCCAGAGTTATATAGAAGTCGAGTAGGACAAAATGGAACATGGAAGTCTGTAATACTAAAAGGGGAACAGAAGGGTTGGGGGACAGGAGTGAGGGGGGGGGGGGGGAATTAGACATTTTTCTATTTTGTTTCTTTTTTTAAGTATTCTGTAAAATTTATTGAAATTAATAAAAATTATAATAAAAAAAAAAAGAGACTTTATACAGTCTACTTTACTATACTATTCCTTTCAACATTGCTATACATCATGTATAAGCACCTTAATGTCACTAATTTTTCATCAAAACCATTGTCAGTGTGATACATGGTACACCATCCATCAAATGGTGAAGCGGGAATAATTCTCAATGTGTTTCTCAGACCCCTGGGTACGCTTCTTTAGGAGAGAACCACGGTGTTTATCAAAACCGTATTGAAGAAATGTATAAGAACTTGAAACTGCTAAAAATCTCCCATGCTTAAAATAGTAGATCCATGGCCCTAGAACCTTAGGTAGATAATGCTGTTGTACTTTTGAGCGGAATTTTTTGGAACTATACTAAATGTATCCCAATGGGGAATCTGGGTGGTATGTGGTCTGCTTCTGTCATCTGGGGAACTGCCCCTGAAACCTCAAAATGTAAAAGCAATACTTGAATGTGAAGGTTGAAGAACCACACCAAAGTATTTGAGTCCAAAATGTGGTTTTATTCCAAACATATAATATATAACATATATATGTTATAGTGGCATTTTAGACAGAATATATAGCATATAATGGGTGCAACAGCCAAAGAATTTCGGGGGGGGGGGGGACACACATCGCCCTCTTCATCAGGACTTAAAATGATATGGAATCACCTGGTATGGACTGTAATCTAGAACTCTGTATTGTCAGAACTCAGTAATGTCCAGCATCTGGTTTAGACTAAAACCCCCATGGGCGCACATGGGACAACCAAAGACACAGCTAACCGGTAATCCTCCCATGCAATGATAATGATATGATTGTGCAGTCTAATTGGCACAAAAGTAAGGCTGAGTTCTCTTAGCAATGAAAAACAAAATGTCAGATAAGCTTCCTTCTCTTCTCTACAATAAAGGTCTTTGTAATGTAGCCAGTACATTCATCATTATTTTTTTCATTCAACTAGTGGGTTGAACAAAAAAAAAAAATCAGATTCCTATAATCCACATCATATCCTCATGCTGTGCTATTGTGTTCTGACGGCAGGGAGCCGGTGGCAGAGACTGAACAGGAAAAACCCTAAAGGCTGGTTGTACATAAGTCAACTAGTAGATCAACTTCTGTACAACCAGGGTGCCCATACATAGATCGCAGTTCAGCTGGTCCCTTCTGAACTGGCCACATTTTGATCCATGTATGGCTGGTTTAGGGGCCCTTTCCCTGATGGGTGTGTCTGTTACTCAGCTCTGCCAGCACAGATTACTGAGGAGAAGGGCAGGAATCAGCATTTTCACAAAGAGATGAGGACAATCTAAGCCATTCCCCTGCAAAAATCAGCCACAAATGGTAATTTGCAGAGAAAAAGGATTCTAAAAAGATAAAAAGATGAAAGACCTCAGTTGGGCTTTCAGGCCAGTTTCTGAGGCTTCAAACGAACTGAAGTGCTGTTCCCATACTGCTCTAAAAACTAGTAAGGTACCCAAAAAGTAAGATATAATGGCTGTTCTCATACTGACTTGGAACTTGTATGGTACTTAAAAAGCCAGACATAGTAGCTTCTCCCATACTGACTTGGAACTAACAGGATATTCAGAAAGTCAGACATAAAAGTTGCTTCCATTCTGCACTAAAACTAGTATGTTACAGAGCAAATCAGACAATATGGCTGCTCCGATACTGTACAGGGAATAGCATGGTACAAATATAGATAGTCAATATGTCTGCTTCAATAGAAGACTCCATAGAAAGCTTTACCACTGGAACCAATTCATTTTTAAGCCATGTAGATAACTAGCAGTTGCTCTTTCCAGTTTTTACAGCTTTCCACATACTCCCAAACGAAACAAGGCCAGATTTACTAAAATGATAGAGTTATGTGTCCTAAAGTGAAATTCATCTACAGTATGTTTTTTCAACAAACTTCTTTTACTTTTCGCATTTCACAATATTGTATATCAGGTACTAGCACAGTATAGCCTCCATTTAACTGAAGGAAACCATGTAGGTCTCATCCCATCAACATCCCGAAAATAAGGGATTTAGCCCTTTTTCTTTAAATCTTCTTACTTTTGGGATTTGTGATGGAATGAAGCATGTAAATACATTCTGTCCTAAGAACATCATACTATAGTATAGATGCAGGAACTCCCCTCTTCCTAGTCACCCCTTGTCTCCGCTCCCTATCGAGCTCCTGGGTACCGCTCCTTGGTTCCCCCCCCCCACCTTCCGGGACCACCCTTTTTAGAGAACCAAGAATCATTTTCTGGTGCTAAGTAATTTGTATGGAATGTCTTAATGATAACAATAAAGCCAGTACAACAGATCCCCTGCAGCTAGCAACAATAAATCTCTCCAGCAACAATATTTCCCCCCCCAGGAACAATAGTTACCCCAGCAACAATAGATCCCCCAGCAACAATCGATCCCCCAGCAACAAAAGTTCCCCCCAGCAACAATATTACCCCCTCAGCAACAATAGATCTCCCTCAGCAGCAATAGTGATCCCTCAGCAAGATATACCCCCATCAACAATAGACCCCCCACAACAACAATAAATCTACCAGCACCCAGCATCAATAAGCTCCTCCCTCAACAGGAGATCCTCCCAGCAACAATTAAACCCCAAGCAACATTAGACCCTCCTGCAACAAAAGATCTTCTCCAGGGACAATAGATTAACCAGCAGCCAGCATCAACTGACCCTCCAGCACACCCCACCACCCCTTGCCATTACATATAGCAATTGCTGGAGGTGCCGGAACTGCGTTCCCCTGCGTTCCTGCAGAGAAAGAGCCCTGATGCTTCTCACAGTGCAGTCAGTGCAGGGCTTTTTGGTTCCTTTTGGGTCACCTCACCATAACCTGTCTGGTTATATTTGTTCCTGAATCAAAGATCAACAAGAAAAAGTTAAGTTCAAGTGGCTGAGAGCTCTGGCCATGGCTCCAATCGGGAATTGACAATTCTTGGCACCATAGAGAAATATGAATTTGAGATAAAAGAAGAGCTGTCGTTGGTGAAATATAAGTATGCAACATGTTTTTTTTTTTAACATGGACAACCATGTCAGACACATTTCAGGGTAGAACACTTTACTTTATGACACTCCCTATGTTGCATATGACCTTGCCTTTAGGTCTTCTACTGCAAACTAAAATAAAGGTGAACGGCAAGTGTTTTCACAGTGAGTCAGTTACGTAAGGTTCCAGTGTCTTCTGTGCTAACTTTCATTTTCACCTATTTTGTTCTCTTGTTACAAGAAGCAACACTTCCAGGTGTCTTAAGAGGTTACAAGAATTGTATGTACAAAATGAATGTGTCATTTGGTTACTGTACATGGCAGGTGTTTTTGCAAAGTATAATTAAAATATCAATTAAAAGTTGCTTCAAACATTTAATTTTTATATTCATATTTCACTTAAAAAACTTAATATGAACTTAACAATAGACCTAAAGCAATGTAATAGGAAACATTTCAAATGTACAGATTCAACCATTTAATGATATCATCACTGCCCAAAACCCAAACAAATATGCAAGACTACAGTATGTCCAGCCAAAAAAATGTTTTCTTACTTTTGGATATAGTGGAATATACATTTATTTGTCAAAAGTATTGGGACACCTGCCTTTACACACACATAAACTTTAACGGCATCCTAGTCTTAGTCCGTGGGGTTCAATATTGAGTTGGTCCACCCTATGCAGCTTTCTAGATTGTAAGCTCTAACGAGCAGGGCCCTCTACTTCCTCCTGTTTTGAACTGTATTGTAACTTTATTGTCTTCCCTCACATTGTAAAGCGCAATCTGTTGGCGCTATATAAATCCTGTATAATAATAATGATAACAGCTTCAAGTCTTTTGGGAAGGCTGCCCACAAGGTTTAGGAGTGTGTCTATGGGAATGCTTTACCATTCTTCCAGAAGCGCATTTGTGAGGTCAGGCACTTTTGTTGGATGAGAAGGCCAGGCTCACAGTCTCCACTCTAAATTATCCCAAAGGTATTCTATCGGGTTAGGGTCAGGACTCTGTGCAGGCCAGTCAAGTTCCACCAACCCCAAACTCGCTCATCCATGTCTTTATGGACCTTGCTTTGTGAAAGGGGCCATCCCCAAACTGTTCCCACAAAGTTGGGAGCATGAAATTGTCCAGAATGTCTTGTTATGCTGACACTTTAAGAGTTCCCTTCACTGGAACTAAGGGGCCAAGCCCAACCCCTGAAAAACAACCCCACACCATAACCTCCCTTCCATCAAATGATTTGGACCAGTGCACAAGCAAGGTACATAAATACATGGATGACCAAGTTTAGGGTGGAGGAACTTGACTGGCATGCACAGAGTCTTGACCTCAACCCAATAGAACACCTTTGGGATGAATTAGAGCAGAGACTGCGGGCCAGGCCTTCTCCTCCAACATTAGTGCCTGACCTCACAAATGTGCTTCTGGAGGAATAATCAAACATTACAATATACACACTCCAAAACCTTGTGGACAGCCTTTCCAGAAGAGCTGAAGCTGCTATAGCTGCAAAAGGTGGGCCAACTCATCATTAAATCCTAAGACTGGGATGCCATTAAAGTTCATGTGCGGGTAAAAGCAGGTGTCCCAATACTTTTGACAATATAGTGTAGTTAGAACACCTCTTAGGTTTAGGATGCTTCTAAAAAATTGTTCAGAAGCCTATTATTTTCAAACCCCTCTTTGGTTTTACAGCCATCCAAGACTCTACTAGGACTTGTCCAACAAGGTCATGGTAGAGAAGCACGGGACATGGATATTTACAGGTTATCAAAATGTGGACAAAGACATTACTTGAGCCCAATTGGCCTGTATTTGGTGGCTCATCACAAGATGAAGATCCCCCAGGGGAAGGCATTCCCCCGAGTTGAGAAATTCAAATGTATTAGGTCAAAAAGAGCTCCAAATGAAAAATTATTAAGGGCCCAAAGTCTTTATTGTTGAACTGGTTACAACAAGCAGCCCTACTCCAGTAGGACTTGTGTCAGTGGTATCAGTGAGAATATTCAAAAGCACATTGCTTTAGAAACCCTTATGAGTTTTACAGCTATTCGAGACTCCATTAGGATTTGTGTTGTTGGCACCAATTTAAAATGCTATCCGGAATTCATTGACAGCTCCATTTGAACTGCAGTTGATCTCCTTCTGACCTGCTTTAAGCCGGTTTTGCACTCTCTTAGATGTTAAGGTGAATGCAAAACTGGACATGAACATAAGTCTGTCTACAAAGGCCCTTAGAGAAATTTTCCCTTATTTCATGTTCTGGTGAGAAGAGTTTTACAAGGACATGCAGATAAATTTCCAAGATAGTCCCCTTTCACACGGACAATTCGATCCGATCCACCTGTCAGTTTTTCAGGCGGACCTGTTCAGATGCTCCATGCATCCCTATGGGGCAGCAGGTGTCAGGGGAGACATCTCCGCTGACAACCGCTGCTATCCGATCTTGTCCGTGAAATCCAGACGCATGGAAACCTTATTTTCCATCCGTCTGGAGGATTGGATGGGATCGGATGAGAACATCTGATCTCCCCATAGAGGACAGTGGGGATCTGACACCTCCGTCTCTGCACACAGAGCAGAGACGGAGCTGTCATCCGCCTGCTCAGCGGGGATTGGCGGAACGATCACCCGCTGAGCAGAACGGACTCGGTGCGCCCGTGTGAAAGAGGCCATAGACTGAAATAAAAATGCTTTTCTTTGTAGGTCTTTAGGAACCCTCAAAGACCCGTAATCTGAGGTCAGACACAGGTTGGCATCTCTCCATAGACAACAGTGATAACTTTAGATATTTATTGGCCACTATTGATGCTTCACAATAACTTGAACAAAAGGCAAATGCTGGAGCTAGAGTCTAGGCAGTACGCTACAGGAAAAAAAAATTTCTAGATTCCCTCTTTTTAAAAAGAAAGGCTGTCGTAAGATCTGGTAATTATACCCGTGAAAAAGTCTATGGGGTATAATAATACACGATCGTCTCTGAATCATTCTAAATATTCAGCAGCACTTTTATAATATGACCTTTCTGTATCCTAGAAACAGAGCCAGAGCTTCAAATCTGCAAATGTAAAGTCCTAAACTGAACTCAGTAATTGCTGGAGGTACATCTGTCCTTTCTCCCATCTGCTTTAGTACGGATGTTCTTTCTTTTATAACTTCTTCATTATTTCTGAATTTTAATTGATACCTAAATAACACCCAAAGAACAGGAACATCCAATGGGACAAAGCAAAGAGGAAGGATGATGAACAAGGATCAATGATCCTGAGCAACCAATCTGAGTCAGATCAGTCATATTATTATACCTTCAATCTACATAGCTATACCTTCAGCCTATGTTTTATATAAGCATATACAGCAAAACCGGTCTCATAAACCTACATCATTTTATAATTGCATTTATATTTTTTGAGACTAAATCTTTAGACTTTTTCCCTTCTGTTTTCAGCTGGTGATCTGGCCAGTAACATACCTCCTGTATTAGAGAACTATGGATGAAGGAGAAAAGCGGCACCTTTGGACGGCAGCATTGTTGATCTTGGAGAAGGGAGTTTTAGATGTACTAGCAGATTTAGATATACTAACAAATTCATTACCCATTAAGCCCCGGAAGATTTTACCCCCTTCCTGACCAGGGCCTATTTTGCGATTCGGCACTGCGTGATTTTAATGGACAATTGCACGGTTGTGCAACGCTGTACCTAAACTAATTTGACGTACTTTTTTCCCCACAAACAGAGCTTTCTTTTTGGTGGTATTTGATCACTGGTGCGATTTTTTGATCATGCGCTATAAACAAAAAAAGAGCGTCAATTTTGCAAAAATAACAATATTTTTCACATTTTTTTATATGAAATTCCCCCCCAAAAAAATGTAAAAATCAAAATGTTTTAATATTTTAGGCCAATTTGTTTTATGCTACATATGTTTGGTAAAAAAAATCGCAAAAAGCGTATTTTGATTGGTTTGTGCAAAAGTTATTGCGTTTACTAACTAAGGGAAAGATTTTTGTCATTTTTTTTTTTTTTTTAACGAGTAATGGCGGCGATCTGCGTTTTTTTTTTGCGCGACTGCGACATTGCGGTGGACAGATCGGACCCTTGACTGACATTTTTGACACTTTTGGGGTTACCAGTGACATTACTGCAGTAATCAGTGCTATACATATGCACTGTTACTGTAAAAATGACACTGGCAGTGAAGGAGTTAACTTTATTTGAGAGGGAGGGGTTAAGTGTGTCCCTAGGGGCGTGTTTCTAACTGTGATTGGCTGTGGCTACTAGTGTAAGGACAGAGATCAACGGTCCTACATAGCAGAACTGTTTGATCTCCATTCTTACACAGGGAAGAATGACAGGCGGCTTTGTTTACATTAGCCGCCTGGCTTTCTTCCAGTGTAACGGAAGATCGCGAGTGCCCGGCGGACATCGGGTCCGCCGGGCACACGCGCGGGGGGGTCCGTGACCTTGCGGGAGCGCGCCTCCGGCGGCACGCGCTCGCTCCCTAGAGCCTGACAGGCTAGCGACGTAGACCTACGTCGCTTTGCCTGTGAGGGGTTGACCGCCGCAGTAAATAGTCGGCAAGCGGTTAATGTAACATTACAGTGTAACTGAACTCCCACATTCCAAATGAACTATTTTTAATCCTTATGCTGCTAGCATTAGTAAATGGGTAGGAAGGTATATTGTACTGGAAAATCTGATTTTTTCCATCCAAATTTTGCCCAGTCCCTTGTGGTCTTCGGTTTGGGCCCCTGTGCCTGGCTGTCCCCCCGGTGTACCACTTGCACACAGCCACTGCAACCTATATATCTTTTTTTTTTTTTGCAAATATTTTAATTGATAATTTATAACAAGAAGGTAAACACATCAGATCAGAAGAGAAAAACTAGGAGAAATGTTTGATACGTACAATTGCAAGCATTAAAAGTAAACAAAACATATAGAAAACCATGCAAATTTCGATCCAAAGCAACCTATATATATTTTAAATTAGTATGCAACATTTGGTGGATTGCATCTTGATATAAGTTCCTTACTAATGAATGTACTTTGTCATTGTACACAGTGTTCTTGGGGGGCTTCCCTATATTTTGGCAGACTGTGTTAAATTTATTTATGTAGCACTTACTTTTTTTTCTGTCTAAGATGTATAGATATGTTTTAAAAAGCTTTGGACCAACATACCGCCTGAAGAAGACTATGTGTTGAAACGCGTAGGGTTTTGGAGTCCTTGTATATGAGTCCTTCTCCCTTCATATGTCACGTGTGATCCACTTTTTATATTCTGTGTATTTGTAATGTATGTCGCATTGTCAAAATTTATATCATGTGATGTCGTTTACGGTCATTAAGATATTATTTTTTCTATCTATGTGCAATAATAAAGATTGAGGTTTTTATATTAAAAAAAATATATATATACTAACTTTTTGTACCCATATTTGGTATTCTACCTTCCCTGGTATCCCAACATCCCTTTCCCCGTCTGCTAAATCCCTTTTTGGGGTTTATCCCTGTCTAAAAGTCTTTTGGGATGGATACCACCGTTGTTGGAACTGAGCAGTTTTCTCATATTATATTTACATTTTTAAACTTGTTTTTACATTTCTTCTGTTGCTGACCTGGGCCAAAAGGATGCCATACATTCCACAAGTCTTTATGGGAATGTTTTTTCTTCTTTTATCTGGAAGAAGGCTTTTGAAGCTAAGCACACCCTCCTGTCTGCATGCCTGAGCTGAGGGCAGTTGGATTCCAATAAGTAAATACTACATTAATCATTTGCACTTACTCAAGATGGCTGCTGCTAAAAATACTAGCGGGTGTTTCAAAGTGATTTCTTTACAGAATAAAATATGTTGACATAAATGGATGTGTGAGTGTACTTTGAATGTTAAAAGTGAATTAAATGGCGTTTTCAGTTTGTGGTGCTCAGTGGATTCAAGGACATAAATGGTATCATGAATGAATCATCTGCCCTTACTCAAGATGGTTGTGGTTAGAAATTCTGGGTGGGTGTTTTTCAAAAGTATTACTCAACAAAATAAAGCATTGAGACATAGATGGGTGGGTGAGTTTGCTTTCAATTAAATATTTATTTAAAATATAAAATTAATAAAATGAAATAATACTATATATATATATATATATATATATATATATATATATATATGTATACAGTATCTTACAAAAGTGAGTACACCCCTCACATTTTCGTAAATATTCTATTATATCTTTTCATGTGACAACACTGAAGAAATGACACTTTGCTACAATGTAAAGTAGTGAGTGTACAGCTTGTGTGTGGGTGTACTCACTTTTGTGAGATACTGTACATATATATATATATATATATATATATATATATATATATTTTTTTTTTTTTCTTTTTTTTTCTTTTTTTAAAGCAAAACAAAAACTAAATTTTTTTTTTTAAATTTCATGAATTAAATATATATATATATATTTTTTTTTTATTATTTATTTAATTAATGAAATAAAAAAAATAAAAAATGTATTTAATATAATTTTTAGTTTGTGGTGGTCAGATACACTCAAGTTCTGCTTTAAAAAAAAAAAAAAAACAGACTGTGGGCAGAAAGTGTTTAAATAAGCTGCACTTACACTTAAGAATACATTAGTGGTCTTCTTTCGTTTAAATACATTTATGTATATCTGTATATATTATTATTATATAGTATTTATATAGCGCCAACAGTTTACGCAGCGCTTTACAACTTAAGGATAGACAGTACAAATATAATACACTTTAATACAGTAGGAATCAGAGGGCCCTGCTCGTTAAAATATATATTTTAAGGAATTTCTAAAATATATAAAATCATATTACTGAAACAGAATATAAAAGAAAAAAAAAGGTGTGAGGGCTTTAAAAAATGTATTCTTTGGATTTCCTAAAAAAGAGGTTTATTATATTACAATATCTAAATATGTTATTACTGATAGAATGTCAAGGGGAACATTTAGGATGTTATTTATGAATGTAAAAAAGCATAATTATAAATTTACTATATATATATATATATATATATATATATATATGACATACATATATTATATTATATTATATATATATATATATATATATATATATATATATATATATATATATATATATATATATATATATATATATATATATTTATTTATTTTTTTATGTATTTAATTAATTAATGCAATAAAAAAAAATGAATTGAATAGCATAAAAAAACAGACTGTGGGCAGAAAGTGGTTAAATAAGCTGCATTTAGGAATACATTAGTGGTGTTCTTTCATATAAATAAATTTATTTATATCTGTATATATTATTATTATATAGTATTTATATAGCGCCAACAGTTTACGCAGCGCTTTACAACTACTAGACAGTACAAATACATTACACTTTAATACATAGGAATCAGAGGGCACTGCTCCTTAAAATATATATATTTTAAGGAATTTCTAAAATATATAAAATCATATTAGTGAAACAGAATATAAAAGAAAAAAAAAAAAGGTGTGGGGGCTTTAAAAAATTGATTCTCTGAAATTTCCTAAAAAAGAGGCTTATTATATTACAATATCTAAATATGTAATCACTGATAGAATGTTGAGGGGAACATTTAGGATGTTATTTATAAATGTAAAAAAGCATAATTATAAATTTCTAATATATATATATATATATATATATATATATATATATATATATATATATATATATATATATATATATAAATATATATATATATATATATATATATATATATGGCATATTATTTATATATAATGTAAAAAAGCATAATTATAAATTTAAGTTTATAATATATATATATATATATATATATACATAATTATAAATTTAAGTTTATAATATATATATATATATATATATATATATATATATATATATATATATATATATATATATATATATATGGCATATTATATATATATATATATATATATATATATATATATATATATATATATATATATATATGTGTGTGTAAAAAAGCATAATTATAAATTTAAATTTATAATATATATATATATATATATATGCCTGAAGTCCAACTTCAACTCATATTAAACAGGAAAATGCAAGCTGTCATGCGAGGCTGATTTTTAGCTCCAATAAATGTGTAAAAAAGAATCATTGCCATTCTTTAAAGTCTTCAAAAATCCAACTGATTGCTTGCATTTGTTAATTATTCAGAGAAGCGCCTTATATTCAGGAGAGGCCATGGCAGCTGAACAGCATGATGGATATTCAGCTGTCCACCAGTCAGGCTGCTTTTTTTTACAAGGTTCTCAATTACCATCACTTGTCTGCATAAAACACACCTAGATTACCAGACCACTGACAGACCTATCTGCAAGCACTAAGTTAATTTATGAAAGACACACTGACAAAGGCCGCTCTTTCATCTCATGTGAGAGGCTTAGCATGTCAGCTCTTGGTTTCGGTTCACGTCCCTTACATCTGGTAAACATAAAATTTGACAGAGAAATTATTCTACTGGCAAAGAAGCAAGTAAACAATATTTAGCAGAAATCCTGGTGTGAACCTTCCGTCTACTCACTACTACGCAATAGCAGATTGCAGAGTTCAGCATCTCTCTTCTCACTAAAAATTTAATTGCATTTTCAAAAGTGATTAAAAATCTGATTTGCTTTGGGAAAGCGGCTGGCAGTTTTTGAAGGGTGCCAGTAAAAAAAAAAAAAAAAATGTAATTTCTTATGGGGCCCAGCACATCTGATTATTTTTAGAACCTATATAACATTGAGACAGATTTCATTTATATACAGGCTTGACTGCAGCAGGTCATGAATTATTATTGGTCATTTTTCATATATAGCTCAAAAGACTTTTTTTTGTGTAAATGTTTTTACAACGTTTGCATATTTTTATTATTTTAGCGCAGCTAATGAAATGTAGAACTAATGATTTTTTTATTACAGGTTCAATTATTTTCTTTTTGTTGAGTACGCATCTCTCTAGATTAAAACAAGAAAGTGGCAAATAAATGGAAATGACAAAGTAGATTCACTTTAAAGAGATATTTATGCCACCAAGGCTCGGTTCACATCTATGCGGATGGCTGCTGTTGCAGGAATCGCAGTGATTCCCGCACTCACAACCACCCGCAGTGAAGATGTGCTGAATGGCACCCCCGTGCATGAAATAATGCGGTGCATTTGCCGGAGCAGGAAGAGCAGGAAATTTGCATGGTCAAAAAGACTATGCGATTTTCCTGAGAGCTACATTTTGAAAAATGTGCATGCACCTTTTTCTGCAGGAAATGCAGGCATGGCATTGAAATGAACGGGCTCGGGCAAATGTGGCTCACACACACGTATAGGTGTGAACCAAGCCTTAGAAAAATTCTTACAATATCCTTGTCTAATCCAAAGTTTCTTTCCACTTTTGCAGCCAAATTGGAATAATACCCACTTACTATGTGTCACATGTTTCACATAGCATAACTTAAAATAAAAAATAAAAATAATTTTATAAAAAAAAAAAAAAAAATAACTACAATTATAAAAAAAGTTAAAATTGCTGCTCGTAATCTTACTTTTTTTGGAAAAAAAAAAATTAAGTTTTCCTTTGCTATGTAATGTTTACTTGCAATTGAACTCCAAAAACAGAAAAAAAGCTGACAGGCCGGGTTTTCATGACAGAAGAGATCCTATAGGTCTTTTTTTTTTATCATAAATGCTTCTCACTGCCTGTCAGAGGTAATGTACACTGAACTGCTCATGCGCATCTCAGAATAAATTTTTTGACGTCCCCATCTGTGCAGTGATGACGTCACTCTGATGTGCAAACATGTAATTGCATCACTGCATCACTGCATCACGTCATCACGCCATCACGCCATCACGCCATCACGCCATCACGTCATCACGTCATGAACGTTATGTCCCTAACCAAACCTATGGTGAAGACCGGGGGAAGACAGAAGTTCCTTGACAGCGGAAAACACTGACAGCACAGCACTGAAGGCAATCGCTTGACGGGTAAGCCTGCCACAATTTGCTAATATGTGCTGTACACTGGTAAATATTTTTGCCTGTAGTGAGCAATCGGATTCCATCTTTAATTTTTGTTAACAATGAAACAAGGATCACCATTATCATATATTGAGTCTGCAGGAGCAGTCAATGAGAGCAGAGGTAGTACTAGGCTTTCTTGCCTATGCAGCATGGAAAAACTCTGGCTGCGCTGTGTGTATCTATGGACGCAAACAGCCCAGCCTGGGTGCGCCCCCGTGCATGCCTCCCATAGCTTGCTATTGTGAGGCACACAGAAGAGTGTCAGTGGGGGACCCCAGAAGAGGAGGTTCAATGCCGCTCTGTGAAAAACCATTGCACAAAGCAGTTAAGGATAACATGTTTATTATTTCAAGAAAACAAGCTTTACAACAGCTTTAATGGATATAAGCTCACTAATATGACCTCAATTAATGCTTTTATCTCATCAATATTTGGACACATTTACCAGCCTACACATGTACAATCTGGAGTGATTTGTGGCATTATTATAATGGCTAATTTCTGCCTTTTCAATGAAGATCACTAAGAAATATTGAGACAACTAAGCTGAAAATATTGGCTATAGATGCTAAATCCGGATGTTTAAGCGGCCCTTGAGGACCACTAACAAGTATTACAATGCTAGGTTATGAGTTACAAGAGAAGCCATTAAGGCAAAGTGGCCTTTAAGGGCTAGATTCAATAAGCATTGAACTCAGTCCCTGTGTTAATTGATATGTACCTTTGAGGGTGTTGATGGAGCTTTTGTATCCCATCTTCAGCTCAGTGTGTCTCCAGTGAGACTTGAGTCATAATTTTGTTTCCCAACATGTATTGGCTTAGAGAGGACACTTCTCCATGTTACTGGTATACCGCTGTCAGTCACGTTCAGCTAAGCATAACAGGTAATTAAAAGAAGTAATGCTGAAAAATTCTATTTTATCTTTAGAGCTTTCATTAAAGGAAAACTTGTTTTCAACATGCAAACCTTTAGTTTACTGAGTTTGAGGCTTGTATTAGATTGGTTGTTTTTATTTTTTTTTATATTTCACTTTTAAAATGTATGCCTTCTCCTTCCATAAGTCGTAACAGTCCAAAAACATCAGGCATTATGGTAAAAGGACTGCAAATGTTTGGGTACCTTTCTTGAATGATACAACTGTTTATGGCCTTCATTTCAGGACAAGTGGACCATCCTAAAAAACAACGTGCCAGAGAGGATGGACTCTAAGTACTTTTGCATCACAAGGCCATGTAGGAATATGGAATATGGAGCTAAAGACCACATCCATTTATACCAACACCCCTCTAAAAACCATACATAAAAATACATATATAAATACTGTATATTCAAACATTTATTTTACCTAATCAGAGATACAAATCTGGACACTGGTAATGAGAAATTATTTAGTACCCTAAATTATTAAACTTCCTAAAATATGTGAACCATTACTTACTGATGCTTTTCCATCTCTGAACTCTTCAAGCCTCTGTTACTTACAGCCTACTCATTGGGCCCCTAGAGGAGGAATATGTTCCTACTTCTCCTTCTCCCATATCTCATCCCCTTACAGACCCCTTATCTTAACTCTGGCCCTCTACTTTCCTTCTTTAAGCCTCCCCTTCCTCAAGAGTTTCTACTGCTCCTTTATTTCATCAGTTCTCTCAATAGCTTTCCCTATTCTATTGTTTTTCTTTTTCAGGGCCTATAGACCAAGCTCAATCCCAATAGCCTAGGCTGCTGACCTGTAATTGGAGGCCCATAAAAAGGCCCCTATGTAATGTAGTACCTTGAAGGTTCAATGCTGCTTATGTTTGACTATGTACCCACACTGTCTGGTATTGTTTCCAGATGTTTAGCTCCTTCTTGGGCATAGTTGTCAATATTCTCTTCTGAAAACCCATAAAAATGATTGTATTATAAATAAAAACCTGGGAACTAGCATGTTTGGTGGAGCCTGGCAGGCACAGAATAAGGACATGGGGAATCTTTTATACCCACTAATTTCATCCTACTTTTTTTAATGAAGGAGGACTTGAAATAGGGCACCAAAATTAACATTAAACCTTTGGTGTTGTTATTATTATTATTATAATACAGGATTTATATAGCACCAACCATTTACGCAGCGTTTTACAATATAAAAGGGAGACAGTAAAGTTACAATACAATAAAGTACAAGAGGGTTAAGAAGACCCTGCTCACGAGAGCTTACAATCTAAGAGGGTGGGGCATGTTGTATAAAAGGTTATAACTGTAGGGAATGAGGTGATGGAAGTGATAAA
Organism: Pelophylax lessonae; assembly: GCF_965119305.1. NCBI lineage: Eukaryota > Metazoa > Chordata > Amphibia > Anura > Ranidae > Pelophylax > Pelophylax lessonae. The sequence goes on from NC_138770.1 coordinate 651,442,739, forward strand.
AGATTAGTTGGAGGCGTGATAGACTTTCCTGAAGAGATGATATGCTGGAGACTTTTTGGACACAGATAGATCTATTTAGAACTGGTCTGAGGCTGTTGGGCTGGCGAAGCATTGGATGTCTGGATCAGAAATCTTTCTGGTATATGTTTCTAAGGGGGACGCATCTATATTGGAGGGCGAGAATACCGCCAACTAGCGCCCTGATATATGGACTAGAGACTCTATATGATTCCATATTAAAATAGAAAGAGAGAGATACTGACATCAACAATTGAGATGACGAACATGTCCCTATAAGTCCCTATTGTTGGTGCAGATACAAAAGGATATTTTATACATCTATACACTTACTACCATACAAGGGGTCCTGACGCCTGCCCAGGAATACAGTTCTCCAGCTTGCCCTAAGCCCCTTTGAGGGCTATTATCAGTGCATTGGTCTCTTCGGTCTTTTGGTGCCCTGAGGAAGCTATAAATTGCTAAATGGGTTTGGCCTCACCGGGGACCGTCAGACTGCACTTACGTTTAGATCACGAACAATCTTGGTATTCTATACTAGCGCTCTGGACAGGAGCTAATGATCTAAACCTTTTACATTTGTATATGTGTTTTTTGTCTTTTTAGGTTGTTAATAAAGATGTAATTTTATCAAAATTGTTAATACTTGTGAGCATCCCTTCATTTTGGTGGCCTACTTAGTTCAGTTTTTCCATCTTTTCTTTTGTTTTTTTTAATACAATAATTTGGTGACGATGGCCTATTCTATCACGGTATTTCTTTTTCTTCACATGAATTTTCAGGGATCGTTTAAAGGCAGCCAGAGTAGGAAATAGCCTTACCGATTGAGGTAGAGAGTTCCAGAGAAGGGGAGAGGCTCTGGAGAAGTCCTGAAGATGAGCATGGGAGGAGGAGACAAGAGAGCTTGAGAGCAGGAGGTCTTGAGAGGAGTGGAGAGGACAGTTTGGGTGATATTTGGAGACAAGTTTGAAGATGTAGTTTGGGGCAGAGTTGTAAATGGATTTGTATATTGTAGCTAGTATTTTGAATTTAATTCGCTCGGCAACTGGAATCTAGTGTAGGGATTGGCAGAGAGGGGTAGCGGACACTGAGCGGTTGGCAAGGTAGACGAGTCTGTCAGCAGCAGCTTTAGATTGTATTACATTTAACCTAACTTGCTTTGAAAGGGAAAATATATCTGTTTTTTTACGTATTTTATTTCTTCATGTATTGTGGCCATGACTAAAAAATATAATTTAAAAAAATATTTTTTTATCAGATAAATATATAAAATATTACATTTGAACTGTATGTGTTCTTCTATCCAGCTAGCAGGTGGAGCCTTAGGATCCCTCCCTTATGTGTCAGCACTAGTGTTGAGCGAACATGGACTGTATTATTCGTGTTCGTACCGAATAATTGGATTTTTGTTACCCAAACACGGACCCGAAAACTTTACTGTATGTTCGGGTTTAAAATCCGTGTTCGGTAATTTTATTTCCTGTTTTGTTTGTAATGGCGCGCTTTTAATGGCGGGCTTTCAACAGCCAATCATCAAGCGTTTAACTGGTGTGCGCCATCCCAGCCATGCCTACTAATGTATTAGTAGCTGTGATTGGCCATCTGAAGCATGTGACCCATGTCTTTATAAGTTCGGTGCGTCATTCTGCTGTAGTATAGGGAGAGAGCACATATCATACGTGCTGGCTGCTGATTAGGGACAAACAGTGAAAAATTGTGTCCGAAAAGAATGCAGGGACAGGTCGGAGTGTAGGCAGGGAAAGTTATTTGAGCATTTTAGGGACAGGCTGGAGAGATTAGGCAGGGACAGTCTACATCGATTTTGCTGTGTGGGGGGTGGTGCAGTGAACGATCTTTTTGCCCTCACTTGAGCCCACTGAGGAGGAGGAGGAGGGAGAAAAAAAATCTATTTTTATCAGTCTGTTGTGTGCAGCGTTCAGCTATATTTTACTAGAGATTGCTGTTCTAATCTGCTATTAAAAAATTAAGTTAAAGGGGAATTTTTTTTAAGAGCACTTGCCATGCTCGTAACTACGTTTTGCTGCCATTTGCAGCACTCTAGCCCTTTCCATTGGTGTTTTAGAGCCATTTTAGTGCCTGAAAGTTTGGGTCCCCATTGACTTCAATGGGGTTCGGTGTCCGGGTAAAGTTCGGAAAAAGTCTGGGACACGGACCCGGACTTTTTTTTCAAGTTCGGCCGAACCCGCCGAGCACGGACATCCAGGTGTCCGCTCAACTCTAGTCAGCACTTCTGGTTGTCTATAATCTGGTGTTTCGGCAACGCCTAAACCTGACCCTGTGATTCTGAAGGAACTGCATTGTGAAACGTTGTCATATTGTGATCTCCAGACCTGAAACCATTGGATATCCAGTTCAGTCAGGCGTCTCTTGGCTTCTTCAATGTAAATTATTTTTTTCCAGCCAACTTATTTAAAAAAAAAAAAAATAGCTAAGCATTTTGGCTTTTATTCTGCCATCTGACCACTTCTTTTTTTGGTGTTTGTACATAAAAATCTTTTTTTTTTTTTTCAGCATGTTTAGTTCTTGTCTGTCTTAGAAAACCCATGAACATGTGTCCATTCTAATCCTTGAGTTAACCTTAACTACCAAGGGAAATTATTTACATCTTTTCCAGCTGCCACTGCTTTCCGCTACAAGAAGGAAAAAAAAATAATTTACATATAATGGCATTTTCTGCTGTGTGATTTATAGCATCCAGAAGGATGGAGCGTAAATATGTTTGAAGTATCCTTGTTAATTGTATTAGCTGGTGAGTCCTTTTTTTGTTTTATTGTAATAACAGTATTTTTTTACTGGATGGATATTGTTTGACAATGTCAATGTTGTTTTTATAGGATTAGCTGTTGTAAATCTTTGTCTAGGACAATGTCATACGACAAGGAAGTGTCATTAGATTTAGTTACAAACTAGCCGTTAGCCTGGCAAGATTGAAATAGTTAGAATTTGTGATAACATTCTTATAATGCAACACTATATTAACCACTTAAGCCCCGGAGGATTTGGCTGCTCAAAGACCAGGGGGTATTTTGCGATTCGGCACTGCATGACTTTAACGGACAATTGCACGGTCATGCAACGCTGTACCCAAATTAAATTGACGTCCTTTTTTCCCACAAACAGAGCTTTCTTTTGGTGGTATTTGAGCACCTGTGCAATTTTTACTTTTTGCGCTATAAACAAAAAAAGAGCAACAATTTTGAAAAAATAACAATATTTTTCAATTTTTTTTATATGAAATCCCCCCCCCCCCCAAAATGTAAAAATCAAAATTTTTTTAACAATATGTTTTCTGCTACATATGTTTGGTAAAAAAAAAATCACAATAAGCGTATTTTGATTGGTTTGCGCAAAAGTTATTGCGTTTACTAACTAAGGGAAAGATTTTTGTCATTTTTATTGTTTTTTGAGTAATGGCGGCGATCTGAGATTTTTTTTTGTGGGACTGGGACATTGCGACGGACAGATCTAAACCTTGACTGACATTTTTGACACTTTTGGGGGTACCAGTGACATTACTACAGTAATCAGTGCTATACATATGCACTGTTACTGTAAAAGTGACACTGGCAGGGAAGGGGTTAACTTTATTGGAGATGCAAGGGTTAAATGTGTCCCTAGGGGCATGCTTCTAACTGTAAAGGGGTGTGGCTTTTCATGTAACCACAGAGACATACGATCCTACATAGCAGCGGCAAGTTAAAAAAACTGACAGCATTAAGAACAGCCAAACTTGGCGTTTTGAATGCTTTTCAGTGCCGAGGAGGGGCTTGGGGTCTTTTAGACTCCCAGGTCCCTCCACAAGGAGTACCTAAAAAAAAATAAAAAAAATAAAAAAACTTTTTAATGTCCGAAAATATCGGCAGAAATCTGCTGATACCGATATCCGATGACTAAAAAATCGGTATCGGTATCGGCATTAAAAAAACGATATCGCTCGATCACTAGTATATATATTGTTATGTTTAATTTCACTCAGACGAGCGTGTGCCACATCAAAACATTCAAATTAAACGTCATTACTGTGTTCACCTTTCGGCTACATTCACATGGGTATAAAAATGTTACTGATATAATTTAATTTTTTTTCTAGCACAAAAGTTGCTGCATAATTACTTGCTTTTAGATCTGTTTTTAAAACGTGTAAAAGATCCATTTATTTTTTTTGTTCCCAATATCTGCATGTCGTATACCTTCATAGGAATGTCCTCAGATAACGCAGATTTATATCCAGGAATAAAAAACACTTGTAAATTCATTTTTTTATGACCATGTGAATGTAGCCTACATGCCATGTGAGTGCTGCCTTATCTTTTGGAATATATATATATAAAAATATTATAGGATGAGTCATTCCTGACAAGTCTTGAAAAATCCAACTGAATATTCTCATAAATAGCGGGCTCCCATGGTTCTGCCAATATCATAAAAAAAAGAAGGAATGAGATATCCTTATGATGCAAACATTTTTTACATCAAAAATCCATATGTATACCTACAAAAAGGAACAAACTGAACAATTGTACAGGTTCAAAGAAGAGCTGTGCTTGAAACTGTACAGTTGTTTGGCTTGTTTGTATGTATACACATGGATCATGAAATAAAAGATTTTTGCATCATGAGGATATCTCATTCTTTCTTTATTTTCTCTTATGTTTATTTCTTTTGTTTGTATTGTTATGACACAAAAAAGTGGAGAACAAAAAGCAAAATCTGACACATTCCACGCAAAACGCCAAAAATGAACTGGACAAACTTATTGGCACCCTCAATGTAATATTTGGTGGCACACCCCTTGGAAAAAATAACTGAAATCAATCACTTCCTGTAACCATCAATCACTTTCTTAAACCTCTCTACTGGAATTTTGGACCACTCTTCTTTCACCAACTGCTCCAGGTCTCTCAGATTGGAAGGGATCCTTTTCCCAACTGCTGTTCTGAGATCTCTCCACAGGTGCTCTATGGGATTTAGATCTGGACTCATCGCTGGCTAGTTCAGTGCTCTTTGTCTTAAACCATTTCTAGGTGCTTTTTGATGTGTGCTTTGGGTCATAGTCCTGCTGTAAGACCCATGTCTGCAGAGACCCAACTTTCTGACACTGGGCCCTACATTGCACCCCAGAATTCCTTGTTAGTCTTTAGATTTCATATTGCAATGTCCACTGTCAAGACATCTAGTGTCTGAACCAGCAAAGCAACCCGAAACATCAGTGAACCCCCACCATGTTTGACTGTAGGGACTGTTTTCTTTTCTTTAACCACTTGCCGTCTGCGTACGGTAATAGTACTGCGGCAAAGTGGCTCGTTATCGTCTGACGACGTAGATCTACGTCATCAGACACTCCCCTTTCTCGGAGGCTCGCTCCCACTCTATTCAGTCACAGCGGGAGTCGGGCCAGGGGAGGAGCAGCGACGATCGCCGCTGCTCTTCCCCGATCATCAGGGATCTAGTGTGGAGATCCGCCCGCTTGTGTAAACACAAGCGGGCGGATCTCCTAAGTGACAGGCAGGGTCAGATTGCAGGGTTCAGCATAGCTGAAACCTGGATCTGTCCTTGTGTCACTCAGTCACCTCCCCCCACACATGTCAGTAAGCACCAGGCATACATTAACCCCTCCCTCTCAGATAAAATTAACCCCTTCCCTGCCAGTGTAATTTTTACAGTAACAGTGCATATTTATAGCACTGATTACTGCAGTAATGTCACTGGTAACCCCAAAAGTGTCAAAAATGTTAGTCAAGGGTCCGATCTGTCCACCGCAATGTCGCAGTCCTGCAAAAAAAATCGCAGATCGCCGCCATTACTCGTTAAAAAAAAAAAAAAGACAGAAATCTTTCCCTTAGTTAGTAAACGCAATAACTTTTGCGCAAACCAATCAATATACGCTTATTGTGATTTTTTTTACCAAACATAGGTAGCAGAAAACAAATTGGCCAAAAATTTAAAAAAATTTTGATTTTTACATTTTTTGGGGGGGAATTTCATATAAAAAAAATGTGAAAAATATTGTTGTTTTTTCAAAATTTACGCTCTATTTTTGTTCATAGCGCAAAAAGTAAAAATCACACAGATGATCAAATACCACCAAAAGAAAGCTCTGTTTGTGGGGAAAAAAAGGACGTAAATGTAGTTTGGGTATGGTGTCGCACGACCGCGCAATTGTCAGTTAAAATCACACAGCGCCGAATCGCAAAAAGTGGCCCAGACGTAAGACAGCAAAATCCTCCGGTGGTAAAGTGGTTAAAGGCCTCATTTCTTTTTCTGAAAACAGTAGAATGATAGGCCTTACCAAAAAGCTGTAATTTTGTTTCACCTGTCCATGGCACCTTCTCCCAAAATTATTTTGGCTTCCTCAGATAAGTTTTGGCAAACTCCAATCTGGCTTTTTTATGTTTCTGTGTCAGCAGTGGGGTCCTCATGGGTCTCCTAACATAGCATCCCTTTTTATTCAGATGGGGACGTATAGTGTGAGCTGAATACAAGAAAAAATAATCAGCGCAAACCAAAATCTAAAGAAAAAGACAATCTCGTGCACAAGGCTGCAAACAATCAGTGCCAAACAAAAAAACACCTGTAAAATATGAAAATAATAGTATTGCAGCGGACGAAGTCTATGACGCAACGCATACGGGGAAGGAGCCTGCACATCATCACGCCGATTCCCAGAGATTACTGGCAGAGTATGATGTTCTGACAGCCCGCACTGCTTTAAGTGCATGGAAATGTAAGTGCGATATCATTGTTTATGCCTAATAAATAGCCCATCCTAGCAGAGAGCACTAGATTTTGTCTTTATTTCCACACCGATGCTGCCTACACTTGGAGAAAGGAGCAGGAGGCGGTGATTGGAAGACCAGGCTATTGTGATCTTTCCAGAGTGTGCTTTGACTCTTAGGAGTCTCTCCTTGAGGACTGCTAAGTGGAGCATGCAGCACCCTTAATCACATTTATGGATGAAGATTTTAGTCACGATTTTTGACACGATTTTTCATTTATAGTGATTCTTATATCACCTGATTGGGACAATTTGTATTGATTTTATATCACTTGATTATTTTTAACTTGATATTTATTTTTCACTCGATATTTAAACACCGAATCTTTTTTATCTTTCATTAATTGATGTTCACTTGGCGCAGCAATACTATTATTTTCGTATAGTGTGAGCTGACACAGTTGTACCCTGTGCCTGAAGGTCAGCTTAAATTTGTCTGGAAGTTGATTGAGGTTCTTTATCCACCATTTGAACAATTCTTCATTGCAATATTTGATCAATTTTTCTCTTACGTTCACATCCAGGAAGATTAGCTAGAGTTCCATGGACTGTAAACTTCTTGACAATGTTACACACAGTGGACACAGGAACATTAAGATCTTTGGAGATAAACTTGTAACCTTGAGATTGTCCATGCTTTTCCACAATTTTTGTTCTCAAATCCCCAGACAATTCTTTGCTGCTCTTTCTCTTCTCCATGCTCTGTGTGGCACACAGAGACACACAACAGAAATGTTGAGTCAATTTTTCACCATTTTAATTGGTTACCGGTGTGATTTCTATATTGTCAGCACCTGTTAACTGATACAGGTAAGTTTAATTACAAATTACAGGAGCATCACAAATTTGGAATGCAATTAATTCTTCTTCTTGGAGAAGATGCCAATCATTTTGTCCAGTCCATTTTTTAAGTTTTGCGTGGAATGTGTCAAATTTGGCTTTTTGTTTCTCCAATTTTTTGTGTCATATAAATACAAACAAAAGAAATAAACATGAGAATGCCTAAACATTTGTATCTGCAACAATTTTCTGGGAAAAGTGGTGCATTATCTGAAAGAAAAGCAGGGGTGCCAATATCTTTGGCCATGACTGTATATATCTATCTATAAATATATATATACAGCATATATACAGTATATATATATACAGTATGTGTATATAAACAAACATATATATGTATGTGTATATATATAGATAGATAGATAGATAGATAGATAGATAGATAGATAGATAGATAGATAGATAGATAGATAGATAGATAGATAGATAGATAGATAGATAGATAGATAGATAGATACAGTATGTATATATATATATATATATATATATATATATATATACATATATATGTTTGTTTGTTTTTTTGTATTATAAGCTCAATATGCACCCAGAAATAAGTATGTTTCAAAAGCTAAGAAAAAACGGTAGCAAAAAGTTAAAAGAAAATCCCGTAAAAGTCACACAAAAGAACATAAACTGTGCCTTCCCCATTAGTACATTTCATCAAAAAGGTGAATTGCCACAAAATGTAAGATTTTCTCTGAACTTTTGACAAACAGAAAACTCACTTCTGCTAATTCCTACTCATTACGCGAAAACAGATAAGGAACACATATAATAACGCCTTATAGTAAAATGTAATCCAGAACTGATTACAGACAGTATATTAAATGTAATAGCAGGTACAGTGGTTAGACATAGAAATTGATAATGGCAGTAAACAATATAATTGCTGAAAACAAGTTTGCAGTATCAATGGCCGGAATAAGGATTTATATGGATAAGGCCAGGCATAGATGGAGTGAATTTCTTTCCATCGACCTGCAGGAAATACATTTTTTTGATTCCCCTATCGACACAGACAGTGTTGACAGGGAAATCCTTCCTGCAGAGCCATTGTGTTCTCCTGGCATGAGTGCAAGAGATGTCATCCACGCCAGGAAAACACAGAGATTATTGCTAGCAGCTTCAACAGCTGCTAGCAATAATCGCATGTAAAATTCAGCAGGCTGGTTATGCCCAAGTTGATTGATCAATCAATTTGGGTACATTCAGCCTGCCCATGCATGGTTCCAGTACCATCCAGTCTCTGCTGAAATAGCCGAGATCCGAACCATCTATGGCTGGCTTAAGGAAGTTCTGGTCGCTAATCCTCAGAAAGGATGTGCTGGAACTGGAAAGAGTCCAAAGAAGGTCAACTAAACTAATTAAGGGATCGGAGGACCTTAATTATGAGGAGCAATTACAAGCGCTTAATTTATTCTCCTTGGAGAGGAGACTCCTGAGAGGGGACATGATAGCGATTTACAAATACCTCAATGGCGATCCTAGCATAGGTAGAAAACAAATTAGTCCCAAGGAGTGCAAGAAGACACGTGGCCACACAATGAGATTAGAGGAGAGGCGGTTTAACCCTAAGCTGTGTAAGGGGTTCTTCACTGTAAGGGCGGTGAGAGAATGTGGAACTCTCTTCTACAATTGGTGGTAACTGCGGGAAGTATGGCTACTTTTAAAAGACTCTTGGACGTGCATCTCACAGATCACAACATTCGGGGTTATGGGAAATGAGCAGGCCACTGACACACACACGCACACACGCACCTGTACCGGTTGAACTGGATGGACTGATGTCTTTATTCAACCTCAACTACTATGTAACTATATGTAACTATGTAACTATGTGACAAGGTGGACCAGACTTTGCACTCAACAGCTGTATTCTGTGGAAAAGCTAAAACATATATGGAGCAGAAGGACAAGGCATGCAACCCTTTCGAATAATTGTCAAACACAGCTATTAAAAAATAATATAGGAGAGATAGGATAGGATTGCATTAGAACCTGAGATGAAAAAATGTTTAACTGTTGCCTGTGTTCAATTACAATGTGCAAAATAGCACAAGTAATAAAAACAAGCCTGCTTTTTAATTAACCCTGCAGGGTTGCATGCCTTACACCAAGGAAACACGGGACATTTACTGATTAGGCCCCTAAATAATACACCAAACGCAGTGTCTTTAGGAAATTTATGGTAAATCACGTCAATAAAAGCTGTAGCCACAGCATAAGAGGCTTCAAGAATATACGAAGGAAAGGGAAAGTGACAAGTCTGAATCAATACTAATTCTAGAAATATTGATGGTTTCTTTATAATTACCATTCTGACCACAAAGCAGAGCTGTAACAAATCAGTTGAAAAGGCTTTGAGTAGCACATCTGTCAATGTAGTTATTTTAAAGGGAAACCAGATATACAAGATTATGTTCAATGGAGTCCATGATACAAGGACCTACCCTAAAAAAGGGCCACAATGATAGTTAACCATGGCTAAGAACTCTTAGTAACCTGAAATGTATTAGGCTTGGTTCTTTGTATTGGACATCCTTTCTTAGCATACTCCTGACATCTGTCATACCAGATATTTTGCCATCTTTCCTTGAGAAAATCCTAGCATTACCCACAAAGATGGAAACAATCCAAGGGCAAGATTTTGTTAATCGCAACAACTTTACACATTTTTTTCCTTTTGTTTGGCCCCGTTCACACTGGGGTGATCCGACCTCCCGGGGCAACCTCACAGGTCGCGGCGCGCTGCTCGCACCGTGACCTCGGAGCGGCCGGCACGGACTTCATAACATTGAAGTCTATGCAGGTCGCTCCGGGTCGCCCCAAAGAAGCTCCGGACCCTTTTTCTAAGTCAGAGCGACTTGTGTCGCTCCTATTAGAACGGGTCCGCAGCTTCTCTATGGAAGGCGACCTACGGCGACCTGTCAGGCGACCAGGTCGCCTGACAGGTCACCCCAGTGTGAACGGGGACTTAATGTGGAGTCGTCAATAAGTTCTAAGAGTTATAGTAACAGTTTTTGTTATATCATCTCCAAGTAAATTTTTTTGCATGCATAAAATAAAAGCAGAGAAGGGAGAAATTAGAATTTTTTTTACATTAAATAAATAATTAGCTGCTAAAAATACTTTATTGCTCCTTAATTGATATATTATCCCATAAATCCTTCTTTTTTTTAATCTTCATCTACCCCCCCCCCCCCCCCCTCCTACTTTTTTTTTCTCTTAGAGAGCCTCCCAATTAACAGAAACCAGCAAGTAGCAGAATGCTGAGGCATAAAAACCTAGATGATAAGCTTTTGTGACTTGATTTTACATACAGAAAACTTCAAAAATATAATAAGCATAAAATAGATACAACGGATCCATGTCATAAATTATTTTGGTAAATTTAAAAAATATGTTCCAAAACAAAAATGAATAAGTAATTTAATTTAAAAAATATAAATCATATAAACTGAAAAATTCTTCCTTTTGTAAAAGACGAAAGCTGAAAAGAAGCTTTCTTCAGTTTAGTGATCCTGTGTGACTTCTTAGAAACCATCTGAATTTACCACGATTGATAAGTGAAGACTTGTTGGAAATTAAATAAATTGGCATGGCACAGATGTTTTTGGGATTGTTTTTAGCTAAGGACAGATCCATCTAATTTTAAATGTGGGGTTTTGGATATAGACATCTGGGAATATTTTTAACAGTGTGATATGATGACTAATAAAATGTCTTTTTTTGAGTTCATCGAAGCCTCCTTTTTATACCCTTTCTATATATTTTGGGAGTTCTGAAAATGAAAAGCAGTACTAAAAAAGCATCATCGAGTTCACCAAGTCATTTTTTTGCATGACTTCTTCATGGTCTGCCAAAATGAGGGGATTGTACATACTTCTCCTGGCCCAGTCTCTTGTCTTGGAAAGTTAAAATCTGTATATTATTGCTTTCCTAATGATAACTTTGTAGATAACTGGGAATCTGCTATATCTAGGCACAAAGAATAATTTTTGCATACATAAGAGTGGATATTAAAGGTATTGATCGACCAATATCATTTTTTTTACCACCAATACCGATATTTTGTTTATTGGATATCGGTATCGACCGATATTGGTCGATATTTTCGGACATTTTTTTTTTTTCAATGTCTACAGGTACATTGGTGGAGGGATCTGGGGGTCTAAAAGACCCCAAACCCCTCCTCTGCACGTAAAGCATTCAAAACACCAAGTTTGGCTGTTTTGAATGCTGTAAGTTTTTGAATTCGGTGCCGCTAGTACCAGGAAGTGATGTGATGTCATGACATCACTTCCGGGTACTCGGCGGCGCCAAATTCAAAGAAATGGAGACCCGGTCAGATGGCGGTGGTGCAGATGGAGACCCGGTCAGATGGTGGCGGTGAAGGTAGGATGCCTGGGTCTCCCGGTGGGACAGGAGACCTGGGCAAGCCGCCGAAGGCGGCGGGAGGGGGGAATGCCCCCCCCCGCTCCTTGGAATGACAGCCGAGCAGCTTCTCAGCTGCATCAGTTGTCATTACAAGACAGCCGACCATCGGGTATGTACACCGGTACGGGGGTGATGCCTCTAGCTGCAGGCATCACCCAGGTACATGCACTTTACCGAAAAAATCGGCAATATCGGTAAATCAAAAGGCCGATTCCGTTATATCGGACAAAGTGCATATCGGCCCTCGATATATCGGCTTTGCCGATAATCGGTCGATCCCTAATTAAAGGATCTAGGTCTAAAAATCTTGCAGTAATAAAATAATACCTGCAATATTTGTAATAAGTGTGTATTGTCAGTCTCTATTTGTTGCCTTTTGCTGAGCAAATACAGGCAGTCCCCGACTTACGAACATCTGAGTTGCGAACGACTCCTACTTACAAACGGGGGGGCCGCGTGATGTCACTGCCGGCTTCTTCCTCTCGCTCCTGTGCCTGAGACACAATGCACGCTGCAGTACTACATGCACTGTATACCTCACATACAGGACTGCCCAGAAGCATCTCACTCGCATCCCACTACTCTCTGGAACCTGTGGAACTGACGAGATTACAGTACTACTCTGTGCCCACTACCTGTACCACTGTATTGGGAGCATGTCCTGTACTTGTACTTCCATGATACTGTAGCAGGACTGTGTTACAGTACAGTATTATCCCTGTGACCCAGCATGAGCTCATGCGGACCTCCCATTAAATTGCGTGTGCTTTGAAACCATTTTTTATTGTTATACTGAAGTCGGTCAGTACTGTATGAGGTTTGTACTGCTGTCTGTATCCTCATGAATTTTTTTGGCTGGAGTTACACTTAAAAATGTACATGTTCCGACTTACAAACAAATTTGACTTAGGAACAAACCTACAGTCCCTATTGTGTTGGTAACCCGGGGACCGCCTGTAGAACATTCCCTTATCATTTGTGCCTAAGAGAAAATGGCCAATACGAACAATCAACCATAAGAGGCCAAAGGAAGTTCCTGGCTGACATGTGAATATAAAAAAAAGGGATACCAGACTCCTGTTCACAGACACTTTACCATTACCCCATGGTTGTGGGGAGGTGGCCCTCGTCCTTATAAAAATGGGTGCAAGGTGCTTTGCTGGGGATGGTGACACCCCCCCCCCCCAAGTTGAGGGCATGTGATCAGTCACATTGCATGCTCAGATAAAACACTTGAAAACAAAAAATTTGGGAGCGGGGAGTACTTATGGTGTTATCATAAGTAATTAGACAGCCCATTTACTATTGCTATTCTGCAGTAGGTGGTTATATTGCTTACAGTTGCGTGGTGCTAGCAACTTCAACTATGTTTTTGATACTGTAGAGAGAGATTTCTATTTTTCTCCAATACCACCCCTATTTAGGATTATATATAAAAAAAATACAAATATACCTTTGGAGTCATACCGCTACCTCCATTTTCGAAACAGCGGAGATAAAGTTATATTTTTGATCTATTATCTCTCGAAAGCTCATATCCCCTACTCTAAAAATATGCACACAAGCACATATGTGTCTTATTATTCACTTGAAAACCTTATAAATGTGAGATCCTTTGCTCTTCCATTTGGCTTTGGTGTGTGGCTATAAGCACACCCCCGTTTTCTTTGTTTTCAAGTGTATTTGCTTGCCAGCTTAAGGGAGATGTTGAATATAGAAGGCAATTTGTTAAGTATAATGCTCAGATAATGGTCTGGTATTTCAGAGGGAACCCTATGCTTTTTTTTTGTTTGTTTTTTTGCATAGATTCCCCTAAAATCTATAGCTTTTGAGTCTGGTATGGACTTTGGGAGGGGTACCAAGCCGTTTTTTAACAATTTTTCATGGGGTTTGCCTTAAACGCCGTATTAGGGCGCCCTCCCAGACATGGTATTTAAGGGAACAAGGCATTTTAAACCTTTCACATTAATAATCTAAAAAAAAAAAAAAAGGACAATTTCCTACTCCCAACTTTGTGGGAACAGTTTGAGGATGGCCCCTTCCTGTTCCAATATGACTGCACACCAGTGCACAAGGCAAGATCCATAAAGACATGGATGGATGAGTGAGTTTAGGGTGGAGGGGCTTGACTGGCCTGCACAGAGTCCTAAACTCAACCCAATAGAAAGAAAACCTTTGGGGGGATTAGAGCGGAGAATGCAAGCCAGGCCTTCTCTCCATCACCAGTGTCTGACCTCACAAATGCGCTTCTGGAAGAATGGTCAAACATTCCCATAGACACACTCCTAAACCTTGTGGACAGCCTTCCCAGAAGAGTTGAAGCTGTTATAGCTGCAAAAGTTGGCCCAACTGAATACTGACCCCTAGGGACTAAGACTGGGATGCCATTAAAGTTCATGTGTATAAAGGCAGGCGTCCCAATACTTTTGGTAATTTAGTGTATTACAAGTATCACAGATATTACATGTGACTTAAATGCTGAGTATTCACAAAGCAATTTTTTTTTATACATAGACCCCCTAAAGGATCAAATACGGCTCCCATAAAAAGGCACCCTGCTTTATTACACCCCACTAGATAACTGTCCAATAGCCCTACTAAAAGAAACTGCATTTAGGCTCAGAGACTCAACCACTCCATGGCTTGGATTTCTGGGTGATGCAGAGCTGTCCTAATTAAGCTATACAACAGATGTTTAGAATCACAATAGGTTACGTCTGTAGAAGCAATGAGATATCAAACAGACATATTTACACAGTTTTTTACATGAAGTACACTATGCTCGGAACTGGTGCCCCCATAATTCCCGGTCTCCTATCCTATTTCACTTTTATCTCTGCTTTTCTAAGACACAAGGCTTCCATTATGTTACTGTGAATCTTCACTGCCATTGTGGATGTAAATTTGTAAGCCCCATGCATGAGCAGTTTGATGGCTGTTTTGGTATGTTAATCAGCCCTTTGTACCTTTAAGCTCCATGTACCACCATTGAAATAAGTCATAAATCTATTGTGGGACACTAAATGCAATAAATGGCCTGCTAGCTGACTTCATTAGTTTGACAGTAGTAAATCTAACCACATTGTGAGGAAATAGTAGGGAGCTGGTAGGTCAACCTTTCCCATTGCAGAACTGAGCATTTGCAACTTAAAAGAGAACACAAGTGACAAGTGTCTGTGATAAATTGAGCAACCGTTCATGCATGTCTGCTCTTTGTTTCTAGATGCACATTGTGGATGGAAAAAAAAAAAAGGTATTTTTTTTTTTTGGACTTGTAGCAAAAATAGACACAATAGAGTTGTATACTCTACTCAGGGACTATTCATAGGATTCAGATATATTGGGCAGACTAGATGGGCCAAATGGTTCTTATCTGCCGACACATTCTATGTTTCTATGTTTCTATGTTTCTATGTATAGTAAAATAAATACTTCTGCCATTTTTTTTTTTTACTTTAAATAGTTTTTATTAAATTTGCACAGAAGATAACAAAATAACTTTAAAAGACAAGACTTCTGCCATTTTTTAAAAGTTAAAGTGTAACTCCACTTTTGTTGAGAAAAAAACATTCCCCTCTGGGTGATCTCTGTACATTGCAGGGATTTTAACAAATTTTGTTGCAGATTCCTTCCTTTTGCTGTTCTGAAGAAATCATTGTTTGTTCCTCTGTGCTGAGTGGGTCTAATGGGAGTGGTTTCATAATTATCTACCAGCTGTGCACCTGCAGGGCACTAATGAGGGAAGCTGCTGGACCTGCATCCCTTTAGACGTGTTCCTATTGGGAATATCTCACCAAAAATGACATTTTTGTTGCAGGGGATGCCAGAAATCTGACTTGTATCTTAGTGCAGACTTCTGGGAAAATTGGTGAACTGGAAATGAGGGTGTAGTTAGTATACATTCTGTGTACAGAACTCCAGGTAGCCATATTGCATTTTCAGAACAACCGCAGATTGAAAAGGAAAGGTCGTTTTTATTAACATTCAATTACAATATGATTTGTGTCGCAATTGTATACGCTATATTGTTTTTTCTTTATTTGCTATTTTTTTCCCCACGAAAGTGGAGTTACTCTTTAAAAACGGACTTTTAAAAATCAGGTAGATACCATTGACTGGAGTCCAACATTGTTTAAGCCAGTTCTTCTCATTGCTGCAGGTCCCCAGAGCCGCCATCTTGGATTTAGAAAACCACTGTGACCTCCATGCGTGAGATCATTTGGCACCATGGGACTGGCCCTGAAGCCTCCTGGGACATGTGACATGTCCCAGGAGGCTGCGGGCTGGAGGGGGTGTGGGCCTAGGCGAGTAATGAGGAATTTTTGGTTTATGCAACACATAATAAACTGTGCAACAACGTGGTAGTAATTTAAGACAATATGACACATTTACAGCTCTGTAACAAGACAGTTCAATATACTGAACTTACATGTGCAGTGTGCTCAAGGAAAACTCCTTTAAAAAGTCCCTTAGGCTTCCAGTGGGCCTCCTGGATAGGGTTCTGTGCTTGCAACATAGGGTACAAGGACGCACCAACCCATGTGCAGGCTGGTAAGAGGATCCTTCCACAAACAGGGTAGTTTCTAGGGGTTACTGTACAAACCCTAAGGTGACCCCCCCTCCACCAGAACTTTTCCCTATGCTGAACCTGTCTGTTCCTAGCCACCTGGTTTCTGTCCATATCTTACATTCCCCTCAATGTGGGACACTCAGAATGACCCAGCAGGGTCAATATAT
Organism: Pelophylax lessonae; assembly: GCF_965119305.1. NCBI lineage: Eukaryota > Metazoa > Chordata > Amphibia > Anura > Ranidae > Pelophylax > Pelophylax lessonae. The sequence goes on from NC_138770.1 coordinate 651,459,570, forward strand.
AGCCTCTATGGGGCCAATATGGCTGCCCATGTCACAGGGGAGTTCTGTGTCCAATCAGATACAGGTCCCCCAAGATGGTCATCTGGAGCTCAGTGCAAAGGATAAGTCAGTACCCCTACCCCTAGCACTAGAATTAGGGCTCTTTCACACGGAGCGGACTGTATTGCGATCCGCTCCGGCACTTTTTTTTTTCACGGACACGGATGACACTTGTGTCATCCGGTCCATATGTCCGCATATCATCCCATCCGTTTGCGGATGATATACGGACATAATGAATGTCTATGGGCATTGCGGATGTCAGCGGATGACACCGCTGACATCCGATTTTGCATCCGTTCCGTTTATTAAACGTAACAAAAATAGGGTTCTGTTCCGTTCCAAAAAATGGAACAGAACTGAAAGGACGAAAATCGGATGTCAGCGGATGGACATCCACTGACATCCGCAATCCCATAGACATTCATTATGCCCGTATTTCACCCGCAAACGGATGGGGTGATTTACGGACATACGGAACGTCCGTGTGAAAGAGCCCTTAAGCTGTGATCATTGTGTTTACTTCTGGCAGCTAATCAGAAGGTGAGCGGGTGTCCTACAGATAGACACCAGACTTGTGGTGACACCTGCTTTAGCAGCAACAGCCCTTAGTGGGACATCAGGGGCTACCAATATCTTTTTACATTCTGAATGACCCAGGCCTTCCTTGGACCTGTTGTACCTGCATCTGTGCAAGCATTGCAATCCAACAACCCAGCTTCCAACACCACTGGTTACTTCAAAGCTGTAAATATGCAAAACTTAACATTTACCGATGAATTTGAGTCTATAAGGAGTTTTACTTTAGTAAATAAATAAAAAAAGCTCTTTCCCAGTGGTCATGCCCCTTGATTGCCAGAATTCCAGTCCATCCTCGGTTCTATCCACTCCCTCTCTGAAACGTAGTTATTTAGTCTTTGCTTACTCTACAATCATTTCTCTAGGAGCCTGACCTCTCTGTACTGTAAAAATACCTACCTCAACCAACTGCAGTGCAGGACACATATATAACCCTTAGCTTCACATTGTTAGGCCTTCAACTGGATGCTCCTCTCAACCTTCTCTAACAGTTCTTCAGCAGATTTTGGCATTCTCAAAGTCTGTTTATGGGTAAAATGTAAAGTCATTTTCACACTACTTTTTAATTATTTCTAGCCTATTCCTATTAATCGGAACAATCCTGACATTTGTAAACTGCCTTTGTGAAGATCCTCACACATTTACTTCCTCGAATTCTGTGACAGGTAGTCACTATACCCTGTGAGTAGGCACTACTGTGTCACACATTTCACAAAGCCTGCCTTCCAAACTACAGAGGTGATAAGAGGAAGAGTTTCAGGAGGCGGGGTCAGTACAGGAATCACTGCTTGCAGGCAGCAAGGTGCCATGGGATATGTAGTCCTTAGAAATTGAAAGTAAACAACAGAGGAGAAGTTCCAAAGTAGGGAATTCCCGAAAGTTGTGGAAAGAGACGGTCAGCAGACAGGTAGAGCTCACAATATTAAAGAAGATTTTTCATGTAAGCTTATATTGAATTGTCAAATATAACTATTATTATTATTATATAGTATTTATATAGGGCCGGCAGTTTACGCAGCGCTTTACAACTCTAGGGTAGACAGTACAAATACAATACACTTCAATACAGAAGGAATCAGAGGACCCTGCTCGTTAGAGCTTACAATCTAAAAGGGATGGTCAAGAGATACAAGAGGTAATAACTGTGGGGGGTGGGCTGATGGAGAAAATAAGAGCACAGTTGTTAGGCAGTTGCCATACTATTGTTTGTATTGTTATTACAATGCTGATGTTATTAAATGAAGGCATATGCTGTGACCATAAATCTTCTTTAAAGAGAAACTCTACTTTTGTTGAGAAAAATAAAATCTTTCTGTATACTTTATGCACACTTCATTGATTTTACCAAACTTTGTTGCAGATTCCTACCTGATTCTGCTCTGAAGGAATAGCTCTTTCTTTGATTGTGTCAATGTGCGAAGTGAACCTGAATTGGAGTGACATTTACATTATTAACCAGCTGATGCACTTTCAGTGTTCTAATGGGGAAAGCGGTAGTTTCTGCATGCCTTTGGAAGTATTTAACCCTGTGAAAGCATCTGACCAAAAATGAAAGCAAGAATTTTGTGTTGCAGAAGATGCCTAAAACCTGACTTGAATATTTTGTGCATACTTCTGGGAAAATCAGTGAGCCACTAAAAAAGGAAACTACACGCCTGTGTACAGAACACATCCAGGTTGCCAAATTGCACTGAATTTCACAAAAAAAGGAACATTTTAATACCAATAAATTGCAATATGGCTTGTGTAGCAATGTTATATGCTATATTATTATTTTTTTTTATTTTCAATATTTTTTTCCAAAGAAAATATTGTTACCCTTTAAGGTGAATCTTAATTGAATAGTCAGCTGGTGTAAAGGAAGTGATAGACATTTAATGTGGGGAGGTGTTATTAAAATAAGGCACATAGGAAAGTTTAAAAATAACTTGCACGTTTCCAGTCTTGCATGTAAAATCTATAGCTAATGTCAGATGGGTGTTATATGCTCAGTTCCTCTTAATTAGTAGCAGAGCTTATTTAACATTTATCACATGTATTGGCATACTGGTATATAAGAAGTGTTGGCAGATCACACACATGAAATATTAACTATATTCACTGTCTTAGGAGAGCAATTCTCTAGCTAATGAAAAATTGCTGCTAATTTGGAGAATGGTGAGGCCAATGATTGTCATGGGTTGAGAATGTGCTCCCTCTAGTGGCAAAGTGGCTGACCAGGAGTTGTAGCAGCTGGGCAGATGGTGGTAAAAGCCACAGAGCAGATACTGCACCTGGGCCCTTCCCAGGACTTTCACTATCATTAATCAAGCTGGCATACTGACTGGCAATGCCAGCTTGATTAATGGTGGTGAAAGTCCAGGGAAGGGCCCAGGTGCAGAGTCTAAGGAAGGCCATACACAGTTTGAATCTTGCCCAGTTCAGCAGGAACCGGCCAAGATTCCAACCATGTATGGCTAGACTGAATGTACCAAGTTGATCGATCAATCAACTTGCATGCTGGGTTTTCCCTGCGATTATCATTAGTGGCTGCTATGGCTGCTAGCAATAATCACTGTCTTCTCCTGGAGGGGTCGGCTTCCACTGCCATCCCCTGCCGGGAGAGGACCATGGCCCGGCAGGAGGGATTCCCACATCAAGTGAATTTATTTTCTGCAACCCATGGTTGCAGGAAAGAAATTTGCTGTGTATGGCTGGCCTTAGGCCCCTTTCACATAAAGGGTCCGATCAGGTCTGCTTGTTGATTTTTAAAGTGGACCTGATCTGACCTCCCATTCACTCCTATGCTCCTATGGACCAGGGGGTGTAAACCATGGGTTGCAGAAAAGAAATTCCCTCTGTGTATGGCTGGCCTTAGGCCCCTTTCACATGAAGGGTCCGATCAGGTCTGCCTGTGGATTTTTAAAGTGGACCTGATCTGACCTCCCATTCACTCCTATGGACCGGGGGGTGTAAACTGAATTTTACATTTGCTTACCTCCAATCCAAACCAGTCCACAAAAAAAAAAACAAAGGAGATCGATCCTCCTCGGTCTAGGTGGATCAGATCGGAGGACAGTCAGGTGTAAACAAAAGGCTGAGTCTGTTTTCACCCAACCACCCATAGAGCAGAGCAGGCTCTGTCTGTGTACGCTCTGCATAAACTAAGCAGACACAGACCTTTCATCCACCTTCTCTGATCAGCAGGGGATCAGCGGACAGATCCCCTGCTGGTCATAATGGAGTACACCCCATGTGAAAGGGTGTCCTTGTACACATCGGTTTTTACCAGAGTTTAGGGGCTGCTGTGGTTAGGGGAGGTTTAACCTCTCTCAAAGTCCCTCTCCTGAACGCGGAAGAATCGTGTTCATGATAGGAACATTTTGACCACCTGGCGCAAAACGCAGCAAAATTGAGGCAAGATTGTGGTGCAATTTTGCCACGATTTGCGTTTTCATGCTGGCCGGCAGTCAAAGTAGGTTGTTGGTCAAGGGGTTGATTTACTAAAAGAAAAAAGACTGTAATTTCACTCTGCAAGTGCAGTTGCTCCAGAGCTTAGCAAATGAGATAAAGCTTCGCTATGCAAAGAATACCCAATCACATGCAAGGAAAATAAAAAAACGCATTTTTGCTTGCACGTGATTGGATGATGGAAGTCAGCAGAGCTTCTGCTCATTTACTAAGCTCTGGAGCAACTGCACTTCGCGAAATCTATTTTTCTTTGGTAAATCAACCCTTATGTGTACATGAAGCCTTAAGCCTCGTACACACGCACCGATTGTTGGCCGACCGATCGGCCGTCTTTTGTCCAGTGTTGTTGTGTTGGTTGAAATGTGCTCTAGACTGCACACAAATTTTGTCGGCCAACAACAACCAACTGCAGAAGTGATGTCATGTTCTGGTTTACTTTTCGTGTGTTTTTTCTTCTCTGAGCATGCCCAGTCTTGCTCATCACATTTTTGTCGGCCGAAATCTGTACTGACTGAGGAACAATCGGCCGTTCTGCTGACGGCCAACAAAAATTTTATAGCATGCACACCAGATTTTGTTCGGCCTAAAAGTCGCAGTCGGTTGTCGGAAGCATCATACTAACAAGCCGACAATCGGACGTTGGCCGAAAATTTACAGCCAACAATCGGTGCGTGTGTACGGGGCTTTAGTGTTTGCTAAGCCTAGTACACATGAGCCGAATGATGGGCGGCATTGGCCTGTTCAACAGAAATCAGCCGACATTCAGCCTGTGTGTACTGGAGTTGATCTGGCTTCTATCAAGGGGGTGGGACTGAAAAAGGTCTTCTGATCAGCGCTCTCAGCCAATATCTTAGAGCTCTGACCGGAGTGTTCAGGCAAAGGGACTGCCCCCCTGTCAGAACATGATTGCTCAGCAAGGGAGATTGCTGTACTAACGTTGGATAGTTAGTACAGCGGCTTCTCCTGAGCTGTCAATTTTTTTTTCATTAAACCCTATAGGTTTCAATGAAAAAATAAGTAATAGCGTGTATGAGGCTTTAGTGAATACAATGTACAGGGACATGGAAAACGGTAGTGACATGAGTGCAGACACAGGCTGAACTGGATGGACCGGTATCTTTATTCAACCTTATGTAACAATTGTGAGAGCCTTCACAGATGAGAAGAACAACTCCTTTTAAACCAACCACACTATATCAATCTAATTAATCTAAACAACATGAAACATATTCTATATTTTACTCATTTAAATGACGCAACATAAAACACATTCATTCTCAGCAAATATACGTGGCTTACCCCGAACAGCTGTGCACAAATAACTAGCATCCCGTGGGATCTGCAAATGGCTCATATTTTCTAAGGAAGGCATCTCCGTTAAATATCCAATTTTCTGCTTACCTGCATCCTTAGGCTACCATAGATGCAGGGAATGTAAATATGTGCAAAGAAAGAACAGCAAATACTCAGAACTGAGCCAACGCTGGATTTCCTGCATGGCTGCATGTATGCTCCTATACTGAAGTGACTCAGGACATCAACCCCCTATACCTGCCCATGTATAGGAATTATAATAGCAACCTCCATTATATTACAGCATGATTGTCAACTGTCCCTCATTTACAGAGATATTCCTAGATTTTGAAGAATAAAGAATAAGATACATCCATCCTTATGCTGCTAGAATTATTAAATAGATAGGAAGGTATATTATATATACTTGTTTTAAACTTGTTTTTTACTTTATGGGACCAAAAATGCCTAAATATGCTAAAAAAAAAAGAGCGCCTGCTCTTTTTGAGCATAGGGTGGCTGAGCATTCAAGGGTAAACCGAGACAGTTAGAAATAATTAGAGTCAGGCATAATCAGGTATAGGAAAACGAGCAGAAAAATGTTCAAGTGTGAATTGTTTGGGGCTCATTATGTAAGTGCTGCGCAAATTGATGGTGCCATCACAGATGGTACATTTATACCATTGCATCCCAACCATAGCATTACCTGCCTGGAGTCTGCATGTTCTCCCTGTGCCTGCGTGGGTTTCCTCTGTGTACTCCGGTTTCTTACATAGTTACATAGTTAGTCAGGTTGAAAAAAGACACAAGTCCATCTGGCTCAACCAATAAAAACCAAAAACAAAAAAAAAAACAGTAATGAAAACCCAACCATACAATCCCATATACACAATCCAATACCCTCAGTCGATCCAAAGGAATGTGAAAAAAAACCCAGCAAAGCATGATCCAATTTGCTACAGCAGGGGAAACAAATTCCTTCCGAGAGGCAATCGGATACTCCCTTGATCCACTTTTCCACACTTCCCACACTCCTGCAAGGTTTAGGAGATATTGGCCCTGCATGCAGCTGCTGACACCATTGGCGCATGCGCTCTGAAGGTCCAGCGGACCTCCAGAGCTCCACGCCGGAAAGTGAACTCCCGGAAGCGTTGGGCGGGAGTAATGTCATCGCGGCTTCGGCCACTCACAGCGCCGGAGCTGTCGAACCCGGAAGAGACGCAGAGTGAACATGACAGCTGCCTCAGCGGTGTCCGAGCGACCGTGTGGGGGCTTCGTTCTAAGCTATTTCATAATGAGCTCGTATGTGATGCATACTAGCTCATTATGCTTTTGTCCTTCAGGGTTGGTTTTTTTTGGTGAGGATACAACCGCTTTAAGTGGTTAAAAGAATGCCTTGATCAAATTCCTTTTCTAAGGGAATTTATCACTTATTGTCTCATGATGGAGCTCAAGTCTGTCAGTACAGTATTTCAGTGATAATCAACCGTTATCTGGAAGCAATAAGTCTTGTTGAAGCACAGCTGAATTTATTCACACTCCAAATGGTGGATAAAGATTGGAGGTTATCCTGGATTCAGGCTTCTTTTTTATTTTACATTTTGAAATACTGACCTGGTGGTGGAGTCATTTGAAAGAGATTTACAGTTTTGTATAATTCTTGAATGCGGTTTATCTCCAAAAATGTATGACCTACGAGGTCCAGTGGATTTTGTATAATACTACAGGGAGATAAGGCTAATGTCTCAAAGCTTTATTACTGTGACACCCAGGGGGGGTTAATTTGCTAAAGCCAAATAGGCTATTCACTTTGCAAAGGAATTTTTCTTTTAGCTTGATGAATGAGGGTAAGCTCTTCTGACTTCCAACATCCAATCATGTGCAAGAGAAAATACAGATTTCCTTTTTTTATTTTCCTTGCATGTGATTGGGTTTTCTTAGCAAAATGAATTTTTTGCTAAGGGAAAGTGAACAGCCTATTTGCCTTTAGTTAATAATCCCAAAGGCCATCATTTCAGTGTGTACGGTCTTACCATTGGATATTATGTTTGTGGAAACATTCATCTATAATATATTAATATCCAAGATGCTAGCTCTTGGGCACCTTGTGCATCTTGGGTATTAATATGATTTATTGTCCTCATACAGGCTATGTGGAAAAGCCGGAAACTCTTAGGAGGATCTAGAGCAGTGGGACATGAATTTGTCTGACATTCATCTATATAACTGCGCTGTACCTTGATATATATATAATATATATATATATATATATATATATATATATATATATATATATATATATATATATATCAAACAATATATATATATATATATATATATATATGGGATATAGGGTGGTTTGTAATTTTAGTAGGGTTTGTTTATTACCTTGGTGTTTTATATGTAGGGAAATAGAGATCCGGTGAAATGTATTCCTCTATTTCATAAGGTTTTTGGTTGCTTTTCTCTTTATATATTCGATTTTACTGATAGACTCTAGATTTTTGAGGACACAATTTGGACACAATTTACCTCCGAAAATTGCTGACCTATGAGGCCCTGTTTATTTTATATAATACTGGACAGACATAAGGAGAAAAGCTTGTCAGATGCTTTACTACTACCCAGTATTTCTGGCCAGAGCTGCTGATAAGGCAGTACAGCCAGCCCTTCTGCACTGGTCCTGGGCCGTGTCAGTTTGAAAGGGGGGCCCCGGGCACCTGTTGGGCAGGTAGGGCTGTACTGTCTTCTGTCTTCTGCCTCCCCTGCAGCGCCCCTTCTTTTCCCCTCTGGCTGCACTGCAGGGAGATTGGTTCTAGCACATGCGCCCCTTCCATCTTCTGTCTGCCCCCCCACCAGGGATTTCACACAAAGGAAACAATACAAAGAGAACAGGATACTTTCTCATACATGTACATGCTACAGCAGGCACATATCAGGGATATGGAGTGTTGGGTTTATATATTCTTTATGTGTATATCGTAAAACCCTTGGTAAACTGATGTCATCCCAAAGGTGTTCTATCAGGTTGAGGTCAGGACAGTCAGGTTTCTCCACCCTAAATTTGCTCATCCATGTCTTTATGGGCCTTGCTTTGTGCACCAAAGTCCTTCTCATCCAACATTGGCGCCTGACCTTAAAAATGCACTTCTAGAAAAATGGTCAAACATTCCCATAGACACACCTTGTGGACAGCCTTCACAGAAGAGTTGAAGCTGTTATAGCTGCAAAGGGTGGGCCAACTCAATATTGAACCCTACAGACTAAGAATGGGATGCCATTAAAGTTCATGTGTATGCAAAGGCAGGTGCCCCAATACTTTTGAAAATATAGTGTTTATATACTGTGTGCATATATATATATATATATATATATATATATATATATATATATATATATATATATATATATATATATATATATATACTGTATGCCCATTTTAAACAATGTACACCATGGTGACTTCCGAAATGTTCAATATTACATCCACAATTATGTTGTCCAGTGGCACAGAATGGATCATAAAATGCACTGCAGATTATTATGATTGATTTCATCTGGCTGTGAAAAAAATAAATGGCTATAATGTGACCATCATCAGCGTTCCAAACAGCTGATCCAGCATATGAAAATGTCTTATAAAGCAATGCTTAATTTGCATAGTCAGGTACACAGTCCATAATCTTTCAGAGGAGAGCCGTGCAGTCATTTGTCAAAGTACAATGATCATAGCAATACACAAGGCTCTATATAAAGCAGATCCACACTTACATAAACATATCTGAATGCAGGCAAAAAAGGTTTTAACTTTCAGACAGGGCTGTGTTTAGCTCTCATAAGGACACACGACTGAGGACAACTGGTGACAGGGTCTCCACTCCTGTTTCCCCCAAACCATCTCATCAGATTAATGGTAACCAGGCTATAAAATCAGAGGCAGCCTTATATACTGTACATACACTATATTACCATGTCTTTATAGACCTTGCTTTGTGCACTGGTCCAAATCATTTGGTGGAGGCGGGATTATGGTGTGGGGGTGTCTTTTAGGGGTTGGGTTTGGCCCTTTAGTTCCAGTGAAGGGAACTCTTAAGGCATTAGCAGTTAGTCTCCCAACTTTGTGGGAACAGTTTGGGGATGGCCCCTACCTGTTCCAATATGACTGCGCACCAGTGCACAAAGCAAGGTCCATAATAAAGACATGGGTGAGCGAGTTTGGGGTGGAGGATCATGACTGGCCTGCACAGAGTCCTGACCTCAACCTGACAGAACACCTTTGGGATGAATTAGAGCGGAGACTGTAAGCCAGGCCTTCTAGTCCACATCAGTGCCTGACCTCACAAATGTGCTTCTGGAAGAATGGTCAAACATTCCCATAGACACACTCCTAAACCTTGTGGACAGCCTTCCCAGAAGAGTTGAAGCTGTTATAGCTGCAAAGGGTGGGCCAACTCAATATTGAATCCTACAGACTGGGATGCCATTAAAATTCATGTGTGGGTAAAGGCAGACATCCCAATACTTTTGGTAATATAGTGTATATTTGACATGACTGCTCCAAGCATTAACCAATTGCCTACTGTGCACTTAAACCCCCTTCCCATCCAGACCAATTTTTAGCTTCCAGTGCTCTCACACTTTGAATGACAATTGCGCGGTCATGCTACACTGTACCCATATGACATTTTTATATTTTTTTTTCACACAAATAGAGCTTTCTTTTGGTGGTATTTAATCATCTCTGGGTTTTTTATTTTTTACAAAAAAAAGAAAAAAGACAGAAAATTAAAAAAAAAAAAAAAAAGTTTTTCTTATTTTCTGCGAGTAAATTTTGAAAATAAATACATTTTTCTCCTTCACTGATGTGCGCTGATGAGGCGGCACTGATGGGCACTGATAGGCTGCACTGACGGGCACTGATGAGGTGGCACTTATGGGCACTGATGAGGTGGCACTTATGGGCACTGATGAGGAGGTACTAATATCCTGCACTGATGAGCACTGATAGGCGGCACTGATGAGCACTGATAGGTGGCACTGCTGGGCACTGAGAGGTGGCACTGCTGGGCACTGAGAGGCGGCACTGACAGGCAGCACTGATGGGCACTGATGGGCGGCACTGATGGGCACTGGCGGGTGGCACTGATTGACACTGATGGGTGGCACTGATGAGCAATGATGGCGGCATTGATGAGCACTGATGGGCAGCACCATCAGTGCCCACACTCAGTGCCCATAGTGCTGCCAGTCAGTGCTCATCAGTGCCTAGATGCGCAGGCACTGATGGGCACTGACTGGCAGCACTATGGGCACTGATTGTGGGCACTGATGGGGGGCACTGATGGCGGGCACTGTGGGCATTGATGGTGGGCAGTTAGTCTCTGTGTGAGGAAGGAGCGCTGGCGATGAGAGATGATCTCATATGTTTACATATGAGATCATCTCTCATTGGACGGTCCGATCACATGGTGAATGGCCGCTGTGATTGGCCATTCACCACGATCTGTGATCGGCTGTGTCCAAGGGACACGGCCGAAACAGATTTTCCTCGATGAGCGCGGAGCGCGCGGGGAGCCTGTGTCTGGGAGGCCGTTTAAAGACAATGTGAGTCCGCGCTGCAGCCGTACTTCGGCTACAGCGCGGATAGCAGGTAGTTAATCAAGAGTGATGGCTGTACATTACTGGGGCTACAAAGCATCTTGTGACCTTGTTTAAAATGTCCTCCAACATTTTTCCCTTCAGTTTTGCTCTTAGATTTACAACCAACTGTCCAACTATTAGAAAAGACACAAAATAAAGTATATTCCATTGGTGTTGCCCTCCCATAACATGTTGCCTCATGCACAGACTAGGTTTGAGCTGAACTTCCCAGGGTTCAGTTCAAGAAGGGCTTAGCGAACTTCAAAAAAGTTCAGATGCCCTACCTAAACCCTACAAATTTTCTGGGCTAATAATCAAGAGTTGTCAAAAATAACAAGGGGAGGTGCCTTGAGAAACATGCCAAAAAAATAAAAAATGTAATTCAGCAAGGAGCAGTAATTGTTTTTAGACTAAATACCATGTCTGGGGGGGGGGGGCGCCCTAATCCTGCCTGAAATTAATCATTGGCTAATTCCTAGCAAAGACTTACTGTACACGTGTTACAAGAAATACAACTCGATTTTCTGTGTGGACCAATGTTGGGAGAAAACACCTTAACTACAGAAAAACTTTTTCTCCATTTTTGTTTTAGATAGATAGATTTAGACATAGGGTCTTTGTTATGAAGATCTCCCCTTGCTTTCTCCCCTAGTGATCACTGTTACTGGGACAGATGGTAGGCGTATTTCCGGTTGAAGGAAACAGCTAGTAATTCAAACCTGTCAGCCAGTCTAACAATTCACAACTTTATGCTGAAAATTATTTTATTGCAGTATATGTAAAAAAAAAGGGAACTTTCATGTCTCTTTGGCCACCATAGCTGGGACAGGAAGTGGGGAAAACATTCCACAATGGGGACACAAACCATAGAGAGGGAATCTAACCTCTGATCACTCTGTCCAAAACCAAACTTATAATTTTTCCTCCATCATGTGCCCCTTCCCCCGATCTCTCTGTCGATGGCACAACTATCATCTCATCCCCGCATGCCAAGGTCTTAGGTGTTGTCCTGGATTCTGAACTCTCCTTCAAGCCCCACATCCAATCACTGTCCAAATCTTGCCACCTCAACCTCTGTAACAGCTCCAAAACTCGCCCCTTTCTAACCAATGACAAAACAAAGCTCCTAGTTCACTCCCTGGTCATCGCGTGCCTTGACTACTGCTATTCCCTTCTCATTGGCTTACCTCTACACCGGCTATCCCCCCTTCAATCCATCATGAATGCTGCCGCCAGACTCATCCACCTCACCAATCACTCAGTGTCCGCTGCTCCTCTCTGTCAAGCCCTCCACTGGCTTCTGCTCACCCAACAAATCAAATTCAAAATACTAACAACTTACAAAGCCAGCCACAGTTTAGCCCCTAGCTACATCACTAGCCTAGTCTCAAAATACCAACCCAATCGCTCTCTTCGTTCCTCTCAAAACCTCCTGCTCTCTAGCTCCCTCATCACCTCCTCCCATGCTCGCCTCCAGGACTTTTCCAGAGCCTCTCCAATCCTATGGAACTCTCTACCCCAATGTGTCAGATTATCTCCTACTCTATTAGCTTTTAGATGATCCCTGAAAACCCTCCCCTTCAGAGAAGCCTATCCTACCCACACCTAACAACTATACTTCCATTTTCTCCATCAGCCCATCCCCCACGGTTATTGCCTTTTGTTTCACTTGACCCTCCCTTCTAGATTGTAAGCTCTAACGAGCAAGGCCCTCTGATTCCTCCTGTATTGAATTGTATTGTAACTGTATTGTCTTCCCTCACATTGTAAAGTGCTGCACAAACTGTTGGCGCTATATAAACCCTGTATAATAATAATAATAATAATAATTTTGGTTGAGGTTTGGAACACATATTCCATCTTCTCAAATATTTTTATAAAATAACGTATGTTGCATTGGTGTTGCCCACTCATAACCTGTTGCCCAATGCAAAGGCCCATTTGTGCATTATGAGAAATGCAAACCTCTTTTCAGAGTGGACCAATGCAGGGGGGAGGGTATACCTTAAAAAATGTTTCTTTGTTCTAGCTGTTGAAGGGTCTTTGTTATGTAGATTTTCACTTGCTTTCTCTGCTAGTGATTGCTGTTACTGGAACAGGTTATCTCCTTAATCCACAGCTAGTAATTCAAACCTGTCAGATGGTCTAACACTTCCAAACTTTACAACAAAGGCAAACACCATCACTGAGACAGGAAGTGAGAAAATGTTTTACATTGGGGACAATGGCAACAATAAAGGCCTAAAAGGGTCTAATCCTTAAGAAGGGTTTACTGTGCCATGCAATGAATATAGAGAGGTATTTTTAATGGTTTTAATCTCCTCTTACTATAACCTGTATTGGTATACTGTCCTGTTGGGTCCCAAGCCCTACTTCACAGAAGCCATGGTTTCCATAAAACTGCACTGATGATGGCCAAACAGTCTGAAACAGCTATAAGCAGTTTGGAAAAAAAAAAAGGTTTCATGATATTAAACTATATTTGCACCATACATCAGGAAGCGCATCTGTCCAATGCGGTGTAATGATTCCATGCAATGATTTCTATGGTTCTACCCAATATCCAGTAATTAGGGTTAATGCGTTTGTTACCCCAGCATTTAATATTCCTGATATGTGCCAGATGTACCATGTACTATGATGAGAAAGTATCCTGTTCTCTTTGTATTGCTTCCTTTGTGCAAAATCACTGCAGTTTCTGTCAGTCCTTCTGCTTTTCTATTAGAAACTGACCACACTTAGAAGGAGAGCACGCCGTAGTCAGTTCTCTAGCTATGCTGGGAACTCAGCCTGCTTTCCTCCAATGGTTAGACTTTTCGTGACACACCCCTGCTGCACAGCCATTCACTGGAAAGCTTAGTGTACTGTTGCTCCTCCTCCCCGACCTCTTATGCAGCTGAGAACAGAGGGGATGTGATCACTTATGAAAAAGGGGAAAAAAGTTATTCGTTTTTTTTTATATATATATATATATATATATATATATATATATATACTGTATATTTATAACACAAATGTTTTGCCTTTCATTTTCAATTTTAAACAAAATGGGTTGTTTTACAAGGTGATTGTTTACAATCACTTTAATTCTCCTATTTTTGGGATATGTGATGGAGTCTGACATGTGAACACCTTTATAACAATCACAAAGACTAATATTTAAAGTTTAGCAAAATATACCAGACTGGCAACAAACTGAAGCTACACTGAAGGAAGGGTGCGTTCCTTTACGCACCATAGGCATAAGGGAATGCACCCTTTGTTCATTGTAGCTTCACCTTTATAACATTGTTCTACTTTAAGGAATTTGTGTTTACATGCTGGAGAAAGTGAAACTCTAGCTGTACTTTAGGCCTGTTCAGATATAAATTCTGTAGGTCTCATAGGCCAGTGATGGTGAACCTTGGCACCCAAGATGTTTAGGATCTACATTTCCAATGATGCTCTAATACAATGCAGAGTGCATGAGCATGGGAAATGTAGTTCCAAAACATCTGGGGTGCCAAGGTTCGCCATCACTGTCATAGGCCCTGATGCTATGGTTGAAGCTCTTCCTTCATCACCTCCTGGCCATTCACAACACCTGTCTTGTTGCTTGAACACTTGCAAGTTTATTATGTCTAGGGTTTGGCTTTAAAAGACACAGCTTTTCTAGTTTAGATTTAGAGTTAATGAAGTTGTATAGGTTCATAACAGATTTATGAAATAATCATTCTTTAAGCACCTTTGTTATTAGATTTTCCCTATCAAATTACTTTTTTATGTGTTAAGAGTTCACGATTGACTCCATTATGATAAAACATACTATAACCAGCCCCTTTACCTAGTTCTATGTAAGATAAAGAAATAGAACATCCCTAAATTGTCAAATCCATTTAGCGCAAGTGTAGCAAATCACACAAGTAGTTTTGTGAACAGCTGGTAGGAGGGCGTTAATTGAAGGCCAAGCGATAGAGTGCCCGTCTCCTTAGCAATAGAGGCACAATGGAGTCCTGGAGATCATATCTTCCAGCTGATTAAAGTAAGTGGGTGCACTCAGCAACATAATCTCATGGAGAAGAAATGTAATAGGTTTTTGCTACTTAAAACATGAATTACAGATTATTGTAAAACGATGACAGAGCAATTAACCGTAAACTTTGTACCTTACTCATTGACACTGTGGATTATGTCACCTCTTGCTATGCTTGCTTAGTTTTATGTGAAGTATAACTAGCTGACCAAATATGATGTTATACACCATGAAGAAAATTGGAGATCATTTACAAAATCTGATATGGTGTATTCAAAAAAATGTCAGCCGCCCACAGGAACTCGTTTAGCTGTTGCTGAAACATGTCATTTAGATTGGGCTGGCATATGTAATACCTATAATTATTTGTTTATGATTTCTTTTTAAATCAGACTTGTTATTCTACATCTAAAATATTATAACATATTGAATTAAAGTGGAGTTCTGCCCCCCCCCCTCCTCCAAAAATTAAAAGTCAGCAGCTACACATACTGTAGCTGCTGGCTTTTAATATTAGGACACCTGTCTGTCCTGGAGTCCAGCGATGTCGGCACCGCAGCCAATGTTTCCATTGCCGGTAAGGGAACCCGGCAGTGAAGCCTTGCGGCTTCAGAGGCGGGTCCCTTCAGCGCATGCGCAAAGCTTTCGGCGCATTCGGATTGGCTCGGCAGCGGGGGAAGGAGGAGGGGGAGAAACTTCCGAGGGACAGCCATCTCCCAGAAGTGGGCAAGGGTAACGGTCAAAAACAGGTACCTGTTCCCCCGTTTCCCCCTCCCCCCTGAAAGGTGCCAAATGTGGCACTGAAGGGGGTGAGGAAGCAAATGAGTGGAAGTTCCACTTTTCGGTGAAACTCCGCTTTAAGATTAACAAAAATGAACAGACTTCCCTCTCCAAGTGCTCACCTCTCCCGGATTGAGGTTTCACCAGATTCCAGAATGACGTACTCAAGGAGGCGCTGGGAACCTTTAGATGTACACATGTAGTCACATCTAAAATATTATCAAATATTGTAAAAAACTTGTAAAAAAGTGCTACTCTATAATAATAAATAAAGATTCATCATCCATAAACTCTAATAATTATGTTCATAAAATAAGGAGCATAGTGCAAACAAATATCTATATATAAACATATTAAAAAAAACAATATGTGAAATACTCTATATGTTTAATGTAATCATCAGTCCAAATAAAATCATATAAATAGTGCATATATTGAAAAGTCCATAAATACATACAAAATTATATATTCCAAAATTGAGGAAAAAAAAGTGTATCCAGAAAAGTCGTTTTTATAAGTCCCATGGACCATATGGTCTAGCACAATGAGGTCCTATATAAAAGGAGAGAGGACACCCTTCAGGTTGGGTGGAGGGCGCGGTGGTGTGTGTGTTTCATCATCATTATTGAAGATATTTGGAGTCTTGATTTGAATCTGAGCACAGTCACTGTATGGTCTATGGGACTTATAAAGACTACTTTTCTGGATACACCTTTTTTCTTCAATTTTGAACTATATAGTTGTTTATGTTGTTATAAACAGTTAAATATATGCACTATTTATATGATTTTATTTGGACTGATGATTACAGTGAAAATTACATTAACATTTTTTTGGAATATATATATATATATATATATATATATATATATATATATATATATATATATGGATAGATAGATAGATAGATAGATAGATAGATAGATAGATAGATAGATAGATAGATAGATAGATAGATAGATAGATAGATAGATAGATAGATAGATAGATAGATAGATAGATAGATAGATAGATAGATATTTGTTTGCACTATGCACCTTATTTTATACACATAATTAATAGAGTCTATGGATGGTGAATTACATTTATTTATATATAGTAGCGCTATATATTTTTTAAGTTTATTTCTTTTTTTTCTTTTTTTTTTGCATATAGCACAGATTGGTGAATGCAAATTTATTTTACTTTATTACGCATTAGTATTTTGGGGGGGTTTAGTAATACGGTTAATATTGTGATTCATTACCTTAGACGGTGTTTTCTATTTATTATCAAATATTGACCTAAGCTCCATATATCACCCTATAAAAATGAACAGACTTCCTTGCCCAGGTGCTTACCTGTCTTCTGGCATGAGGTTCTACCAGATTCCAGAAAAAAGCATACTCACGGAGGGGCTGGGAACTTTTAGATGTACACATGTAGTCAGATGAAGGACAACCTGAAACAACTTCAATAGCTTTGGTGAGATGGATCACACCTAACAAAGCTGTCCTCAATGGGCACCCAACAGTAAATCAAACCATAGAAGTACAGAAAGGCAAAACCAGATAAAAGAGTGCAAGATAATAAAAAGTGGTTGGTAAATAAGTCACATAATCATATACAGTAGTTATGTTCAATAGATTTTCGCACTGGTTTCAATATAAGTCTATGTCACTGTTTTTTCTGAGTCCATCCAAGTTTCATAATGTTGAGCCATGATGAAGGAGAAGTGATGTTCCCCGCTAAAGTTTTTCACTTTTTTAATGACATTTTTACCAATAATTAAAATGATCTTGCACTTCTTCACCTAGTTTTGCTCTGGCACTCCTTTCTGTATTTGCTTGGTTTAAGGTTCCACTGGGTCTGACTTGCTGCTGCAATTGATAAATTCCCTTTATCACTTTGGTTAAAGATGGATTCTGTGTGTGAAAGATTGGCAGCCAAGAAAATGCCTTACACACAGCCCACCATCGGTTATGGCCAAAAGGCAATTGTGTAAATCAGGGCTTTTTTTCAGCGGGAACGTGGGGGAACGCAGTTCCGGCACCTTCAGCACTGAATGCATGAAATGGCAAAGGGTGTTGAGGTGTGCTTGAGGATCTATTGTTGCTGGGGTTCATTTGTTGCTGGGAAGGATCTACTATAGAGGGAAGAGTCAACTGTTGCTGTGATGGATCCATTGTTGCTTGGGGGGTAATTTGCTGTGGGGGGGGGGGTCTTTTGTTGCTGGGGAAAACTATTGTTGAAAGGGGGGTGTATTGTTGCTGGATGCAGGGAATATATTTCATGGCTTATCAATAAAAAATTCCATAAAATTACTACAAAATGATGCTTGGTGGAACTGGGAGGTGGATAGAGGGAGTAATCAAGGGATGGTGCTCAGAGGTTGGTAGGGGCGGAGGCAAGGGGTGGCTTGAAAGGGGAGTTCCTGCACCTTTTCTTTGAGAAAAAAAGCCCTGGTGTAAATAAGGCAGCAGGGGAGAGGTAATTGTTTAGAGGCAGCCATTCTCAACCAGGATTTCATGGAACAGTTGGGTTCCTCTAGAGTTTGCTAGGGGTCCTTTTTGCTGAGGCTGATTGATTTCTCATTTAACGCAGTAAAAGGGGCATATTTTCCCCAATTAATTGGCTTTAGTATTGGCCTCCAGAGACTTAAAAGTTATTTCAAGGGTTTCTCTGTGGTAAAATGGTTGAGAAAGGCTGCAATAAAGGTTTAGTGATATTTGTTTTATAGGGCGGCTGTCCATGGCAGAGGCAAACTTAGAGAGCTTCATCAAACTGTAAAATACAAATATAACCCACTTATTTGTACCACCATTTCTTTGATGAATTACTTTTCAGATGTCCTTGACTGGAAAGAAATTCTAATAAATATAAAATTATTTAACATACATTTAATTCCCATAGCAGGCTTGCTCAGTCTCTTCTATATAGTTACCCAAGGGCATTCATTTCTAAAGTTAATTTGCCAGTTTACAATTTTTTAAAGAGAATCTAAAGGTGCCATTATGGCTTTTTTCTAGACTGCTGTCAAACTTTTACTTTTTCCACTTTAAAAATAAATATTTAACTTAACATTTTTTCGGACTTGTAGGCAGGTAGATTTTCAAACATCTGTCTGAAGGCATGAAGGTGAAGAAACATTTGGGAGGGAGATTGATGATGTTGAAAATCTACAATATGCTGGAGTATTGGAGTTTTTAGAGCATAACAGTGCTGATTCATAAATGTGACTGCAGCAAGAACTGTACAGCGTGTTGATAATAATACTTAGCCAAGTCTGAAATGTATAAAACTATATAGCTCCATTGGGTCCTGACTTTTCTTTTGCTGTTTCACTTTTAAATTGTAAACCCCAACAATGAGCTTCTCCTATTTTCTATCTATTAGGCTGTTAAATAGACCAAAAACGTTTTGTAATATCAGTTTGAAAAGTACAATATTATGTTTTTGATCCTACCAGAAATCTTGTGAGCTGAAGATCTTTTGCCTGTTAGCTTTTCTTAACATTGTTCCAAGTTATCATTAAGAAACCTACTGAAACCTATCCCTCTATGTTATGGAAAATAGGTTTCTGTAGTCCCGTCCTTGGGTGACATTGCTGTTCCTCCATAGAAATAGTATGGTAAGTGGGCAATGTCACTCAAGCACGTATATCAAGCATAGCAAGTATATCACTGGGAGAATTACCAGGTTAAAATAAAGAAATTAAGCCTTTAAGCACTTGTCTACCAAGGTACATTAATGGCACTTTTCCACTGCAAGTACCGGCTCTGCTCTACTCGGCCCTGCTTGGCCCGGTTTGCTTTTCCACTGCTGGTACCGCATGGTACGGTGTTGGAACGGTTCGGTACGGTACGGTATGGTTTGCTTTTCCACTAAAGTAGTACTAAAGTTAAGTGGGTGGGATAACACGGGGTGGGTGGGATTCTCTGACCAATCAGTGGCTAGTAGTGACTGCATGCAAAGGATTGTGGGATATGGTACCGGGTATGGTACCTGTTGGAACCACAATCGAGGTGGTACTGTTTTTGAGAGCTGTACCGTTCGGTTCCATGCAGTGGAAAAGCGCTGCCGTACCGTACCGTACCGAACCGTTCCAACACCGTACCATGCGGTACCAGCAGTGGAAAAGCACAAAAGCGAGCCAAACCATTCTGTTCCATGCAGTGGAAAAGCGCCATTAGAAAAAAGTATGGTAAACAAGTGCTTAGTGCTAGAAGTGATCTTTTTTTTGGGACTCTCAAAGTTCACCCCCCCCCCCCCGGCTGTTGTCACCCACAGTGGTTCCCAAATGGTTCCAATTCTGCGGGGAGCTCAGCATTACAGGATACTACTTCCACAGTGAAAGCAGGAGGAACTCAGTGGACATCCCTGTGGAGAATTGTGGGTATATTCTTGTGTTTGTGTGACATAAAAAAAAATGTAACTTCCACCGTTTTAGGCTTCAAGGTCTCTGCTTTTAGAAAATATCTACTCAGTGGGAAGGGGTTGGGGAGGTTACAGTAATGTCCAGCAAAACATGCTGACACATGTGCTAGAAATTAAAAATTGCCTTGATAGACAAGTGGTTAAAAAATAGCAAATGAATGCAGCTACTTTCTCCGAGGTCTAAGAGTTTTTTTGAGTTTTTTTTTGGCCTTAGATTTACTTGTATGTTTTTCAACTTGTAGTGGTTAAACTATTTATAAAATTATTGGAGTTTACTGCACAGTGGAAAAACATAATAACACAACTAGCTGCAGCTTTTTGAATAGCTACATAAGGTAAGATCCTAACTGAGCAGTTTATACACCTGAAAAATGTGTAATGAGGATTTTCTTTTAACTTTTGGCACTCAATCTCTAGCATTGCCAACTTTCCCAACACAATAAAAGTCGCAAAATAATTTTAACTTCACCCTCCAGCTTTATGGCTTCATGGACATTTCATTTTAACCTGATACAGCTTCCAAAACTATAGGTAGTAGATCCATATTATACATTATAAACTGCCACATAATTCTAAAAAGTATATGCAAACCCCAATCTAATGGCATTTAGGCAAGTTATACACTATACAGTCTGAAGCCTAGTACACATAGGCCGAAAGTTGGATGGCATCGCCGGTTCAATGGAAACTGGACGACTTTTGTCCCATGTGTACGGCAGTCAGTCCAACAGAAGCCGGCCGTTGGCCTGGCTTCTGTCGAAGGGTCATGAACGAAAAAGGTCTGCCAACCAGCTTCTAATCAGCACTCTTAGCCAATGGCTGAGAGTGCTGACCAGAGTGTTCTGGTAGGGGGACCCGTCCCCTTGCCAGAACACAATAGCTCAGCAGGGGAGATCACTGTACTAACATTGCATAGTTAGTACAGCGGCTCTGACCTGAGCTGTCAGAAAAGAACTAGTAGTATGTACAAGGCTTTACTGTTTATTCTCTGTACAATCACCTATAAATTGATTAAATACCATGTAATATAAGGACTCAACTAAACAATCTATGCAATTAGTATGAAGTCAGGTGGTCCCTTCAACTACATATTTGGTGGTAGAACTAAAGAAGATTGTACAATCATATTGTACAGGGTATGGCCTGTGTTGGTTTGCTAAAGCTTAGTGTACAGTATCATAAACAACTGCCCTTTTATTTTTTAAACTGAAGTTTAGGTATTGAAATTTTTACATAGTTACATTGTTCCAGCTTGTACCAATGTAAGTATATATGTGCCATACCTGTGGGATCCCTCTAGAAGCTGGAGATCACTGTGGTAGTCACCGACTCACCGCTACTCCAGTGATCTCTACTAGCTTCAAGAAGGTCTCTTGCTTGGCACGGGCACCATTCAGGAAATGCTTTACATTTATTCAATCAATGCAAAGCATTCTTTGATTAGAAGAGGTGTAGAGGTGGGTTGGTGACATCACAATCTCCGCCTTGTCCAATCAGGGAAGACTGTGCATTCATTAGGAAAATACAAGGTGTTCTCTGAATGGCGCCATGCTAAATGAGTGACCTTCTGTGTTCTTAATGCAGCAGTGCAGGTGCTCAGCTAGTGGAGATCACTTTATTAGTGGTACCTACTACAGTGATTTCCAGCTTCCAAAGGAATCCCACAGGAGCACATACATGCTAACTTTGATCGAAGCTGGACCTATGTAAAAATTGCCATACCTTTTCATTGTTTTTCATTGTTTCTTGCATTCAGTGCTGCTGACCTCCAACAGTCTCACTGCATACACTATATTACCAAAAGTATTGGGATGCCTGCCTTTACACGCACATTATCTTTAATGGCATCGTAGTCTTAGTCTGTAGGGTTCAATATTGAGTTGGCCCACTCTTTGCAGCTGTAACAGCTTCAACTCTTCTGGGAAGGCTATCCACAAGGTTTAGGAGTGTGTCTGTGGGAATGACTATTCTTCCAGAAGCACATTTGTGAGGTCAGGTACTAATGTGAATGAGAAGGCCTATCTTGCAGTCTCCGCTCTAATTTATCCCAAAGGTGTTCTATCGGGTTGAGGTCAGGACTAGGCCAGTCATGTTCCTCCATGCCAAACTTGCTCATCCATGTCTTTATGGACCTTTCTTTGTGCACTGGTCCAAATCATTTGGTGGAGGGGGGGATTATGGTGAGGGGTTGTTTTTGTTTTTTAGGAATTGGGCTTTGCCCCTTAGTTCCAGTGAAAGGCGTCAGCATACCAGAACATTTTGGACAATTTCTTGCTCCAAACTTTGTGGGAACAGTTTGAGGATGGCCCCTTCCTTTTCCAACATGACTGCGCACCAGTGCACAAAGCAAGGTCCATAAAGACATTGTGTACTTTCCAGTGGCAGCAAAAGCTATTTTTGCAACAAACTAAAAACAGTGTTGCTCTACTTCCAAAGATATATAGTGACTTCCAATATAGGCATCAATCAAAAAACACCATTAATTATACTCCCATCAAAAAAAAGTCATAAAACACCAATAAAAAAAAATGTTATAATGCTCCACCACCAGTTGTTCACCTGCCCAGTGGACCTATATATAGATATACAGGTCACATTGCACTTTATTCAATCATCTGGTAAAATGTACACTCCTCATATACTCCAATTTCTCCAATAGATGATGGTTAGACAGGTTCCCAATAAATCACTGTCAGGTCCCCTTTAAATCATAGGCATCCTTCCTCACCACTGTATAAAATGCTGAAAGAGGAAAGAAGAGGCCTGCGCCAGTGCATCACTTTTTATTACTAATTTGAAATGAAAATTCACAATACTCACACACACTCACATGTTAAACAGGGTCGCAGACTTAAGGCCCGTACACACGTACCGAATGTCGGCCGAACGATCGGCCGTCTTTTGTCCGGTGCTGTCCTGTCGGCTGAAAAGTGCTAAAGACTGCACACAAATTTTGTCGGCCAACAACAGCCGACTGCAGAAGTGATGTCATGTGATGGTTAACCTTCCGTGTGTTTTTTCTTCTCTGAGCATGCCCAGTCTTGCTAATCTGCTGTTTGTCGGCTGAATTCTGTACTGACTGGCGAACAATCAGCCGTTCTGGTGATGGCCAACAAATATTTTAAAGTCTGCACGACAGATTCTGTTCGGCCGAAAATGCGCTGTCGGCTGTCGGAAGCATCATACTAACAAGCCTACAATCGGCCGATCGGTCGGCGGCCGAATATTTATGGCCGACAATCGGTACGTGTGTACGGGGCTTTTTTACCAGCATTAAAAAACATGCACTTCCTGTTTAAGTTCCAAACCGGAAGTGACATCACCTGGCTCCGCCCTATGCATTATGTCACTTGGCCACGTGACTTCCTCAGCTAGTTTTTTGTTTTATTTTTTTAATGGACTATTGTGTTTTTTATTATTATTATTATTTGTGCCTAATAAAATGTGAGTCACACCACTAAATGAAAGGATGTTCCTTCACACATCTTGTTTATTCTTTGACTCAGAATAAAATTATGGTAATATAGGTCTAAAGTTGCAGACTGGTAAAACATTCATAAATCATTAAACCGCGTAGCATTTTTGACATGGCCTCGGTTAAAGCAAACAATTGACAAGTGTTAGTTCTATAGAATTATGATTACTTTTTTTTTTTTTTTCTCTCTTTAAGTCCACAGAACATTTAATGTCATGTTAATCAACTGTTTCCTTTAACCTTATCCCGCAGCTTGTTTGGCAGAAAGTCAATCAGCATGATCTGAAGGTTACCTCATTGTCAAGAATTGATGAGGAGCTTAGTAAAACAAGGACATGACTCAAATGTTGTCTGCATGTGTCAAAATTGGATGCTCTAGCTTGAATATTTTCTGAAACAATACTGCTTGAGATTCAGAAGAATTAAAGATTATCTAGTGTGCTTAGATTGATATTTCAGTTCTTGGAAGATAGGTAGGTAAATTCATACACCCATTAGAGTCTATTTCAACTGGATTCCAGTAATGCTGCTTTCAGATCTTGTTTCTGCCCACCTGCCAAGATTATTATGAGTTGGATTTAAATCCCCTGTTGGCCTTTTAGCTTATTACCAAGGATTTATCATTAATAGTGATAAACACAGTTTTTTTAGTTTAGAATAAAGTGGGGATGAATTAACCACTTGCCGACCGCCGCAAGTAGATATACTGCGGCGGTCAGCCCCTCACAGGCAAAGTGACGTATATATACGTCACTAGCCTGTGAGGCTCTGGGGAGCGAGCGGTCACGGACCCCCCCCCCCCCGCGCGCGTGTGACCGGCGGCCCCGATGTCCGCCGGTCACTCTGCGATCGTCGCTGCAGAGGGAGAAAGTCAGGCGGCTAGTGTAAACAAGCCGCCTGTCATTCTCCCCTGTGTAGAAACACTGATCATACGGTTCTATTATGTAGGACCGTTGATCATTGTTCCTACAGCTCAAGCCACAGCCAATCACAGTTAGAAGCACGCCCCTAGGGACACACACAGCCCCTCCCTCTCAAATAAAGTTAACCCCTTCACTACCAGTGTATTTTTACAGTAACAGTGTATATGTATAGCACTGATTACTGCAGTAATGTCACTGGTAGCCCCAAAAGTGTCAAAAATGTCAGTCAAGGGTCCGATCTGTCCGCCCCAAGGTCGCAGTCCCCGCAAAAATAATCGCAGATCGCCGCCATTACGCGTTAAAAAAAACCAACAAAAATTACAAAAATCTTTCCCTTTGTTAGTAAATGCGATAACTTTTGCGCAAACCAATCAAAATACGCTTTTTGCGATTTTTTTTACCAAACATATGTAGCATAAAACAAATTGGCTGAAAATGTTAAAAAATTTAGATTTTTACATTTTTTTGGGGGGGAATTTCATATAAAAAAATGTGAAAAATATTGTTATTTTTGCAAAATTGATGCTCTTTTTTTGTTTATAGCGAATGATCAAAAAATCGCACAGGTGATCAAATATCACCAAAAGAAAGCTCTGTTTGTGGGAAAAAAAGGACGTCAAATTTATTTAGGTACGGCGTCGCACGACCGCGCAATTGTCCGTTAAAGTCATGCAGTGCCGAATCGCAAAATACCCCCTGGTCAGGAAGGGGGTAAAATCTTCCGGGGCTTAAGTGGTTAAACCCTCCGTCAGATTACTGTTTATTGTTATCTGTGTGCCATTGGGGAGATTTGTCCCATCCATTTGACTAGTGGCCATTGTTGGGAAATCCAAAGTTTTAGAGTTGTCCCCAAAACAGGAATAGAGGGGAAGTCTTTAGTTAGACCCCAATTAGAATAGAGTGTCTAGTTCTAGAGACCTCACTTAGGAAAATACTGTATATTTATTAGATAGGATGAGTTCAGAGACAGGCAACTGAAATGGTGAAGTGGATAGAAGGTCTGGAGGATCAAATATATCAGGAGAGACTGCATGAGCTTGGAATAAAGCTTGGAGAAAAGGGAAGACATGATTAAAACCTTTAAATAAATTAGGGGCTAAATAAAGTTTAGGAGGGCAGTATCTTCAATATGAAACCAAGCTCAAGAACACTGGGACATGACCTCAAACTAGAAGGAGTTCAAGACCAATCTTAGAAAGCATTATTTTACTGAAAGAGTAGTTGATGCTTGAAATAAGACTTCTTATAGAGGTAGTGAGTCAGTCACTGGTAACTGGGTTCAAGCATGTTTGGGACCATTGTAGATCTAACCGAAAAATTGGGGTAAACTAGATTAATCTTTTTTTGCCATCACTCTTCTATGTTTCTATCTTCCAATGAGGATACCTGCTCTAGGGACAAGTGGGGAATTCCCCTCACTTTGGGAGATTTTCTCTTACTCTTATTTCCTGTTGCATCTATGAGACAGGTAATAAAGGGAAATGTATTTAGTAGTACACGGGCAGCAACAAATCAACTAGCAGAGGTTTTAACGCTTCCCTGCTATATCTAGAACTAAAAATACATGGTTTGGCTATACACTGGCTATGCATACACTATAAAGGATACGTTTCCCTTTGGGAACATGTTACATGTTCCACATTTTTTTGGGTGGAATATGTAACATGTTCCCAGTGCTGCAGTGCTCCCCGCCATCTTTTCTCCCTGTGACAGCGGTACTGGGATAAGTTCCCCGTACAAGCTGTCACTTTTTGAAAACACTTGACTTGATAAAGCGCATAGCGCGAAACATGTAGTCATGGCAACCATATAGCTTGTGGTCCACCCTGCTGATGTCACCGCTACGGAACTACAGCAGTGTCCTTTCATCCTTACGCCGGCTGGTTTCCGTCTTTGTCCACACACTGCTCAGCAGTCCTGGGAGACTGACATCCTCGCACTCGTGTTGCTTGCTGCCAGGTGCCCTTGTCCACTCCAGCCCAGGGGGATGTAAGCATTTTAGGTACTTTGTTTTTCGGTTATCAATACCGATAAACTGTTAACCCTTTCTATACTGGATGTTCACCTGACTCCCTTATCCATTGCATCCCGGTGTGGTTCATGCGCTGCCTTCCTCATGTACTTTTTGAAAACAGCATGGCCCTGCGGGACTCAGCCAACACAGGCACGTCATTCATAAACAGAGTTCTGTGTATTGATGAACTACAAGTCCTGACATCCTTGGCTGTTGGCTTGTAGTTTTCCATGAACTACCATGGCACTGTTGAGCACTGTGGTAGCTCATTGAGTCTTCCTTTCAGTGTAAAACTGCTTGACTGTGCGATGTATGGCCAGATAGCTCACATTGACGGTCTGCAGGAGACCCGTAGGGCATCAGCAATTTGCTGATCACTGGTGCAATGCTTTCTAAGCTCCTAAAAAAAATAGTAGATGCAAATTTTTTTACATCCAAAAAAATGTGCATTTATTATTTTCTTTTAAAAAAGTGAACTTATCCTTTAATGCTTATGATTGTGACACAAGTTCTCTTGGAAACATCTAGCTGATTTATTATTCATTAAGAAGAACAGGTATCTTTATGTTAAAAGAAGTTTAAAAAAAAGACACACCAAACATTTTCTTTATGGAACCAATCATTTCTTTGTAATTGAGTATACAGCATAAGCAGCAAGACTTTGATCTGAAATTGGAATTACTACAGGAAGAAATCACTAGTCATTCTCTCTATTCATTTTTTGTGCCTCTTACACTACCCAAAACCTGATAAAATAGGTAAATTGCTAGCCCTTTGCACTCAACACTTGTGCTAAATGACCTAAGTCTTGTGCCTGTGGTTGCCAATAATGACAATATGCCAATATGACTGGTACATATGGACCTAACTTATAGAAACACCAGGAGCCCTGCTTGTTGGGGGATGTGGGTCTGGTGGCAGAGGTGACCTGACAAAGTTTCATTTTAGCACAGCTATTATGTGAATACATTGCATATAGGTTTAAAAGAAACCTCTATTGAAAAAAAAAAGAAAAACACCACCACTACCACCCATTTCCACCAACACCCCAAAAATTTGAAAAAAAAAAAAATATATAGAAAAGGGTAGGCTGCCATTGCCTAAAGTAGTTCTAAAGGCAGAAGCTAAAAAACCTTCTGCACGCCCCTCCTTCGACTTACCTGAGCCCGATCTTGATCCAGTGCTGTGCCTGAGAGGAGTCTCTCTCTCTCTCTCCTCACTCCTCAGATCAAGGCAGTAGCAGCAGTCATTGAGGGGGGAGGGGGGGTGGTGATGAAGGGGCTGAGCTGGCTCAGGATTGAGCCCACACGAGTGCCCCCACATCAAGTGGATTGCTATGGGGGCACTTGACTGGGGAAAGAAACCAGGAACACTTCCAGGAGACCTGAGAAAAGGAGGATCAGGGTTGTTCTGTGCAAAACAAGAGCAGGTAAGTATACCATGTTTACTTTAATTTCTTCTGAAAATGTAAGCTTCTTGCCTGTCTCTGGCTTCAACACTTTCCATCAAGCAAACATGCATAAGACTTGGTCAGTGTGAAGTCACAACTCCTTATCTGTTTACTTGTTCTGGGTCAGGAGCTTAGAATGAAGGTAATGGATCAGCATGAAAATTAGACAAGAACCATTTTCAGAAGGATAATGCATCAATGGTAAGCTACATGTTTTTCCAGGTACAAGAATTTGACACTATTTAAGAATGCACTCTAAAATCCACATACTTTACCAAGCCCCAAAGATATACAATAGGTCCTGTGGAATCCTTGTAGTATCCTTTCTTAAAATCCATTTATTAAAATTTCTCTTTTTATTTTTACTTAAAATATAGCCTCTTCTATCCTGAAATGAACCACTCAAAAGATAAGGTCAGCTTGCCAAGCTAATTAAGTTAATGTCTCAGCATTCTAATTTAAAAATGCCCCAAAAAGATGTCACTGTAGTATTAAAATCTTCAGAATGACTTATTCTGTTGCCATTTTGGTTGAATTTTTTTTTAAAAAAAAATAAGAGGTTTAATGTGTCACTCTATCCTTAGCTTCAATTATTTCTATCCTCACGTTGGATGTATTTGATGCTTTATCAGGGAACAAAGTCTTGGATGTATAAATTGAGAGTTGAAACTAACATGATGCACTTTTTATCTGACTTCTGTAATAGCAGCACTGAATGTGATGTGAACATAAAAGTGTATTCATCAAGAGAGATGGCTGCTAGAAGACAGCCACTGTTCTGAAATCACCAACAGATGCTAAAGTGGAATTTAACTTAATTTGACTTAATTATCCTAATAAAATTTATTCTTTGAGATCACAAACAATTTTTTCAGTTTGTTCACGTAGTTACGGCACACATCTAACTTAGCAAAGTAATTATTTAAGTATTTTCCATGTTTTTCTACATAAAATAGGTTGAGTTGATGTCAATATTGATATTAAAGTCTAACTCCACATCTAAAGTTCTCTTTAACCACTTTACCACTAGAGGATTTTGCTGTCTTACGTCCAGGCCACTTTTTGCGATTCGCCACTGTGCGACTTTAACTGACAATTACGCGGTCGTGTGATGCAGTACCCAAACAAAATTTACGTCCTTTTTTTCCCACAAACAGAGCTTTCTTTTGCTGGTATTTGATCACCTGTGCGATTTTTACTTTTTGCGCTATAAACAAAAAAATAGCGCAAATTTTGAAAAAATAACAATATTTTTCACATTTTTTTATATGAAATTACCCCCCCCCCCAAAAAAAAATTTAAAAATCAAATTTTTTTTAAATTTTTGGCGAATTTGTTTTCTGCTACCTATGTTTGGTAATAAAATCACAATAAGCATATTTTTATTGGTTTGCGCAAAAGTTATTGCGTTTACTAACTAAGGGAAAGATTTCTGTCATTTTTGGTGTTCTTTTTTTAACGAGTAATGGCGGCGATCTGCGTTTTTTTTTTGCGGCGGACAGATCGGACCCTTGACTGACATTTTTGACACTTTTGGGGGTACCAGTGACATTACTGCAATAATCAGTGCTATATATATGCACTGTTACTGTAAAAATGACACTGGCAGAGAAGGGGTTAATTTTATTGGAGAGGGAGGGGTTAATGTATGCCTGGTGCTTACTAACGTGTGTGGGGGGATGTGACTGAGCGACACAGGGACAGATCGCAGGTTCAACTATGCTGAACCCTGCAATCTGACCCTGCCTGTCACTTAGGAGATCCGCCCGCTTGTGTAAACACAAGCGGGCGGATCTCCACACTCGATTCCCCGACGATCGGGGAAGAGCAGCAGCGATTGCCGCTGCTCCTCCCCTGGCCCGACTCCCGCTGTGACTGAATACATTGGGAGCGAGCCTGAGAAAGGGGAGTGTCTGGCGACGTAGGTCTACGTCGCCAGACGATGACGGACCACTTTGCCGCAGTAGAGCTCTAGTGAGCAGTCGGCAAGTGGTTAGAGTACTCTTTAAATAGTTCATTGGGACCAAGCTGGCCCAAACAAACTTTTTGCAAACCAAGATATGTGTGTGAGTGTTGGCCAGGAAGGGAGCTTGTTTATGCTCCAGGCAGTGGTAGAGAGTAATAGGGGTCTGGGGAGCCACACATCTAGTCAAAGCCTGCTGTGTGATATTGTATGTTAGTCTCAGCCTTGGACCCCCACAGGCCACGTCCCAACGCATTTTACCCCACCTACCGGAGCTTACTCTTTGAGATTGCATACAAGTTAGTTACAGCACTAACAGGTGTGCTTGTTTAGTGCACTGTATTACCTCTATGCAGCCTCAGCTACATACAGGATATAGCGCTGTGTTGCAGCACGAGGGGTACTTCCCATTCCACTCCCAGAGTAAAATAAAGTTGGGCTGAGCACTGCTTAGCCATTCATGGGGGCTTTGCATTCAATGAATAAATACAAAGCTTCCTCTGATGCAGAGAGATGGGCGGATGACATCACAATCTCAACCTCAGCAAATCAGAGGAAGCTTTGTATTTATTCATAGAATACAAAGCTTGCTGCGAATGACTGAGCAGCACTCGGTCCAACTCGGTTTCATTCTGGAAATTGGACGAGAAGTCTCCATCCCACTCCCGGAGCACAGCACTGCATACTGTATGTAGTTGAGGCTGCATACGAATAATATAGCAAGCAGTAGCACACCTGTTAGTACAGTTAATAGTTCCTTTGGGCCAGTTAAGCCCAAATGAACTATTAGGACATTAAACTGGGACTCAGGCTTTAATGTGTACTAACGCAACAGAAATGTGTTAAATTAACACGATAACTAATAATTTATTATAAAAATAGGGGAATTTGCTATTTGAAATGCAGGCTTTGCTTTTTTCTTCATACTGCTGCACAAAGGATGTGCTTTAGTGTTTCTTCTCACAATGTATGTCAAAGTAGTGGTTAACTATAGGTCAATGTTCATTTAGCTTAGTAAACAAGGTCAAGCTGTGCTCACTTCCATCATCAAATAATGTGCAAATAATGTCCTTTCGCTGATACCGCCATATCTATTACGGCAGCAGCGGCTGATTCGGCATGTAAACACCTTCTACTCCTGCCTATTAGCTTACTTGCAAAAGTGATTTTTATTATTTTTCTTGCACACGATTGGGTTTTTAAAGTGAATACCAGTGAACCGATTCTTATACATTTACTACAAAAGGCAATGGACCCCTAAGTATTATGACAGGGGCATGTAAATATATTTACGCTCCAGCTGCCAGCTTTCTTTAAAAAGTGATTCACCTCAACAATTATTGTAAAGTTCCCCCCACACCCGAACTGCTGATTGCTGATATCCCCTGGGTGATATGAACTTGTAAGCGCTCAGCTCTGAGCACTTCTGGGTTCAGAGCTTTCAAACCCTGGTCACTCTGTACAGGGAAAAAGCTGATTGACCACAGTCTGTACAGAGTGTAGAGGTGTCATTGGAGGTCTAACAGATGTCTTCCTAATGAGAACCTTGTAATAGAAATAAATTAAAAAAATAAAATAAAATCTCTCCCAAAAATGTAAGTGTCTCCCCCCCCCCCCATCCCATCCCCTTTACTTCCATGTACACACACAGATGTACACATACTCCTGAAGCAGGTGCTCTTGTGTACAGCTACAATTGCCTTACACATTTTATGTATCAACACATACACAAGGGTGAGAGCAATATTTCTAGGGCCATAATTTAGGGTTAAAGTGATTGAAAGTCTGTTTTTTTTTTTTAAATAACACACATGTTATATTTACCTGCTCTGTGCAGTGGTTTTGCACAGAGCAGCTCGGATCCTCCTCTTCTCGGTTCCCTCCCTCCTGTTGATTGCCCCCCACAGCAAGCAGCTTGCTATGGGGGCACCAGAGCCGAGTCACAGCTCCCTGTGTCCATTCAGATATGAAGCCGCAACCCGGAGATTCGTCCCAGCCCCGCCCCTACTTTTTCCTGATTGATTTTGATTGACAGCAGTGGGAGCCAATCGCGCCATGCTGCTGTCTCAGCCAATGAGGAGGGGACTCCCATTCAGCTTAGACACTTCTGTAACATCGTTGGATAAAGACAGGCTCAGGTAAGTATTAGGGGGGGGGGGTGAGGGAGGCTGAGGGGGGTTGATATTAATTCATATAATGCATTAAGATAAAAAATACCTTCTGCCTTTACAATCACTTTAACTCTCAGATGCTGATCTGCTTTTGAAATGTCTTCCACTGACAATTTTGGATACAGTAGTTATTTTTATATCTATTATAGTTCAAAGAAGATGTGGCACAACCTTTATTTTTGCAATATTGTTTGTAAAATGTCCCTATACCTTTCAGTCTTGGTGACAACCAAATAGTATGCTTCACTGGTGTCACAGGGACAAAAAGTAAGGGAAATCTTCCCAATGTGGTCACAGACAGAAAAAAATAAATAAATGTCTCCCCCCCCCCCCCCACTATTTAAGGGCTTTGTCCCTTGGGCTGCATTATTTTAGTTGCACACCACCGCACATGTGTGGTATGAACAAGGCACATAAAAATACCTGTTCTATATGTGCTCTGTTCATACCATACATGTGGTGGGTGTAGAAGAATGCAGCTCAAATGGCAAGGTGTACATATAACCTTACAGGAGAAGTACTGACAAAGCTCGTTTGGCTGTACTTCTTACATGGATCACAGGAGTTCAGTTCGTTCTTGCAGTTCCTTCTGTGACCCGTTTTAGGCAGACATCACAGAGCCTGTCCAGGCTCGGGAAAGAACGTGATAATGAACCTGGGATTTGCCCGCATGCCTGGCCCGATACCTAGCTCAGCCTATTAGTGAGCCGCTGAGAGCCTGAGCCGGCCACTCCCTCCACATCTCAGTGTTCCAGTGATTGCGGACAGGGGGGGGGGGGTCAGAGCAGACATTGGTGACTGGCAATCACCAGCTCTCTGCTCAGGCAGCACTGAGAGCTGAGTGATCGGCAGTGTTTGATCACTTGGCGCTCAGTCTTAGAGCTGGCGGGGGACAATTGCAACATCAGCCATTCTTCTCTTTAAACTTAAAAAAATGGGCTAGAAGAAGGATTTAATAATGCACTATCCTGTTGAGTTAAGGGGTACAGATAAAGGCATAGCCTTTTATTTTTTGTTTTCACTTTTCTTTGTTGGGTTCAAGTTATCCAGCAGATGAGTATTTTTGTCTTGCAATGAGAAAAAATGAAGCTGTAATGTTGCCATAGAGTATAAATGAATTCAGAGGAACTACAATTCACAGAAATGTCAAGAAAGTGCCACAACTTCATTCCTTATATCAGATTATTTCTGGCAGCTTTTTAAACTAATGCCTTGATCTCCAGCTAAGATGACTTCACCTAAAGCTTCACATTAGGATTTAGCTCTGAATGTGATCCATGGGTGAGAGAGGAGGATTCAAAGTCACAATAAATCGTACACCGATAAGGGGATCTATGACACAGAGCTGCCACAATTTACAGAGAAATAGAGATAAACACCAGGAGACTAACATAAAATTGATGGTTTGAAGTGAGACACCAAGTAGCTGTTTTGTAGTGATAAATTGCTGCGGTAATTAAAGGAAATATTTGATGATTTGCAAAAGCTTGATCAAGAAAAGTTGAGGTGTGGTCTTTAAGTATCAACTAGATTCCTTTTTAAGTGTCTCTATGCAATTTAGAGAATGAATACTAAAAGCTGACTCGTGGCTTCCATCAAAGGTCTGACCTTCTCATTGATGTTGTTTCCAGAGATCAGCCATATAGAGGAGCTGAGTCAAAACACATACACACAGAATTTTCCATGTGTTTAAAATGAAAATTCCATAGCTGGATTCACGCTTGTGTTACAGTATGTGAAACCACTTACGGTATATGTTAACATGCAATGGTACATACATAGCTACAGAGGTTTCTGATATAAACCCTCTATTTTGTTTTTAATTTAGTCTCCAATATAAGACAAGGTACCTCACCTAGTTAAGGAATTAGTACCATCATGGGCAGCATAGTGGCTAAGTGGTTAGCGCTTCCACCTAGCTAGCACTAACGTCATCAGTTCAAATCCCAACCATAGCACTACTTGTCTGGAGTTTGTATGTTCTCTCTGTGCCCGCGTGGGTTTCCTCTGGGTACTTCAGTTTCCACCAACACTCCACATGCTGGAAGTTGGCCCTAGTATGAGTATGTATGAATGTGTGTCAGAGACCTTAGATTGTAAGCTCCTTGAGGGTGGGGAATGATGTGAATGTACAAAGTACTGCGTAAACTGACAGAGCTATACAAGTACCAATAATAAATACATTTGGTATGATTACGGAAATTCCATTTTATTCTCAGTAATTCCTATGTTCAAGGAGTTCTAGGTGCTGCCATAATACGTTAAGGGTTAGCCCATCCTTCTTCATTACATTACCAATTACTTTAATATCTGCCTTATTTCAAATTGCTAATTGCATATTTTACTTTTTTTATAGCCTAAATACTGAAATTTGCACTTAAAACTGTAATTTTGTAACTTTTGGAAATGCCAGGAAAAATTTTACTGTGCCAGTAAATTTTGGGTGTCGTGCCAGTAAATTTCAATCTGGTAGGTTGGCAACACTATGAGGGATAAGGGCCAATGCGCTACCAATAGGGAATAAGTGAAAGAAGATATGTGAATGTTAAAGCGGAGTTCCGGCCTCAAAATCGAAAAAATCGATTTTGGGCCATCCGCTTGCTGAGGATCACCTGAAAAAGAAATGGATGCTCCTGAATTTTTTTTTGTTCACTTACCTTGTTTTTTAAGAAAATATACTCACCTTCCTTCCACTTCCTCCCTCTTCAGCCGCGGCCCGTGCCGTCACTTCCGACTTGAAGCCAGCGCGTCCTCTTCTGCCTCCTCTTCGGTGACGTCGGAGTCCCAGAATGCCCTGCTCCGGCCCCGCTCATCACTTACGGTGCAGGCTCGTTATTCCCTGCTAAACAGCTTCTGGGCATGCCCAGAAGCTGTGCAGAGATGCCGCGCCTGCACTGGAAGTGAGAAGCGGGGCCAGTGCAGGGCATTCTGGGACTCCGACATCACCGAAGAGGAGGCAGAAGAGGACGCGCTGGCTTCAGCTGCCCACACCTGAGATGGCAGCGCTGGAGAAGAAATTTTAAAGGTAAGTATTTCTTCTAAAAGGTAAGTGCGACCCGGGACAGTTCAGAGGCTACCCATTATGGAATGCACTAGCCCTGACTGTCCCGGGGGTATTTTTATCTAAAATTCACCCCCGAGACCGGAACTCCGCTTTAATGTATAAAGATGGAACACCAAAATCAGCAGCCAATTTAGTAGTGTCCCCACATACTCAGTAAAATTAAAAAAAAGGAAAAAAATGGCGCTAAATTTCTCTATAGGTGGACCAGGATAACTAGTGTTGATGCTGATATCTCAATTAATACAGTTGAAAGTGTGAGATAATAGGTGAAGTCTACAATGTGATGAAAAAATTGTATAAATATTTATGTAATAAATATTATGTGTAGAAAATCTGTATAAAGTATCCCAAGGTAGATAAAGAATAATAAAGAATCAGCTGATGTACATAAGTATTAAAATAACATCATATGTATAATACACCGGAAAAGTTACATAAATGGTATCCACAAGAGACAGATAGATGCTGGAGATGTGGGAAGGAGAAGGGCCCACTCTTCCATATTTTCTGGACTTGCTCGGACGTAAAGCTTTTTTGGTCAGGAGTAAGATCCATAATTAAGACTTTTACAAATGATAAGATTGATGAGGACCCGGCCCTTCTCCTTCTTCATGTTTCCGAAATCCTGATTAGAAATTATGAGAGATCCATTATACCTTATTTGTTAAATGCCGCAAAAGCCTGTATCCCACTATATTGGAAAAAAAGCACAAGCCCCGTCATTGTCAGACTGGGTACGGAAGGTGGAAAATATTAATAAATTAGACAACTTAATTTGGACCTCACAACACAAACAGGAACAATCTAGCAGTATATGGGGTATATGGAATCTGTTTATTGCTTCAGAAGAAGGGAAAAAACTCTTGGCAAATTAGCTTGGATGAATGCAGGAAGAGAGGGAGGGGGAGGATTGTGTCCTCCGTCTCTGGTGAGTGGGGGGGGGGGGGGGGGGTTTCTTTCTTTTTTATCTTCTTTTCTTTCTTGGGTTTTTTTGTTCGATTTTTAGGAATAGAAGGAGATGCTAAATCGAAAACGATGAGGGGAATATTACTATAGGATGATAAAAGGAAAGGAGAAGTTTAAGGATATAAATATGAAAGATTGAATAAATAATATGAATATAGAGTAAACTGGATAGATTGTTTGATACGACATTGTAAGATATGGATATCCTAAGAATATCTTAAATACCATATGGATTATGTATCCTTGATGTACTGTTTATGTTGTATATACAGGCATACCCCGTTTTAAGTACACTCACTTTACGTACACTCGCGAGTACGGACACAGCCTGGTCAGCTTGGCATGGCATTACTCCCATTTTTTAACATTGGCGTCTATGGGAAATCTTGGTC
The DNA here is from genome assembly GCF_965119305.1 of Pelophylax lessonae. NCBI lineage: Eukaryota > Metazoa > Chordata > Amphibia > Anura > Ranidae > Pelophylax > Pelophylax lessonae. The sequence goes on from NC_138770.1 coordinate 651,496,197, forward strand.
AGCTTGACATGGCACTACTCCCAAACCATAAGTGACAGGGATACCAAACTTAGGGAGCAATGTGAGGGGACCCAGGACTACAACATATCCTATTTGTGGCCAGCCAGCTTGCCTAGGAAATGAAAAAAGTTATTGCTTCACTTTAAGTACATTTTCATTTTACATACATGCTCTGGTCCCATTGTGTACTTACAAGTGGGGTATGCCTGTATTTGGTTTCCAAAAAAAATTTCAATAAAGTAATATTTGAAAAAAAAAAGAATAAAAAGGAAAACATTGGCGCTAAATTTCTCTATAGGTCGACCAGGATAACTAGTGTTGATGCTGATATCTCAATTAATACAGTTGAAAGTGTGAGATAATAGGTAAAGTCTACAATGTGATGAAAAAAATGTATAAATATATGTAATAAATATTAAGTGTAGAAAATCTGTATAAAGTATCCCAAGGTAGATAAAGAATAATAAAGAATCAGCTGATGTACATAAGTATTAAAATAATATTATATGAATAAACGATAATCTTAATAATGTGAAAATGGCAACAAATGAGTGACAAACTAAATGGATGTGCCAATATCACCAGGGTGTTGATTATATAATGAAATTAATAGATTAATCGTGGAATACATGCAAACATAATGCATACGGTATAAATAAAGGTGCTAAAGTCCGTGATAAATAGAAATAAATAATGCACTTAAAATAAATGTCCAAGTGCAACAAATGTGCTACAAGCAATGTGCTTCAATGAAAACAGAAGTGACTCTTGTGATTCTTCCTCAGTAATCACTGCTACCACTTCAAGACATGTAATGAGTTTATTTGGTAAATTTGGAGATTTACCTAAATTTGTGGCTTGGATTTCAGGGCTCAAAGTAGGAAAAAAAAAACAGTGGGTATCTCTATATTTTATTTACTCTATACTGTACATTGAGACTACAAAGGCCAACAGTATACTGTTAGGAAAATAATTTTCATGTGTGACTTACATGAAACCACAAGAAACTGGCAATTTTAAAAATAGCTTCAACAGCCTAACACTGTTCTAAAATGATTATCAAAGCTTGTTTGCTAACATCACACAATAATGGCTGTCTATAAAACTGCATATTACAATTGATTGGTGTAGCAATAAAATTTCTGTTGAAGCACAAACAAAAGGCATTTGATACTAATTTTTTTTTTTTTCCCAGGTGCTAAAATATGCTTGCCTATACATTATGTGGTGTATTGATCGCATTGATTGGGATATTTGCTGCAAACCGAACAGGGGATGTGGGAATACAGCTTATAATTGAAAACTCCTGTGGGGACAGTTTTCAAATTGCAGCGATTGTCAATAAACACTGAATGTTTTGACAAAAACAATGATTTGAAGTGAGTCACTTTTCTACCAATACAGGCCATGCACAGAAGAAAATCAGCTATATACTTATATACAGTATTGATGGCAGTTCTCTACAGGTGGATGTAATGTTAGGGACATGTGCAGTGGTTAGTGGTGAGAAGAAACATTTTCAGTAACAAGTATTGAGGTTAGCTTCACCCTTAAGAAAAAAATAAAAATTTTATATTTTATATATTATCATATATTTTCAGAAAAAATGCACATTTTTTTTTCTCCCACAGGAGCCTGCAAAAGGTTGCATCCATTAACAGTGGATTGTGGGTACAATGCCAGGCTCCTACAAACTCTTCTTCAGCTCAGTAGTCTCCAAACTGCGGCCCAAGGGCCGGATGCAGCTCTGGTCTTTGGGGCACTATTCCTCCCTCAATACAATACACCATTCTTACCACTGATACCAATGATGGGACACCATTCCTTCCACTGACATCAGTGATAGGGCACCATTCTTTGCACTGAAACCAATGATAGGACATCATTTCTTCCACTGACAGCAAGGATGGGGCACTATTGCTCCCACTGACACCAATGATGGTGCACTATTTCTCCCACTGACATCCATGATAGGACACCATTCTTTGCACTGACACCAATGATGGGACATCATTCCTTCCACTGACAGCAAGGATGGAACACCATTCCTCCCACTGACATCCATGATAGGACACAATTCTTTGCACTGAAACCAATAATGGGACATCATTTCTTCCACTGACAGCAAGGATGGGGCACTATTCTTCCCACTGACACCAATGATGGTTCACTATTTCTCCCACTGATGCCAATGATGGAACAAAATTCCTTGATAGGGCACTATTCCTCCCACTGACATCTATGATAGGACACCATTCTTTGCCCTGACACCAATGATGGGACATAATTTCTACCACTGACAGCAAAGATGTGGCACTATTCCACTCACTGACACCAATGATGGGACACTATTCCTCCCACTGATGCTAATGATGGGACACTATTCCTCCCACTGACACCAAAGATGGGGCACTATTCCTCCCACTGACATCAATGATGGGACACTATTCCTTCCACTGATGCCAGCTATGGGACACTATTCTTCCCACTGACACCAATGATAGGGCACTATTCCTCCCACTGACACCAATGATGGGACACCATTCTTTCCACTGACACCCAATGATGGGATATCATTCCTCCTTCTGACACCAACTCAACAATGGGGTACTGTTCCTCGTCTTTCTGGGGTACTATTCCTCATCTTACTGGTCATAGCTGCTATGTAATTGATTTATTTCCAATGACCACAAAGACTGAAAACTTGTCTACTACCACTGAAGCTTGGGCATTTACTTCTCCCAGTGGTCACAGTCTGACCCACCTAAAGTCTGAAGGAAAGTAGACTTGCCCTTTGTTTATAATGTTTGGAGACCCCTGTTCCAGCTCTCTGCCCATACTTCTGTAGGGCTTTCAATTGGAGAGCTGGAGGAAGATTCCATTGACTACGAGGGTGCTGATTAACTTACTCATGGTCTATTGAGAACTGCAAGTCTGTCTGGTACTTAACAACATATTGCATTATGCACCCTAAATACGGATGTAGTATATAACATGTTGTTAGAGTTAGCCTTTAACACAGATTGATGGTGTTTTTGATTTTTGAACTATAACTCCTAATATCATTTTGATACTAGTGATATCATGATAACAATGACATTCAGGCTTAAGCCTAGTACATAATACTCGTTTTTTTTTTTTTTTTTCGTTCAGCCTAGCTGAAGAGCTCAAGAGGAGCCGCTGTACTAACTATCCAATGTTAGTACAGCAATCTTTCCCACTGAGCTATTGTGTTCTGACAGGAGGACCCGTCAGAACACACGGATCAGCATTCTCAGCCATTGGCAAAGAGCGGTGAACGGATGCCGAACGGCAGACTTTGTTCAGTCATGACCGCTTTGACAGAAGCCAGCCAAACGTCTGCCGTACATTTGTATTGGCCATTGCTGCCCAATATTCAGTCCCTGTGTATGGCCCTTAGTAGTTGGATGTTTTTCGATGGTTCAATATCTGATCTCTCACAGTAAATGGAGTTCGGGTGAGTGGTTAATATACCATCATTTTACTCACAATCACCAATAGTCATTTACTTAGTATTAGATTTTTCGGCGTGTACCGCATTGACTGATGTGAAGTGTAAGTGTTCAATAAAAGAGGTTCTATCCTCTTAAATAATCCTTTAATATCGTTCCTCCTTCCTAATAGCACTATTTATGTCTGACAAGGTTTCCAATCAGATCCTACCACAATGATTGAAAATTCAATGCTAATGGGGGGAATAGGGGGGGGGGGGGGGCAACCCTTTGAAAGGCATCTCATTTTTTACTAATGGTGTGTGCATGAGGTTTTTGATTGAACTAGTGAGATTTTTGTAATACGCTTAGGGAGGGTCAGATGGTGAGTGAAGGTTACATTCAGGTCATCCTCTGAACTTGCTAATCAAATCTGCTGACCCCCTTCAAAAGCATCTCTGCAGCTGCACGTGGGAGGAAGCGTCTGCAGGATAATAGAATAATCATTTTTTAATTTCCTAAAATTAATTAAATACTACAGAAAATGTAATAGGTATATGTCCATTGTGAGTTTTTGAACACACACATATATATTTGAGAGAGGGAAGAGTATAAATCCACAATTGATATAATTTATATTGAAGAGCATTAAACCGTTATGAGAAAATTGGCCAAGATTCATTTTTCTTGCAGTTTGTATGGGTTGCCTTTCAAATTGCTTTGCTAGCGAACATTCACTGGCAAAGCAAATTGCACGATCAATCCAATCCAATCACGATCAATCCATGAGCCGAGAGGTGCACTGACTCCAAAATAACACGTATGTTATATGAAATGTTGGGTGTTCTCATTCACACTTTGGTTCTCCTACCTCTTTTGTGACGTTTTCCAAACATGAAATGAAATAAAATATTAAATCCAGGATATATGTTCATTGTGGTTGATAGGCACACCAAATTTAGGATATCCACATCCCTAATTTTTAGCTTAATTCTCCCAAAACTGTTATTTGGAAGTATTCCATTAAAAATCCATCAGAGAATGTGGAAACCTTGCATAAGGACAGATTGTTGGCAAACCCAACCTATGCAAAAAAGGTTGTATCAAAGGATGAAAATCATTTTTAGGTGGTTTAACTCTTCAGAATCTGCCAGAAGCTAAAATATGAGTTTTCATGGAATGACTCTTGGAAGTATTTTTAATAAATTTGCAAAGATTTCAAATGAACTTCTTTCATGTTTTCATTATCGGATATTGTTTGTAGAATTTTGCGTAAAAATAAAGAAGTTGATCAATTTTGGAATAAAGCTGTAACATAACAAAATGTGGAAAAAGTGAAGCGCTGTGAATACTTTCCAGATGCACTACATGCCTCTGAAAGAGGATAGGATTGCCAACACTAGATGTGTCCCCACATATCAATAAATATATTAATAATTGATATAAAGTGGGGGGCTAGATTCACCAATAATTGTGGGATATCATAAAGTTAATTACATGTATACAAATCTGTGATGAGTAAATAGTACTAAGCCTAATCAAACATAATTAATTAAAGAATATAAATAAATTGTGTCATCAATTCCATGATCAAAAATATTTAGAAATCGGTGCTGTAAATATAACAAAAAAAATGTATATTTTATCCAAATAAAACTAATAATATAATAAATCTAGTGGTTAATGATCTCTAATCAAAGTGCGAATACATGAACTAACAAATAAAAATATTAATAATTAAAAAATATATATATATTTTTATATTATTTTTATGTGTTGATTCATATATTAGCACTTTGATTAGAGATCATTAACCAGTAGATTTATTATAATATTAGTTTTATTTGGATAATATATACAATTTATATATATATATATATATATATATATACACAGTAAAACCTTGGTTTGAGAGTAACTTGGTTTAAGAGCGCTTTGCAAGACAAGCAAAATTTTCAAATAAATTTTGACTTGATATACAAACGATGTCTTGATATACAAGTAGCCTCAAGTCACAGCTAAGTATAAAAGAGAAGAGAGGCGCCTCTAAGTGTTGCAATATGGTTAAATTTAATGAAGGTACAACATTTAGCAACTCACATGGTTGATGATTGGAACAGTCACATCTAAGGATTCAGGCATCCAGGCTAAAGCTGTCCACATAGACCATCCTCCACACCGCCATCTACGTCATCCCTTCCATGCTGCCCCTCGCTTTCAGATCGCTTTACTGCAGGGTGGCCTTCCCGGTCAGGATTACAGACTGGCAGCCGGCGGTGCAGAAGATAGTCTATGTGGACAGCTTTACCCCGGATGCCTGCATACTTAGATGTGCCTGTTTTATTCATCAACCATGTGAGTTGCTAAATGTTGTACCTTCATTAAATGGAACCATATTGCTACACTTAGAGGCGCCTCTCTTCTCTTTGATACTCTGTAGCTCCTGCTGAATTTTGCTTCTAATCCCCTTGTGGAAGCGGCTATTTGTGGATGGACATTTTATGGTTATATAACCTATCGCAATGCTATAATCTTTGTATATGGACTATAAACTGAAGGACTTATGAATAAATGGTTGTGGAACGAATCATCTGAGTTTCCATTATTTCTTATGGGGAAATTCGCTTTGATATAAGAGTGCTTTGGATTACAAGCATGTTTCCGGAATGAATTATGCTCGCAATCCAAGGTTTTACTGTGTATATATATATATATATATATATATATATATATACATATACATGTATATATATATATATATATATATGCAGTATATACACAGCACCAAATTCCAAATATTTATGATCATGCAATTGACGACACTATTTATATATAATCTTTAATTATATTTGATTAGGTTTAGCACTATTTACTCACCACGGATTTGTATATAATTTAACTTTGTGATATCTCACAATTATTAGCTCCACACTTATCAATATAAGCTCCACACAATATCAATTATTAAAATATACTTCTGATCATCCAGAATATAGTAGTGTCTGCGATGGTTGATTTCTACCTCAATACATATTATATAAAAAAAAAAATATATATATATATATATATATATATATATATATATATATATATATATATAATATTTGCCTAGACTGATGCATACATACAGAATACATTTTCCTATTAATTTAAGATAACCATGGTGCTAAAGCATATTAAAAACAAACTGTTCTCAGTCTTATTGAAAGCCGCAAAGTGACAATTCCAATGAAAAGTTTTTCAAGAGATAGGAGTGATGTTTGAACTGGAACCCAGCAAGTTATCTCAGAACTTCAATAAAATTGGAATGCTCTATTTGATAATTCTAAAAGATAATAAAATAAATGTTTTTCACTTTGACAAAAAAAGGGAGCACTTTCTGACAACTCTAAAATACTTTTGACAGATTTTTGTATATATTTTCAGTTGATTTATACCGTTCCCTCCTCTGAAAAAAAAAAAAAATGTTCTTTCTTAAAATGATTTAATAAATGGAAAGATCGTCTTTCATTATAATCAACTAAGCATTCTTAGGCATGGCCTCAAGTTGACATACAGTAAGAAATCAATATTGGAATAGTTTGACAGTTTTTGAAAAAGTGAGGCTTTGAACAAAAAAAAAAGGTTTATTAAGTTATATGAGTTTTTAATAACCTGATATGACAAAATGGCTTGTCTACTAATTATATATGCTACTGTTTTTTTTTTTTTGTATTACAAAAAAAAAGGTTTATCAAGTTATAAAAATTGTAAAAAAGCAGACTTTTTAATAACCCATGACAAAATGGCTTGTCTACTAATACTATATGTTACTGTATAACAATATATGTTACAAAAGTGAAATGTAAGTCAAAAATAAAAAAACTGCAAGGGGATATCATTTTTTGGTAGAAGAGACATGCCAAGCGACTGCGGTACGGTTACACCCCCCATCATTCTCAGCTTCTGTAAGGTGTAGGGATGAGGTGAGCCCAGCACACTTACAAGCTCTAACGTAGACTGGAAAGATTGCCTATAGAACCCTGGAACCACTGCCCATGGCATTTAGCAAATCCACGTTTCCTTTTATACTTAGATGGTTATTATGAGCAACTGCTCTATTTCAAAGCAATTCAAACAACAACAAATAAAACTTCCCAGCTCAACTTACCAGCCTGTCTAACAGTTCACCTTAAAACCAAGGGGTTTCTTTTGCACACATTTGCAAATACATGCATAAGCTGCAGAGGCCATGTCACGCACCCCGGTATTATCTGCAGTCCTAACTATCAATTTTGAGAGCCTCCATAGTAGGAGCACATGCATTATAATAGATAGATTGAGGGCAGGCCCACCCCTCCTTAATTACATCAGCGCCAGAAGATTGACCCCCCTTCATAACATTTTTTGCTATTCAGTACTGTGTTACTTTAACTGACAATTGCACAGTCGCGCAGTGTTCTACCTAAACAAAATGTAAATTATAGCAAAGAGATCCCCTAGGGGTGGGACTTTAAATGGCAAAGACCAGAGCTTGAGTAGATTTCTTCAAATTTTATTAAAAAATAATAACATTTGAAGAAATCTACTCAAGCTCTGGTCTTTGCCATTTAAAGTCCCACCCCTAGGGGATCTCTTTGCTATAATTTATACCAAGGGATGCTGGCAATCTCCAGGGTAACCACCCTATCCGAATTCTTCATTCTAAACAAAATGTATGTCCTTTTTTTCCCTTTTTGTTTTGATGGTATTTGATCGCCTCTGTGGTTTTTATTTTTTTGCGCTATAAATAAAAAAACACTGACAATTTAAAAAAAAAAAAAAAAAGTACTTTCTGCTATAAAACATATACAATAAAAAAAAGATTTAGGCCAATATCTATTCTGCTACATGTTTTTAGTAATAAAAAATAAATAAATCACCATAAGCGTATATTGATTGGTTTGAGCAAAAATGATAGCGTCTACAAACTATGGGATATTTTTATTTATTTACTTTTTTTTTACTAACAATGGCGGCGATCAGTGACTTATAGCGGGACTGCGATTTTGCAGCAGACAGTCGGGACAATAATTGGCACTTTTTGGGGATCAGTGACCCTAATACAACGATCAGTGCGAAAAATATGCACTAATGACACTGGCTGGGAAGGGGTTAACATCAGGGGCAATCAAAGCGTTAAATGTGTGCCTGACATGTGCTAGATCTATGTCTTCTGTAGTGGCAGAACGGCGATTTGCCCTTTTTACATAGAGAGACCACTGTTCTACAGTGTATCAAAGCTCCCACTGTGGTGCGCCCCAAACCCGGAAGTGCAGGATCATGTACTAGGTAAGTGATCCAGTGCAGGAGGGCCGCGTTGCCACCATATAATATATATATATATATATATATATATATATATATATATATATATGTACAGTATACAGTCAGCAAGCTGTAAAGTGGGTGCCGTTAAATGGCCTCTGTAGCTTATGCACGTATTTGCAAATTAAAAATATGCTAGATATTGCATTTTACCAATTATGGATTAGCGGACTGTCAACATGGGACTGCTATCTATTTATTGATTAATTTATTGATATATTTACAGCACATTTGTGTGTTATTATTTATTCAGTGCTGCTAATGTTAGATTTTATGCAATATCTAGCATATTTTAATTTGTCATTTAGATTTATTTTTATAGTGGCTGCTTTTCCTGTATGTGTATGATTTGCTTGATTAGTTTACATCAACTATCACGTTTAATTGAATCCATTTTTTGGCGCTGAGTGGATGCATTAATTAATTTCTATTGGTGCTTCCTTATTTTTGTATGTATTTGCAAATGTTTGCAAACTAAACCCCTGTTTTTAACGTGAATTGTGAGACAGGACAATACCGTTTGGGGTACATGGACGTAGTGGTGGGCTTGAGCACGATATGGCCATATGGTGGGATTAAATCCCCATTTTTAGTTATTGATTGGCTTTATATTTGATAGTCATTTCTTTTGCATGTGTGCGCTATTCTCTGTAAATATGCATGTTGCTTGGTTCATAGCTGCACCAGCTTTAGAAATGCATGTTCAGGGTGTGCCCCCCCCCCCCCCCAACACTTTGTTTGTTTGTTACAGTTTGTTGCAGGCTGGCTTGTAAGTTGAGCTGGGAATTGTCTTTGTTGTTGTTTTACATGCGTCACCCTTCCCTGTGCTCCTTGCTGTTAAGGGCAGTTGTAGGTTGGGGCATTTGCTGCTTGTTTGTACCTATTTCCAGGCAACTCTGTTACACAAAAATGTAATTTGAGAAATTAAAAAAAATACTGAACCAGAAAAAGAAGAGGCTTCATATTCCTCTGTCCCACTGCCTGTTTCTTTGGTCTTCACGTACGTGAAGAACACGAGCCTCTTCCCATCCAACACACTTTCAGGTGCCTGGTCTCCCACTGTGCTCTGTGGTTCTGCCTGTTGGCTGATACAACACTACTGGACACAGTAATAAATCAGAGATCAGTGGAAGGAACCACTGCAAGTTGTGGGGGATCTAAGCATCCAACTTCTGGAAGTGACAGATGTAAAGAATCCTTAACCACTTAAGCCCTGGAAGATTTTACCCCCTTCCTGACCAGGGCCTATTTTGCGATTCGGCACTGCGTGAATTTAACGGACAATTGCGCGGTCGTGCGACGCTGTACCGAAACAAATTTGGCGTCCTTTTTTTCCCACAAACAGAGCTTTCTTTTGGGGGTATTTGATCACCTGTGCGATTTTTTGATCATGCGCTATAAACAAAAAAAGAGCAACAATTTTGCAAAAATAACAATATTTTTCACATTTTTTTATATGAAATTCCCCAAAAAAATGTAAAAATCAAAATATTTTAACATTTTAGGCCAATTTTTTTTTTTTTACCATATGTATGGTACAAAAAAATCGCAAAAAGCGTATTTTGATTGGTTTGCGCAAAAGTTATTGCGTTTACTAACAAAGGGAAAGATTTTTGTAATTTTTGTTGTTTTTTGGCACACGCGTGGGTGGGTCCGTGACTGAGCGGGAGCGCGCCTCCGGTGGCGCCCGCTCGCTCCCAAAACCCTTACAGGTTAGCAACGTAGCCCTACGTCGGTCTGCCTGTGAGGGGCTGACTGCCGACGTAAATAGTCGTGCGGAAGTCGGCAAGTGGTTAAATGGCTGCACCTCTGGAACACAGTGAAGATCAGAGCAATGAGAAGCAAGATAAATAGGTATAAATCTTATTCTGCAGGTCCTTTTTCAGACTTTAGACTTGTAACAGAGCAGCTTTAATTTACGTCAGTTTCCTTAAAGCCTAACTTTTGTTGAGAAAAAACATTCCCCCCTGGGTGATCCCTGTAACTTTGTTGCAGATTCCTACCTGTTGTTATTCTGAAGAAATCCCTATGTGTTCCTCTGTGCTGAGTGGGTCAAATGTAAGTGGTTTCATAATTATCAATCAGCTGTGGCAGCTGCAGAGCACTAATGAGGAAATCTGCTGGACCTGCATCCCTTTAGACGTGTTCCTTTTGGGAGTATCTCACCAAAAATGACATTTTTTGTTGCAGGGGATGCCAAAAATCTTACTTGTGTCTTAGTGCAGACTTCTGGGAAAATTGGTGAGCCAATCACACAAGCAGGAAATGATGTTTCTGGGGTGTGGTCAGTATACATTTTGTGTACAGAACACCTCCAGGTGGCCATATTGCATTGCAATTTCAGAAAATTACAACAGCTGCAGATTGAAAAGGAAAGGTCATTTTTTTCCCCACGAAAGTTGAGTTACCCTTTAAGCTGGCCTATCAAAAAATGCAAGGGTGAAGGTGCTTCTGATTATTACCGATTCAGTGAATGAAGGTATGGCTGATGTACTTTCCACATGGTCATTGCTCTATTCACTGCTTTATTGAATGATCCTGGTAAGAGCCAACATTACAGTAGGGAATACATTATTCTCCGCATACATTTGGAGAGCTCGAAGTGTGCTGTATATGTAATTCTTTTCAGGAAGCTATTCTTTCCACCAGAATGAATATACCGCTTGGCAAACAGAACAAAATGTATTAAGAAAAGATGTCTAGACTTGTTCTTTGATCACTTTCTTTTTCCTTAGCAGGCTTCAAGATGTCTCGTAAAGCCACTGTGAAGATCATTTTTCAAATGAGCAGTACTCATTTTCTTCTGGGTGAAATGACTAGCCACACAAGCAATGGAAAGATGGGGCAATAGGTGAGAAGATAATTAAGGAAGTTTTAATGTGGCAGGAGGTTCTTAAAAAGGGGGTTTCTACACCCCTGAAATGTTCGGTTTCTCCCCCCCCCCCTCTTTCAACAGGGTCTTGCCCTGCTTTTCTTTTAATTATTTTATATCTGGGTATCAAAGCCCTGTATGGATTTCTGTATGTCAGCCAGGGCCGTAGATGATTTTTTTTTCCTGGGGGGGGGGGGGGGGTTCAGCCTTGAATACCCAGAGAACAATAATTAGCACATCTGCCATGCTGTGAGAAATTGTGGAGGGTATATATACAGTATATACAGCGCCCCCAGCAGGCACATCTGTTAGTAAAGCAAATAGTAAACATGGCCTCAATGTCAGCCGGGCCCTGCCTGTCAGCCTTGTGGATAAGACAGGTGGTCTTTCCAGTAGCAGTGCGGCTCCCGCAGCTGATAGACTACACTAGCCTAGCTGCTGTGAAATTGACCGATGCTCTGGGGGATTTGGACCCTCCTGATCCCCCCTTATCTACGCCTCTGATATCAGCTGCTATATGACTAGGTCAGTGATGGGGAACCTTGGCACCCCAGATGTTTTGGAACTACATTTCCCATGATGTTCATACTCTCTGCAGTGTAGTTGAGCATCATGGGAAATGTAGTTCCTAAACATCCGGGGTGCCAAGGTTCACCATCACTGGACTAGATGGTACTCACTTTAGCTATGTACATGTAAATATCCTTTCTGGATAAAGGTTGGAATTACCAGTGGAGCAAATACCATACCTGTGCTGTATCATGCTTGATGTGATAGGATATATTTGCATATTTGTACCTATTGAAGATTTGTGCAAAAGCATTCTTCTTATTTGTGCTTATGCCATATATTTAATAGGTAACTCAACTTTCATGAGGGAAAAAAATAGCAAATAAAGAAAAAACAATATAGCGTATACAATTGGGACACAAATCATATTGTAATTGAATGTTAATAAAAATGACCTTTCCTTTTCAATCTGCAGTGCTGAAATTTTCTGAAAATGCAATGCAATATGGCTACCTGGAGGTGTTCTGTACACAGAATGTATACTGACCACACCCCCAGAAACATTATTTCCTGCTTGTGTGATTGGCTCACCATCTTTCATTTTTATTGCAGGGGACATCACTTCTGGGTAATCTGGCGCCGAATACCCGGGAATGATGTCATGACATTGCTTCCGGGTTTTTACATGGAGACCCAATCAGAGCCGAATACGGCTTTGATCGGGTCTTTGGCGGCTGTGCAGGTAGGATGCGTGTCTCCCGGTGGGACGGGAGACCCGGACAAGCCGCGGAAGGCGGCGGTAGGGAGGGGTGTCCCCTCCCGATCCTTGTAATGACAGCTGAGCGGCTTCTCAGCCGCATCGGTTGTCATTACAAGACCGCCGACTGTCGGCTATGGACGCCGGTACCGTGGTGATGCCTCTAGCTGCAGGGATCACTCCGGTACAGCACTCAAAAATTTGATTGTGTTAATTTAAAAAATAGCAAAAAATTTTGAAATTATAAAATGTTGGCACCATTATAAAATGAGATTCAAAGAGCGACTGCACTTGTGCTGGAAAAAAATACGATATATAAACAATATAATCTTTTAGATTGTAAGCTCTAACGAGCAGGGCCCTCTAAATCCTCCTGTATTGAATTGTATTGTAACTATACTGTCTTCCCTCATATTGTAAAGCGCTGCGCAAACTTTTGGCGCTATATAAATCCTTTATAATAATAATAATAACTAAACTAAACAAATCAAAAATTAGATTGTGTTAATTTAAAAAAATAGCAAAAAACATGGACCTGCTAAAATTGTGGCACCATTATAAAATAAGATTCCAAGGGCAACTACACTTGTGTTGGAAAAAAATATAATATATAAACAATATAATCTTATAGATTGTAATCTCTGACGAGCAGGGCAATTTTTTTACCAAAAATTTATAGCAGAATACAAATTGGCCTAAACTGATAAAAAAATTAAATTTTTTAATTTTTTTTATTGGGAATGTTATATAGCAGAAAGTGAAAAATATTGTGTTTTTTTTTTCAAAGGTGTCACACTTTTTTGTTTATAGCACAAAATCTAAAAACTGCAGAGGTGATCAAATACCACCAAAAGAAAGATCTATTTGTGGGAAAAAAAGGACATCAATTGTATTTGGGTTCAGCGTTGCACGAACGTGCAATTATTAGTTAAAATAATGCAGGGCCGAATCGCAAAAAATGGCCTGGTCAGGAAGGGGGCAAATCCTTCCGGTCTTAAAATGCTTAATATACGCTGTTTGGGATTTTTTTTTATATCAAAAATTTGTAGTAGAATACAAATTGGCCTAAACTGATAAAAGAAAAAAAAAAAAAAATTTAATTTTTTTATTGGGAATGTTATATAGCAGAAAGTAAAAAATATTGTGTTTGTTTTTTTCAAAGGTGTCGCTCTTTTTTTGCTTATAGCGCAAAATCTAAAAACAGCACAGGTGATCAAATACCACCATAAGAAATCTCTATTTTTAGGAAATAAAGGAGATCAATTGTATTTGGGTACAGCGTTGCACGACCGTGCAATTGTTAGTTAAAGTAACGCAGGGGCCGAATCGCAAAATAGGGCCTGGTCATTAAGGGGGAAAATCCTCTGGTCTGAAAGTGGCAGAGTTGTATAAAGTACTCGAAACCCATACTTGACTAAAAGTACAAGTGCTCGATCAAAAAGTGACTTGAGTAGAAGTGGAAGTGCTCGATCAAAAAGTGACTTGAGTAGAAGTACTAAAGTATTCAACATTTTTTGTACTTAAGTATTGCAAGTAGTTTTTTTCAAAATTTTGCTACTCAAGTACTGAAAGTAAAAGTACCAGTACTGTGTTATGTAGTTATTAACCACTCTGCAACCGCTCACAGTAATACTACTGCGGCAGAGTGGTTCGTTATCGTCCAGCCACGTAGTATTAACGTGACTGGACACTCCCCCTTCTGGGCGGCGCTTGCGCGCCGCCGGAGGCTCGCTCCCGCTGTTTTCATTCACAGCGGGAGTCGGGCCAGGGGAGGAGCAGCGGCGATCGCCGCTGCTCTTACCCGATCGTCGGGGATCGAGTCTGGAGATCCGCCCGCTGTGTGTAAACACAGCGGGCGGATCTCCATAGTGACAGGGAGTGACAGATCGGACTGTTCAGCATAGCTGGACATCCGATCTGTCCATGAATCACACAGTCACCTCCCCCCCTACACGTCAGTAAGCACCAGGCATACATTAACCCCTCCCTCTCCAATAAAATTAACCCCTTCCCTGCCAGTGTCATTTTTACAGTAACAGTGCATATATATAGCACTGATTACTGCAGTAATGTCACTGGTACCCCCAAAAGTGTCAAAAATGTCAGTCAGGGATCCGGTCTGTCCGCCGCAATGTCGCAGTCCCGCAAAAAAAATCGCAGATCGCCGCCATTACGCGTTAAAAAAAAAACACCAAAAATGACAGAAATCTTTCCCTTTGTTAGTAAACGCAATAACTTTTGCGCAAACCAATCAAAATACGCTTATTGCGATTTTTTTTACCAAACATATGTAGCATAAAACAAATTGGCCAAAAACTTTTAAAAAAATTGGTTTTTACATCTTTTTTGGGGGGAATTTCATATAAAAAAATGTGAAAAATATTGTTATTTTTTCAAAATAAACGCTTTTTTTTTGTTTATAGCGCAAAAAGTAAAAATCGCACAGGTGATCAAATACCACCAAAAGAAAGCTCTGTTTGTGGGAAAAAAAGGACGTAAATTTCGTTTGGGTACGGCGTCGCACGACCGCGCAATTGTCAGTTGAAGTCGCACAGCGCCGAATCGCAAAAAGTGGCCTGGACGGAAGACAGCAAAATCCTCCGGTTGTAAAGTGGTTAAAGAAATAAGTCAAAAGTTTGAACATCATATTGTTTTTTATTATTTCAAATGCAGCTTTTATTTATACATACAGTAGCATTTATTTTCAAATGCGCTGATAATACACATGTTTTGAGCTTCATGAAACCTGCCATCTACTGTTCTGGAAGTGGTCATTTTTATAATTGTAACGAGTAACTATGCAGCACAAAAAAAAAATATCGGAGTAGAAGTATTGAAATCATCGAAAAAATGTAGTGAAGTAAAAGTGGAAGTAGGAGAAAAAAATTCTACTCTAGGAAAGTACAGATACCGCCTTTCCGTACTTAAGTACAGTAGTGAAGTAGTTCTACTTAGTTACTATACATCTCTGGAAAGTGGTTAAAGTAACGCAGGGCCAAATCGCAAAGAAATGGCCCAGTCATTAAGGGGGTAAAAGCTTCCGGAGCTGAAGTGGTTAGGAGATGATCTCACATTTAGCTGATATACATAAATTGTTCTTTCTTACAACCCTGTCTGGTTTCTGTTTCCATGCGAAACACAAAGCCAATGATAAAAAAATGCACTCTGCTTAAACACAATAAAATGTGATCATCCCGGAGTAGAAATGAATTTTTATAAAGTCTCAAGGTAAGCTAATCATAAAGAGTAAAAATACAGCATATGCAATTTGGCTGTATAACTGGCCTTTCAGCAAATGTAATGGTGCATTGGCCCTAAGGTGTTACAAATTTACTGTGTAGGAATTTGTAAGCCAGGAATCTTTTTTTTTTTTTTCCCCTGAAACTGCTGGAAGAAAGATATCAGAATATAAAGATATTTTACATCACTATGCAGGACATGCAAACATCTGCTGAGGAAAATAATGATTGCAGTGGATCTGTACATTTTTGTTGCACTTCCAGGTCAGTTCTATTGTATAATGGAAAAACTTCCATCTAAATGTGAACGCTTATTTGGAAAGGTCAATGGTAATATTTTTATGCACAATCCCAAGTTTTCAATACGTGTCCCTGAAAAACTCCCCGATTTTGAGAACTAACCAATCAGACTATGAATTCTATGGCTTAAAGGGTTACTCCACTTTCGTGGGGAAAAAAAAACAGCAAATAAAGAAAAAACTATATAGCGTATACAATTACGACACAAATCATATTGTAATTAAATATTATTAATAATGACCTTTCCTTTTCAATCTGCAGCTGTTGTAATTTTCTGAAAATGCAATACAATATGGCTCCCTGGAGCTGTTCTGTACACAGAATGTATACTGACCACACCCCAGAAACATCATTTCCTGCTTGTGTGATTGGCTCACCAATTTTCCCAGAAGTCTACACTAAGATACAAGCATAGGCGTGCACATAGGGTGTGCCAGGTGTGCTAATGGCACCCGCTGCTGTCTCAGCCAATGAGGGAGAGTTCCCAGACAGGTAAGACTTTTGTGCAACATCCCTGGATTGAGATGGGGCTCAAGTAAGTATTTGGGGGGCTGAGGGGGGCTGCTGCATACAGAAGGTTTTTCAGCTTAATGCATAGAATGTATTAAAGCGGAGTTCCACCCAAAAGTGGAACTTCCGCTTTAAGCAGTCCTAACCCCCTGACATGCCACATTAGACGTGTTATTTTTTTTTTGGAGGTGTGGGGGGGTGGGTACTTAGTTTTAACAGGTACCCATTCCCACTTCTGCTCGGAACGTGGCACAGCCCTGAGCGAAAGTTCTCTTCCTCGCCCTTTTTGCAGTCTTCTGGGACACGTCAAAGGTCCCCGAAGACTGCCGGCCAATCAAGACACGCAGCACGACTTGAGCATGCGCAGTGCGCACCCGGCTGTGAAGCCGCAAGCTGTCTCAGCCAGGTGCCCACACTAGTGATGCCAGCGCCGCTGAGATCAGAGGGAGAGGAGCGAGGCTTCGGGCGGCCGCATTGCTGGATCGTGGGACAGGTGAGTGTGTTTAATAAGAGCCGGTTCAAATACAGGCGACCCGACTTGCCGGGGCGACCTGTGAAGTTGCGGTGCACAGCGCGCACCGCGACCTCGGAGCGACAATCACGGACTTCATATCACTTCAATGCAGGTCGCTCCAGGTCGCCCCAAAGTAGTACAGGACCCTTTTTCTAAGTCGGAGCAACTTGTGTCGCTCCTATTAGAACGGGTCCTGTGCTAATCTATGGCAGGCGACCCACGGCCTGACAAGTCGCCCCAGTGTGAACTGGCTCTAAAAGTCAGCAGATACCTTTTTTGTAGCTACTGACTTTTAATAAACACAGAAAAGGCTGGAAAGCAGCCGCTTTAAGATAAAAAAAAATAAAAAAATCTTCTGGCCTTGGAACCACTTTAAGTGTGCATGATGCCTGATTGTTATCCTATTTATAATTCAGCCTCCAGTGCCAGCAGAACATCTTGAACCTTGGAATTACTCTGTAGAGAAGGAATAATGCTGTGTAATAGCAGTGTGGTCTTTCTGCAGCAATTTGACCCCCCCCCCCCATGATCAAACCTTATGTAAAGTTAGAGCTATTTTGGGGACAGGGGCAAGGGCAGGGTGGCATGTGAAACTCCTGCAGAGAAACCACTGCCACTGCAGACAACAGAAGGTTTTTTTTTTTTCGGCAGCACGATGAAGGGGTTCAAAATATTCTTCTGCCACTGGGGCTGAGTTAGAAAGAAGAAAACAGTTAAGAATCAGAGCTTTAATGCCAATGTAATAAAAAGTCCATGCCTATTGCTGAAATTACATTTAGGCTTTAAGCTATCAATTACCCAATTGCTGGCCTGTGGCGTGGTGTACTCAGATGCTCAATGGACTCTTGGTTAATGCTACATTCCTATAAATTTACAGCAAAGGGTACATTAGTCAGTATAAAGCACTCATTAAAAGCTGTAATCAGCCAAGGCCTTACACCTAATTTAAAGGAGTTTCCTTCTAAATGAAAAATTAGGACTTTACATCAAAACCTGTAATGCAGCAACATAGAGAGGCTGTCTTTTAAAAAAAATGATATAATGTTTCTATTTCAATTACATTAATTTATCAAAGAATCAGAGACTTAGCAGTGTCAATATTCACACAGTGATGCGTGTGCAAGGCATGTGCAAGCATCAATTGAAGGGTCTGCAACAAAAAAGAAGGCAGCTCTTATTCACTTTTATGATTATGTATCCTATTTTGTTAAAAAAAAATGTGTTCTTTCGATTCAAAGTAGTGAACGACCAATATCGTTTTTTTATTGCCGATACCGATATTTTGGCCATTGAATATCGGTATCGGCCGATATATATGTTCGTACATTTTAATTTTTTTTTTTTTTATTGACAGGTACTCTTGTGGAGGGATCTGGGGGTCTAAAAGACCCCAAACCCATCCTCTGCCCTTAAAAGCATTCAAAACGCCAAGTTTGGCTGTTTTGAATGCTGTCATTTTTTTTTAATTTGGAGCCAGTACCCGGAAGGGATGGCATGACATCACTTCTGGGTTTTTACATGGAGACCTGGTCAGAGCCGAATGCAGCTTTGATTGGATCTTCTCTTCGGCGGCCATGCAGGCTGGTTGCCCGGGTCTCCCGGTGGGAAGGGAGACCTGGGTGAGCCACAGAAGGCAGCGGGAGGGGGGACGTCCCCTCCGGCTCCTTGTAATGACAGCCGAGCGGCTTCTCAGCCGCGATCGGTTGTCATTGCAAGACAGTCGACCGTCGGCTATGGACGCCGGTACCGGGGTGATGCCTCTAGCTGCAGGCATCACTCCGGTACAGCACTTTCCGAAAAAACTGTACTATTGGTAACCTCAGGGGCCGATTCCGATTTATCGGGGAAACTGCATATCGGCCCCTGATATATCGGCTTTGCCGATAATCGGTCGATCCCTAATTTAAAGGGTAACTTCGCTTTCGTAGGGAAAATAATCAGCAAATAAAGAAAAAATAATTTAGTGTATACAATTGCTGAACAAATCATATTGTAATTGAATGTTATTAAAAATGACCTTTCCTTTTCAATCTGCAGCTGTTGTAATTTTCTGAAAATGCAATGCAATATGGCCGCCTGGAGCTGTTCTGTACACAGAATGTATACTGACCACACCCCAGAAACATCATTTCCTGCTTGTGTGATTGGCTCACCCATTTTCCCTGAAGTCTACATGAAGGCTGGCCATACATCGAATTTCAAAAGAATTTTCTTTTGAAAATCTTATCTAAGAATTTTTGTTTGAATTTCGCACTATTACTGGGCCGCAGCAACGATCAATTTTCGTGCGGTCATCGAATTTGAGTGATCGGGCATGGTGGAAATTTTTTGAAAAACAAATAATTTTCTAATCAATGATGGGAGAATCGTGCGAGAAATATAATCAAAAAAGAAATGTGTATGATTGCAAGAAAAGAAAATTCCCGAAAAGAAAAGAAGATTCCCAGGCCACGAAAATTATTTTCTGTAGCGATATAAGGTGAAATTGAAGGCTTGGTCGGTCGAATTTCGAAATCAATGGTGGCACCATCGAATCACAAAACGCCCTAAATTTCTGATTTGTGAAATTCGACACATGTACTGTATGGCTAGCCTAAGAAACAAGTCAGATTTCTGGCATCCCCTGCAACAAAAATGTCATTTTTGGTAAGATACTCCCAATAGGAACACATTTAAGGGATGCAGGCCCAGCAGATTTCCTCATTTGAGCCCTGCAGCTGCCACAGCTGATAGATAATTATGAAAACACTCCCATTAGACCAACTCAGCACAGAGGAACAAACAATAATTTCTTCAGAACAACAAAAGATAGGAATCTGCAACAAAGTTTGTTACAATCCTTGCAATGTACAGAGATCACCCAGAGGGGAATGTTTTTTTCTCAACAAAAGTAGAGTTACGGTAAATAAGAGAGGCAGCTCAGAGTGTTAGTGCCCATGTTTTTCTCACAAATATAGCTTTTTTTTGGTGGTATTTGATTACCTTTGTGGTTTTATTTTTTGAAGTATAAACAAAAAAAAAGACCAACAACTTAAAAAAAAAAAAAAAAACAATATTTTTTATTTTCTGCTATAAAACATATCCAATAAAAAAAAATGTAAAAAAAAAATCTATTTTTTTTTCAACAATTTAGGCTAATATTTATTCTGCTACCTATTTTTGGTAAGAAAAAATCCCAATAAGCGTATATTTATTGGTTTGTGCAAAAGTTATCACGCCTACAAACTATGGGATTTTGTTTTTTTAGTAGTAATGGCGGTGCTTGTGACTTATAGCAGGATTGTCATATTGTGGCAAACAAATCAGACACCTAACTGACACTTTTGACACTTTTTGGGCACCAGTGACACCAATAGAGTGACCAGTGCTAAAAATATGCACTGTCACTGTACTAATGACACTGAGTGGGAAGGGATTAACATCAGGAGCGATCAAAGGGTTTACTGTGTGCCCAGCCAGTGCTTACTCACTGTGGGGGAGGTGCTTTGTCTAGGGGAAGGCAAAGATCCATGTTCCTGCTTTTGCAGAAACACGGGATCATTTACTTCCCTTCTGACAGAACGACAATCTGCCTTGTTTACATGGGCAGATTGTCGTTCTGCCTGTGTCCTGTGTAATCAGCGGGTGCCGGTGGACATTGAGTCCGCAGTACCTGCCACTGGACTCCCGCTGTGTGTGATCACAGCTGGAGTGAGTCACCGGTGGCATGCGCCCCCCAGACCCGGAAGTTTATGATCACGTACTAAGTACCTGATCTGGAACAGACTGGCTATCCTGCTGCAGTAAATGTATGGTGGGCGGTCCACAAGTGGTTAAAGAAATGTTAGCATTTTTAATGTTACCCTGAAAGCATTAATATAATTGCAGCTCCCTACCAAACGGAATTTTTCAAAAATGATTACAGCTTTGGAACGTGTTCTCCCAGGGAAGCCCCTCCCCCCCCATGCCATTTTTTGACAATCCCTAGCCCAGTTTTTTTAAACATTTTTTCAATTAAGGAACCCTGTAAAATTATAGACAATCTCAGGGCAACCTTTAAAATTATGGACAGTCTGGAGGCACCCCATTCTAAAATGTAAAACAACTACTCTAATAGCTTTAAATAATGCAGCAACATCCACATGTAGGACACCCAACATTAGAGGTGATTTATTCTTCCAAAGCTAAAAAAACACTTTTGCACACTGGTACTGACTAGTACACCAATGTTTCTCTTCTCCCTCAATTTCTCTCCATCAGTCAGCTAATGTCCCCCCAGTGCTGTGGGAGAGGGGTGCAGGAGGATCAAACAAGGATGCTGTGGAAGCAAGAGACATCCTCCTTATTACCTGATGACGTCATTGGTTGTTAGGATGCCAGTGTCTAGAACAACCTTTCTCAACCTTTCCCACAAAGAGGAACCCTTAAATTAATTTCTGGTCTCGGGGGAACCCCTGCTAAATATTAGAAATCTACACCTCATGACACATTAGTGTGACAGTCAGTGGGAAGAATGCTCCTTACTCTTGTCATCATTGGGAAGAATTACCCCCTTACAGATAGCTAAAAGGAACAATGATGTCATTGGAAACATTTTGGAGAGGCAGAAATTGCCCATTGCTCAAGGAACCCCTAGCAACCCCTAGGGTTCCAAAGAAACATGGTTGAAAAACCCTGGTCTAGAAAGTCTAGAAATTGCCCATTTCTCAAGGAACCCCTAACAACCTCAGGAGGAACCCTAGGGTTCCACGGAACCCTGGTTGAGAAACTCTGGTCTAGAAAGTCGTATTGGTGCATAATGAAAACCTGTGGCTTTGTGGAATTAAAAGGCTTGCATACAATTTTTGACCAATTTTTAGGCATTTTTCCAAGGCACGCCTGAAGAAACCTCAAGGCACCCCAGGGTGCTGAGCACCCTGGTTGAAAAAAGCTGCTCTAGCATATTAGCCTTGAAAATTACCATTACTGTTTTTTACCATTCAGTTTCCATTGGCTTTAGCAGGATCAGGATTCAACACACGTATTTTACTGATGTCAGTAGGTAGGTTTGACTCATCCCTATTCACAAAGGAAACATCCATGAACAATATCTATTTCTTTATTAACCGCTTGCCGACCGCCGCAAGTACATATACTGCGGCGGTCAGCCCCGGCCAGGCAAAGTGACGTATATATACGTCACTAGCCTGTCACCGGCTTGTGAGCCAATAGCGGGCGAGCGCGCGCCCGCTGAGGCGCGCGCCCGCCCCGGCTCGTTCACTAAGGAGTCCGTGCGTGTGACCGGCGGACCCAATGTCCGCCGGTCACACTGCGATCGTCGGTAGAGCGGGAGAAAGGCAGGCGGCTAATGTAAACAAGCCGTCTGTCATTCTCCCCTGTGTAAAAATGGAGATCAGACGGTTCTACTATGTAGGACCATTGATCTCTGTTTTTACAGTAGTAGCCACAGCCAATCACAGTTAGAAGCATGCCCCTGGGACACACTTAACCCCTCCCTCTCCAATAGAGTTAACCCCTTCCCTGCCAGTGTCATTTTTACAGTAACAGTGCATATGTATAGCACTGATTACTGCAGTAATGTCACTGGTAACCCCAAAAGTGTCAAAAATGTCAGTCAAGGGTCCGATCTGTCCGCTGCAATGTCGCAGTCCCGCAAAAAAAATCGCAGATCGCCGCCATTACTCGTTAAAAAAAAACCCACCAAAAATGACAAAAATCTTTCCCTTAGTTAGTAAACGCGATAACTTTTGCGCAAACCAATCAAAATACGCTTTTTGCGATTTTTTTTTACCAAACATATGCAACATAAAACAAATTGGCCAAAAATTTTAAAAAATTTGGATTTTTATATTTTTTTGGGGAATTTCATATAAAAAAATGTGAAAAACATTGTTATTTTTGCAAAATTGTCGCTCTTTTTTTGATTATAGCGCATGATCAAAAAATCGCACAGGTGATCAAATACCACCAAAAGAAAGCTCTGTTTGTGGGAAAAAAAGGACGTCAAATTCGTTTAGGTACGACCTCGCAATTGTCCGTTAAAGTCACGCAGTAAAAAAATCGCAAAAAAAACCCTGGTCAGGAAGGGGGTAAAATCTTCCGGGCTTAAGTGGTTAAATGAACCCAACTGATGGCTTCCACTTGCACAAATGAGGCAGCTGGAATTTAATGGCAGGACTCTATCCCAGCATTTGTTGATGTGCACTTTTTAAAAATAAAGTGTTTATAGGTACACTGTGGTTTTGGAGTAGGTATTCATCCTGATATTTTCAGTCATTACTATAAAAAGGTTCACTGAAAAAGCAAAGAAGGAATAATTAACATATTTTTTAAGTGTCTTTCTAAGTTTGGTCTATTTTTGTACTGTGCGTATGAGATGACTGTCGGTCAGTTCAACAGTTCCTACAGAGCTGTTTAATTAGTGTGTAAATAATGAATATAGTCCCATGAAGATGATATGAATAATGCATAGCCAGTATTTCTATCTTTATCTGCTCAAATTATTCAGCTAGTTTTGGCCATTCAACATTCTTTGGTAGAGAGACTGTCATATCACTATCACTCAAACAGTATGTTAATGACTTTTCATTTCAAAGGTATTCTATAATTATATTTATATTCCTACACTGAGGAGTACAAATATATCATGGGGATCAATGCATCATAATGTATATGCAACGTATTAGATAATATATGATGAACATTGGCTCTATATATAAATTATATCAAAGTCAATCTGTTCTTAAGGCTTGGTTCACAATGTGTGCGGCTCACAGCAGGGGTCCGGTGCGTCCCTGCTCTCCGTTCCAGGGACAAATCAGGCCCGCATTTTTGCCTGAATTCGGACCTGAAAAAGGGCCAAAGATGCACAAGACCCCTGTGCAATGCGCTCTGTGGCTGCTCCGGAGACAGTGTTGCCAACCGTCAGGCAGCCAGTAAAAAATTGCCATTTTTCTCCTGCCAGTAAATGCCAGTGACAGAAAACGGTTGCCAGTAAAAAATATGACTGTGATGCCTGGCTCGGAACTGCGCATGCGCAATTGAAGTCCAGAGCCGGACAAGACCATTCAAGTGCCTGCTACAGTGTTTGGAGGACGCCGGTGCAGAGAGGGTCTGGTGGAGATGGTGCCTGAGCATATCACGTGATGTCATGATGCAAGACAGCCGAGTGGTGCTTGCCCATTCTCATGTCTTGCCCTCCTGAGTCCTGTCCATAAGCTAACTGCTATATATCTAAAATAAAAGAAAAATTGCTTTATTACCTACTTTAAATCACATTGCTAATTGCATATTGTACTTGTTTGTAGCCTAAATACTGAAATTTGCACTTAAAACTATAATTTTTGTAACTTTTGGTAATGTCAGTAAAAACTTGGCTGTGTCGGTAAATTTTGGGTGTTGTGTCAGTAAATTTCAATCTGGTAGGTTGGCAACACTGTCGGAGATGTGTAAACCGGCTCCATTGAGAGTCGGTCACAGTCTCCTGTCATGCAAATTGGATATGGGGAAACCCACATCCCATTCGCGTCAATGTGAACCCAGCCTAAAGGTTAAAGTGGTTTAAACTTCTGAAATAAAACATGAACAAAGCATATCCTTCTACTTTGTGTACTTGCCTTGAAACAAAGCATCTAGTATAATATCTTCTTTCTCATTTCTCTGCTGTCTGCATGATTCACTGCTGACAGTCTGTGCCGACACCAGGTAATCCTGGGAGATGGTCCCACCCTCTCTCCAGCACACAGAAGGTAATTGATACATGTTTCCCCTATGAAACTGTGTATAAGGGGTGTGTCCATTTTCTCAACTTAGGTCTTAAATTACACCCAGCACTCTGCTCTGTGCTGTGCACTGTGTGACATCAGATTCCCAGCCCCTGCCCGATGGAGCTGGGAAATAGCTTTTGATCTGTGTACTTTAGGAGGCTGTAGAGAAGAGATGGCTGCATATTACCAGGTACAATTTATGTAGGAGGGTTCGTTTCATCTCCCAGGTGGGGCATATGTGTCCATTCCCTCCACTTGGGTCTCAAACTACACCCAGCTCTTTGCTGTGCACCGTGTGACATCAGATTCCCAGCCCCTGCCTGATGGAGCTGAGAAATAGCCTTTGATCTGTGTACTTTAGGAGGCTGTAGAGAAGAGATGGCTGCATATTAACAGGTACAATTTATGTAGGAGGGTTTGTTTCATCTCCCAGGTGGGGCATACAGGGTCTCCACTGAAGTGAGCTTAGTCACTTTAGTGGGTGTATATAAGGTTTTACAACCACTTTAAGACAGCTATATTAACTGTCTTACTGGGGTAATATATTAATGGTATTATAAAGTAACAGAAGGTATTTCTCCGTGTACCGGTCATTTCTTCTCTGCAGAGGAAATAGAATGAGCCCCTCACTGTCAACATATGGGAAAACCCTGTTAAATGTGATTATTTGGAATATGCAGACCTGTCAATGAAAGCTGTAATAATAGGTCCATCTAGGATTACACTTCTAGAAATGAAAGTTGCTCACTACAATTGCATTGTTATATTTTCTGATAATGTTTTGAAGACATGATCATTCCTTTTGGCCCACCTCACCATAACGTCTGCTTATACCTTCTCATCAATGCCCAAGCCCTACTTAAAAAAAAAAAGGATGGTTTCTATGCACTGCAATGATGATAAAAAGAAAGTCTGAAACACCTACAGTTATGTATGTGTCTTTTTCTACTTGGATTGTAGGGTGTGGGTCTTCAGGCCTACCTTGAATTCTGGGGGGTGGGGGGGGGGAGGCTGGGGGAATGCATGGCAGTTAGGTTCCTTCCTCCCCTGCTTTCGTGGATCCTTGTTCGGGAGAGCCCTTAATCTTGTACTCATTGGCTGGTCATGCAGGATGGGGTCTCCTGGGTCTTTTGGTTAGGTGGACCTATCTGGGCTCTGCTCCGTCCGGAATCTTGCGTCCTAGGGGTCAGGGAAGTGTCCTTCCTTTTTGGGATGAGGACATATGGCACACCCTAACTACACTTTTTTTTGTGCATGTTCACATACACTTTTTTAGATCACTTTGGTATTTTGTTTTTGTGCACTGTACCACAGGTTCAAAGAACCATGAAGCAGCAGAATACAGTTTGGAAAAAGTGGGTATAATATCAAGTTGTACCTGTGCTATAAACCAGAAGTTCTGAATGTACAGTTGGCAAAGGAGCATAAAGGCGTGTTTTTTATTGCTTTGCCCTCTATCCTAAAATAAGTCCCTGTGAAGTGATGAAACACGTTGGGGCATGGCTAAGCAGCAACCAGAAGTGATGCATTGGCGTCGGGAGAACGAGTGGCAAGTTCCTAAGAGCGGTCAGAACCAGCATGTAGGTGGTGAGACAGTTGTGGGAACGCTACCGGGCGTTCCAAACAGGGGGGAAGTAGAAGCAGCTTTCCGGTACATGTAGAATAGAAAAGAAAAGCAAGGCGTCTCTGAGTGTAGACCGTTAGTTAATTCATTAAAAATGCAATATTTAAACTCACATCAGAAATCTAGAGCCAGCTTGAAGATGAGGAGGTATACCTCAAGACGTCCTGACGTCTAGATGGCAGAAACGCTGTCTTGTTCACTGGTCGTCACTATGATACCGGCTGGTGATGCAGAGGAGGAAGCCAAAGGCAGAATAGTGATGTCAGAGGTCTACACTGCCTTTCACTGTGCGTTCCACGCCACGGTTTGGTCTTTGGTTTTCTCCTCTGCATTGCCGGCTGGTTTCAGAGTGGCCGGTCTAACAGTATACACTCAGAGGCGCCTTCATTTTCTTTTCTCTGTATAATTATCAATCAGCTGTGCAGTTGCAGAGCACTAATGAGGAAAGCTGCTGGGCCTACATCCCTTTAGACGTGTTCCTATTGGGAGTATCTCACCAAAAATGACAAAAAATCAAGAAATTAAGAAATCTGACTTGTATCTTATGCAGACTTCTGGGAAAATTGGTGAGCCAATCACACAAGCAGGAAATTATGTTTCTGGGGTGTGGTCAGCATACATTCTGTGTACAGAACAACTCCAGGTAGCCATATTATATTGGATTGCATTTTCAGAAAATTACAACAGCTGCAGATTGAAAAGGAAAGGTAATTTTTATTTGCTATTTGTTTTCCCCCATGAAAGTGGAGTTACCCTTTAAGTCTTTTAACATGTGGGTGAATCTCTTTTAAATAAATTGTCTGGTGTTGGAAGTATAACACTAGTGGAGGCCTTCCTTTCTTTTTTTCTACATACATGTGGATGATAGCTCATGATATAAGAAAGGTGGAGAAGTGATGTGGAGTCTTGCAAGTGGAGTCACTACTAATATATTTTGCGGTTTTGCCTACTCATGAGAATGGGGGGGGGGGGGGGCATGGGATCTGGTGAGTTATATTCCTTTGGGAGAAGGGCACTTTTATCACAGTGGTGGTGGATCCAAGGTGTTTCACTGACAGCAAGAATTATACTTAACAAAATTATAAACGCAGAACTTGTTTTTGCCCCCATTTTTCATGAGCTGAACTCAAAGATCTAAGAAAACCGGGATTTGTCCGTGAAGAGAACACCTCTCCAAAGTGCCAGATGCCATCGAATGTGAGCATTTCCACACTCAATTCGGTTACGACGATGAATTGCAGTAAGGTGGAGACCCCGATGAGGACCACTAACATGCAGATGAGCTTCCCTGAGACGGTTTCTGACAGTTTGTGCAGAATTCTTTTGCTATGCAAACCGATTGTTGCAGCAGCTGTCCGGGTGGCTGGTTTTAGATGATCCTGGAGGTGAAGATGCTGGATGTGGAGGTCCTGGGCTGGTGTGGTTACACGTGGTCTGCGGTTGTGAGGGCCAGTTGGGTGTACCGCCAAATTCTCTGAAACGCCTTTGGAGGCGGCTTATGGTGGAGAAATGAACATTTAATTCACGGGCAACAGCTCTGGTGGACATTCCTGCAGTCAGGATGCCAATTGCACGCTACCTCAAAACTTGCGAGATCTGTGGCATTGTGTTGTGTGATAAAACTGCACATTTTAGAGTGGCCTTTTATTGTGGCCAGCCTAAGGCACACCTGTGTAATAATCATGCTGTCTAATCAGCATCTTGATATGCCACACCCGTGAGGTGGATGGATTATCTTGGCAAAGGAGAAATGCTCACTAACACAGATTTAGGCTGGCCATACATGGGTCAAATTTCAAAAGAATTTCCTTATCGAAAATCGTATCTAAGAATTTTCGTTCGAATTTCGCACCATTAGTGGGCCGCAGCAACGGACAATTTTTGTGCGTTCATCAAATTTGAGTAATTGAGTGATGTTGGAAATTTTTTGAAAAACGAACGATTTTCTAATCAATGATGCTGGAGAATCATGTGAGAAATATAATCAAAAAAGAAATGCGCATGATTGCAAGAAAAGAAAATTCCTGGAAAGAAAAGAAGATTCCCAGCCAGAAAAAAACTATTTTCTGTAGCAATATAAGGTGAAATTGAAGGCTTGCTCGGTCTAATTTTGAAATCAATGGTGGCACCATCGAATCACAAAACGCACAAAAGTTCTGATTTTCGAAAGAATGTTCTTTCGAAATTCGACACATGTATGGCCAGCCTTAGACAGATTTGTGAACAATATTTGAGAGAAATAGGCCTTTTGTGTACATAGAAAAAGTCTTCGATTTTTGAGTTCAGCTCATGAAAAATGGGGGAAAAAACAAAAGTGTTGCATTTATAATTTTGTTCAGTATATATTGCTTTAACACACTGATATGGACTTTCACATGGAGGACTTATTATGATTATTTTTTACTTTTAACCACTTGCCGACCAGTCACTGGGACTGTACTGCGGCAAAGTGGCACGATTCCGTTAAGCGATGTAGACCTGCGTCGCTGGACTCCTCCCCCTGTAGGTTTTCAGTCACAGCGGGAGTCGGGCCAGGGGAGGAACGGTTGCGATCGCGGCTGCTCTTCCCCAATCGTCGGGGAATCGAGTTTGGAGATCCGCCTGCTTGTGTAAACAGAGTGGGCGGATCTCCTAAGTGACAAGGAGTGACAGATTGCAGGGTTCAGCATAGCTGAACCTGCGATCTGTCCTTGTGTCACTCAGTCACCTCCCCCCCTACATGTTAGTAAGCACCAGGCATACATTAACCCCTCCCTCTCCAATAAACTGAACCCCTTCCCTGCCAGTGTCATTTTTACAGTAACAGTGCATATATATAGCACTGATTACTGTAGTAATGTCACTGGTACCCTCAAAAGTGTCAAAAATGTCAGTCAAGGGTCCGATCTGTCCGCCGCAATGTCGCAGTCCCTCAAAAAAAATCGCAGATCGCCACCATTATGCGTTAAAAAAAAAACACCAAAAATGACAGAAATCTTTCCCTTAGTTAGTAAACGCAATAACTTTTGCGCAAACCAATCAAAATATGCTTATTGTGATTTTTTTTTTTACCAAACATAGTTAGCAAAAAACAAATTGGCCAAAAATTTTAAAAAATTTAGATTTTTACATTTTTTGGGGGGGGAATTTCATATAAAAAAATGTGAAAAATATTGTTATTTTTTCAAAATAAAGGCTATTTTTTTGTTTATAGAGCAAAAAGTAAAAATCGCACAGGTGATCAAATACCACCAAAAGAAAGCTCTGTTTGTGGGAAAAAAAGGACCTACATTTTGTTTGGGTACAACGCCGCATGACCGCGCAATTGTCAGTTAAAGTCGCACAGCGCCGAATCGCAAAAAGTGGCCTGGACGTAAGACAGCAAAATCCTCCGGTGGTAAAGTGGTTAAGTTTAACCTTTTTCACATTTTTTTCTTGCGCTACAGTGTATTAGTACTAAGTTTTATACTGTTGAAATATTTCACCTTTTTGTTTATAAAATAAGGACTAAACTCCTTGTTTTAGGGATTTGTAATGCAGATGAGACATGCAGATACCTGATATTTTTAGAAGGCTTTACTGTTCTTCATAGAAGGTTCTGTGATCGCTGCTAATCACACTGGTATATTTGAAATGTGAAAACATTCCGTGGCAATTACTGGCATGACATATCGTTGAACACATCTGCTTTTTTTTTCAGGAATAGAATTATACCGGTCTTTTATGATATGAAGCTCTTTGTTTTTATAAAGCACCACCATTTTCAAGAGACAGTAATTCTTAGATCTCCATGGATACTGCCTAATTCTTATGCACTGGGGCTATCAGTCTTGCAATGCTTGATATAAACTGTCATGATTGTAAGGTGGGACAATCTCACACATAAACTTGGTGTTATTTATTAAAAAAAAAAAAAACTGGGGGGACGGTCTCACAAATAAACTTGGTGTTGTGTGTTATTTATTAAAAAAAAAAAAAATGGGGGATGATCTCACAAATAAACTTGGCTTTGTGTGTTATTTATTAAAAAAAAAAAATGGGGAACGATCTCACAAATAAACTTGGTGTTGTGTGTTATTTATTAAAAAAAAATGGAGGATGATCTCACAAATAAACTTAGCAGTGTGTGTTATTTAAAAAAAAAAAATGGGGGACGCTCTCACAAATAAACTTGGCGTTGTGTGTTATTTAAAAAAAAAAAAAAATGGGGGACATCTCACAAATAAACTTGGCGTTGTGTGTTATTTATTTTTAAAAAAATGGGGGACGATCTCACAAATAAACTTGGTGTTGTGTGTTATTTATTAAAAAAAAAAAAAAAATGGGGGATAATCTCACATATAATCTTGGCGTTGTGTGTTATTTATTAAAAAAAAAAAAAAATGGGGGACAATCTCACAAATAATCTTGGCGTTGTGTGTTATCTATTAAAAAAAAAAAATGGGGGACTATCTTACAAATAAACTTGGTGTTGTGTGTTATTTATTAAAAAAAAAAAAAGAAAAGGTGGACGATCTCACAAATAAACTTGCCGTTGTGTGTTATTTATTAAAAAAAGATAAAAATAATGGGGGACGATCTCACAAATAAACTTGGCGTTGTGTGTTATTTATTAAAAAAAATAAAATAATGGGGGACGATCTCACAAATAAGCTTGGCGTTGCGTTTTATTTATTAAAAAAAAAAAAAAACATATTTGGAGATATTTATTGCCTAATTAAAGATTAATGTTTTAGTGCATAATTAGTTGTAGCACACAATTATATACATTGACAGCATCCTGCTGAGAGGATCTCACTCCCGCCTCCCAATGAATCAATGCAATCAGCAGATTGTGGATTCACTGTTTGATTCAATGCGTTTGTATGGGGGAGAGGCATGTTAGACCACTCTAGAGAGACAGCTGCTCTCACATCCAGCCCTCTTTTTTTTGCAGGCTGCCTGGGCCTAGACCAATAGAGATAAATTAGATAGAAAATAAAATTTAAGCGTAACTCCACTTTTCTTGAGGAAAAAACATTCCCCTCTGGGTGATCTCTGTACATTACAAGAATTTTAACAAACTTTGGTACAGATTCCTACCTTTTGTTATTCTAAAGAAATTGTTTGTTTCTTTGGGCCTCTGTGCTGAGTGGGTCAAATGGGAGTGGTTTCATCATTATCTATCAGCTGTGGCAGCTGCAGGGCTCTAATCAGGAAAGCTGCTGGGCCTGCATCCCTTTAGACGTGTTCCTATTGGGAGTATCTCACCAAAAATGACATTTTTGTTGCAGGGGATGCCAGAAATCTGACTTGTATCTTAGGCATACTTCTTGGAAAATTGGCCAATCACACAAGCAGGAAATGATGTTTCTGGGGTGTGGTCAGTATACATTCTGTGTACAGAACAGCTCCAGGTAGCCATATTGTAATGGAATTTCAGAAAATTACAACAGCTGCAGATTGAAAAGGAAAGGTAATTTTTAATAACATTCAATAACAATATGATTTGTGTCACAATTGTATACGCTATATTGTTTTTTCTTTGTTTGCTATTTTTTTTCCCTACGAAAGTGGAGTCACCCTTTAAGTTATGTGCACAACACAACTTTACTGCGCACTTTTACAGTGCATCCGGAAAGTATTCACAGCACTTTTTCCACATTTTGTCATGTTACAGCTTCATTCTAAAATGGATTAAATTTATTATTTTCCTCAAAATTCTACAAACAATTCCCCATAATGACAACGTGAAAGAAGATTGTTTGAGATCTTTGCAAATGTATTAAAAAATTAACAATATAAACAATCACATGTACAGAAGTATCACAGCCTTTGCTCCAATCCTTTGTTGAAGCACCTTTGGCACCAATTACAGCCTCAAGTCTATTTGAGTATGATGCTACAAGCTTGGCACACCTATTTTTGGGCAGTTTCTCCCATTCTTCTTTGCAGGACCTCTCCATCAGGTTGGATGGGAAATGTCGGTGTGCAGCCATTTTCAGATCTCTCCAGAGATGTTCAATTGGGTTCAAGTCTGGGCTCTGGCTGGGCCACTCAAGGACATTCACAGAGTTGTCCTGTAGCCACTCCTGGAAGATGAACCTTCACCCCAGTCTGAGGTCCAGAGCATTCTAGAGCAGGTTTTCATCAAGGATGTGTCTGCTCATTGCTGCATTCATCTTTCCCTCAATCCTGACTAGTCTCCCAGTTCCGGCCGCTGAAAAACATCCCCACATCATGATGCTGCCACCACCATGCTTCACTGTCGGGATGGTACTGGCCAGGTGATGAGCGGTGCCTGGTTTCCTCCAGAAATGATGCTTGCCATTCACCATTTGATGCAGGCCAAAGAGTTTAATCATTATTTTTATCAGACCAGAAAATTTTGTTTGTCATGGTCTGAGAGTCCTTCAGGTGCCTCTAGGCGGGCTGTCATATACCTTTTACTGATGACTTCCGTCTGGCCACTCTACCATACAGGGCTGATTGGTGGAGTGCTGCTGAGATGGTTTTCTTCTGGAAAGATCTCCTCTCTCCACAGAGAAATGTTGGCGCTCTGTCAGAGTGACCATTGGCATCTTGGTCACCTCCCTAACTAAGGCCCTTCTCTCCCTCAGTTATCCCACTCTAGGATGAGCCCTGGTGGTTCCAAACTTCTTCCATTTATGGATGATGGAGGCTCACTGAGACCTTTCATGCTGCAGACATTTTTCTGTAGCCTTCCCCATATCTGTGCCCTTGATACAATCCTGTCTTGGAGATCTACAGACAATTCCTTGGACTTCATGGCTTGATTTTTGCTATAACATGCACTGTTAACTGTGGAAACTTATATAGACAGGCGTGTGCCTTTCCATATCATGTCTAATTACGTGAATTTACCACAGGTGGACTCAAATCAAGTTAACCACTTTAACACTACTCACATTGCTGCTACTGCAGCAATGTGGCTCATTATCGTCCAGCGACGTAGACCTACATCGCTGGACTCCGCCCCTTGTGGGCGGCGCACGCGCGCCGCCAGAGGCTCGCTCCCGCTGTTTTCAGTCACAGCGGGAGTCGGGCCAGGGGAGGAGTGGCGGCGATCGCCACCGCTCTTCCCCGATTGTCGGGGAATCTAGTTTGGAGATCCGCCCACTTGTGTAAACAGAGCGGGCAGATCTCCTCAGTGACAAGGAGTGACAGATTGCAGTGTTCAGCATAGCTGAACATGCGATCTGTCATTGTGTCACTCAGTCACCTCCCCCCCCCACACGTTAGTAAGCACCAGGCATACATTAACCCCTCCCTCTCCAATAAAATTAACCCCTTCCCTGACAGTGTCATTTTTACAGTAACAGTGCATATATATAGCACTGATTACTGCAGTAATGTCACTGGTACCCCCAAAAGTGTCAAAAATGTCAGTCAAGGGTCCGATCTGTCCGCCGCAATGTTGCAGTCCCGCAAAAAGAATCGCAGATCGCCGCCATTACGCGTTAAAAAAAAACACCAAAAATGACAGAAATCTTTCCCTTTGTTAGTAAACGCAATAACTTTTGCGCAAACCAATCAAAATACGCTTATTGTGAATTTTTTTTACCAAACATCGGTAGCAGAAAACAAATTGGCCAAAAATTTTAAAAAATTTTGATTTTTACATTTTTTTGGGGGGAATTTCATATAAAAAATGTGAAAAATATTGTTATTTTTTAAAAATTGTCGTCCTTTTTTTGTTTATAGCGCAAAAAGTAAAAATCGCACAGGTGATCACATACCACCAAAAGAAAGCTCTATTTGTGGGAAAAAACGGACATAAATTTTGTTTGGGTACGGCGTTGCATGACTGCGCAATTGTCAGTTAAAGTTGCACAGTGCCGAATCGCAAAAAGTGGCCTGGACGTAAGACAGCAAAATCCACCGGTGGTAAAGTGGTTAAAGAAGCATCTCAAGGATGGAAACAGTATCATAAAAACAGTGTCATGGCAAAGGCTGTGAACACTTATGACATCTTTCACGTTGTCATTATGGGGCATTGTTTGTAGAATTTTGAGGAAAAGAATGAGTTTAATCCATTTTGGAATAAAGCTGTAACATAACAAAATGCGGAAAAAGTGAAGTGCTGTGAATACTTTCCGGATTCTCCGTAGCTATAGTACAAAACCCTGGTAATAGGCTAACTGGGAGACAAAGGGGGTTATTTTAGTGACAAAAAAGGTCATAATAGGTTTGCTAGTAAAAAATGTAAACTTTATTTATGGCTTCATTGCAACAATATTCCGTACTAAAAACAGCATTTAGTGCTGAATGTGTTCTTTACCTCCTAAGCATGAGAAAGGTGTAGAGGCCAAGCTGCAGGTCTGGGGTTCTCATCCCCAACAAGCCATACTAATCTAGGATAGGAAAGCTTGCACCCAACATACTGTATGTCCCTGGTAAAATATAGCTTTAATTAGCACGACCGGTAAAATTGCAGAATGTGATAAGTGTCTGCATGAGAGGTATAGTTTACCACTGTATTTATACCGATGGCTATTTTGTATATAATTGGACAATTGTCACCATACCTCTTAAGATGATTTAGAGCGGAATCACCTAAATCAGCTGTAATTTTACCGGTTGTGCTAATAAAAGCTATTTCTTAGCAAGGACATATGTCGGGTGTGCAGCTTCCTATCTTGGTTTAATACCTTAAAATGTTACTAAATCCACAACAGTGAAATTAGTCTGTATATGCAGTAAAGCATGCTTGGCATACTCACTGTGAAACCTGAGGGGTTTATTATCTGTATTGTGTAAAAAGCCTGTTCGATCCTGTCTTCTCTGATCCTCACCTTCTTTTACTGTCCCCTATCCATCTCCTGATAGTACAGTGCCTTGGGGCACTTTGCATATGGTCAGTTTGGTATGTATTGCTAGAGAGTTTTTTTTGGGAGGATGTGATCAGCACAGGGCCAATGAACACTGTCCAGACAGAGGGTCAGGAGTCATGCAGCCTCATAGGACAGTCAGAGGAGAATGAAAACTCCTCCTACAAGCTTTAACCAGACACCGATGGACGTCACAAGGCTGCTATAAACTGCTGATGAGAAAAGGTATTTAGCAGTTTATATTTACTAAAATAATTGCATTTCCATGTGGGAGACCAGATATAGTGACTGCAGGCTCCTGGGTTTAGTAACACTTTAACACTTGACTTTAAAAAATAAAATAATTGCAATATGTTTACATTTATGTAGACTGTACCTTTTTTTTTTTTTTTAAACTTTTGTTGCATCTCTCAAACGCAAGCTTTTTTTGGCTGTTCTAGGACTTCCTGTTCTAGGGTGGGTACGTTCCTTCTCCATGCCAGCCTTGTGTATATGTAACGGTAACCACCCTTTCCTGATCGTGCCTGAGATGGATTACACTTCTACATGCATATGCATTCAGTGCTATGGGAATTGCATGCATAGAGCGGTGACCAGAAATGATGTCCACTGTTCATTTTACACAAGTAGCGGAGAAGTGCATCAGTGGAGGATTGGCTTAAAAACAAAAGGGACTTTTTAAAAAAATGATATACTTGATACTTTAAAAAGAAAGATGTAAACTTAAAAGCGCAACTAAAAGGCAATTTTTTTTTTTTAGTTTTGAATGGAGTGGAAAGGGATTAGAACACCTGCCAGGTTATTATTGCTAAAAATGCTGATGAAGTCCCGCTGGACGACACGCGTATGGGATGTGGAGCTGCCTGTCACCCGCTGCTATCCTCACTCAAGCTGCAGTCTTTGTAGCGGCATCTTTCAGGCCATCTGTGAGGCAATTTACATGCTAAATTTGTTTCATCTAATGTGAGTGTGAATTTTATTGATTTTTAAGTAAAGTAACTATCAAATGGAGGGCACTTAGATGTTGCCCTTTCATTTATATGCTTAACTGGTGAATGGGCAAAGTCTGGATTCTGTGAGGAATAAAATGCATAAGATTTGGCTGCCTGGATCTTTCTGTGGAGAGTCCCCCTGCATATGCCCTGGTTACCTGGATATACCTTTTGGTACCTTTTGTCAGGCGTTTATTGTGTCCCTTCAGGTGAGCATGGTGTATACCTCACTGGTGGAGGGACTTGGGTGACCATCTTTCTATGCATTTATGGATCCGCTGGGACTTTCTGGACTTTTCCATTATTAGAATTTATTGTGTTGCACTTTATATGAAATTTTAGGTTATTATTGCTGTCTGTGTCCCCGTTAGGGGGATTCGCCCCCTCTTTATTGGTCTTGTTTACTATTATCACCAAAAGCGAAAGTAAAAGAAAATGTTGGGTTGACCCTAGAACAGGAATAGTGGGGATATTTTGTCAATGGGGATGCTAGCTCTGTTGACAACTAGGATTTTCTCACTTTAGAGAAATCTGCCCAATAGGACAGAGAAGGCAAAAATAAACATTAGAGGGGTTATAACCCTCCCTTCCGCAATACAGAATGAAAAAAAAAAGTTCTCCCTATAGTTCTACTTTAACCCCTTTTCGCAGACCGCCTCTTACCCCTTTAAGGGTTCTAAAAGCTAGGAGGGGAAGGTGGGTATTCGGGTCATATGATCGTTCTGATTGGCTGTCACAGTGGTCACATGATTGAAAAGCTTTTATTCGCTAGTATACATCAGAAGCATTCCGGTACCCATTGGCTACAGTGCCAAGAGCGCACTCTCAGCATGCTAAGCTGCTTTAACAGGGCCACATATATGCGGCCACTCGTTGTTAGGACCACACACCAAGCATATATGTGTGCAGGCAGCCTCAGGGGGTTAATTATACATTAAGGAATTCAACATAAGTTGAACTTTAAAGTTAGCCATGAGCTTAGGAAGACTCTAAACCAGGTTTTCTCAACCAGGGTTCTGTGGAACCCTAGAGTTCCTCCTGAGGTTGCTGGGGGTTCCTTGAGTAATAGGCAATTTCTGCCTCTCTTAATGACACCATTGTTCCTTTTAGCTATCTGTAAGGGGGTCATTTTTCCCAATGATGACAGGAGTAAGGAGCATTCTTCCCACTGACTGTCACACTAATGTGTCATGAGTTGTAGATTTTTAGCAGGGGTTCCCCGAGACCAGAAATGTATTTCAAGGGTTCCTCTGTGTTGAAAAGGTTTAGAAAGGCTGCTCTAAACCATCAAAAAAGGCCTTTTATGCATGCTTTCTAAGATTGGTCAGCCTATTGTCTAAAGCCACCCTTAAGCTACTCATCACCGAACACAGTTTTTTGATTTCTCAGTTTCTTAAGCTCATCTCCTGAGGCTTTATGGACAAACCAATCAGATCCATTTTATCATTCTGTACCACAACCTATAAAATGGCTGTTCTGAGCAATGTAGACATTTTTTCATTTTTCCAACTTTCCTGCACAAAGTCCGTAATGTTATAACTTTCTCCTTTGGCTGCCAAATACCTTGGAGACAGAACTGTGTTTTCTAGATACAGTACGTGATGAACTTTATAAAATTCATACAGAACACAGCACACAGTATATTTCTTTACTCATGTATTATGTATGCTCTTTTCCTATACTGTCAGAAAGAATATCATATTGTAACTGAACTTTCATTGTGTGTCATAGTCAATATATGAAATATTGGAGGTTGCTGCGGCTAATGAGTTTCATAGAACATGTTAACTTGTTTTATCTCTGCATACAGAATTCCAGGAAAGCAAGAGCGATGAAAATATTTTTTAATGTAGTTCTTTCCTAGAAATGTCTTCTATTCAAGGCACTTGGAGTATAGAATCAGTTTAGTATACATTTATGGCACTAATGAATGCAGTCGGGTTTTGCCCGCTGTGCTCTGACTAAGCCACTATGCCAGGGTTTGCCTGCTGTGTCCCTGAGTATTCAGGTATAAAAATATTTATCTGGGACAGACTTCACTCAAGATCATATGACTAGCAAAACAAAAGTACCATTGTGGCTTACAGCTGTGGTCCTCAACCTTAGTCCCAGATAGCAAGCAATTGTGCTGCAAGTTTCAAAATGACTTGCTAAGCTATTGCTAGACTTGCCAGGCTTCACAAGTTTGTTGCACAATTGCAGCAAGTCCGCATTGCATGACTCCAGATCAACTTTCATTGCAAACATTCTGAAAGTCTGCTGCAAGTTCTTGTTCTGTTATGTTGTGCATTAGTCCTCCCACCACAGGGGTCACTGTGGCTGGAGTTTCATGCTGTAGATTTGTGGAGCTCTTGCTGTAGAGTCACCAATGCAACCTTGCCTTGCTCAAGACTTGCCATGCAAGTTTGCTACAAATTGGAAAATTGTCAACTAGAACTTGTGTTTCAAGTGCTCTGCAAGAGTACAACTTGCCAGGGAAAATGTGCAGCAAGTTAACAGACTTACAATTCGACACTGCCACAAATTTGTGGCAAGGTATCCTTGCTATCAGGCGTAAAGCCAGAACCTGGAAAATTCTTCCATGCCCCAACAGTAAAAAAAGTGCTTCCACTGTGGAGGCTCTCAAAATTTAGAGTTAGGACTGCAGATAATTTTGGGGTGCCGTGAAGTGGCTCTGCAGCTTACGCATGTATTTGCAAATGTGTACAATCTAAACCCCTGTGTTAACGCATACTGTTAAACAGAATAATTCCGTTGGTTGCAGACTGGTTAATAAGTTGAGCTGGGAATTTTCTTTGGTTTTGTTTGACATGCTTCGCCCTTCCATGTCCAGAGAAGGGCAACTAATCTAATTAGGGGATTGGAGGACCTTAATTATGAAGAGCGTCTGCAATCGCTTGATTTATTCTCCCTGGAGAAGAGACGCCTGAGAGGGAACATGATAGCAATTTATAAATATCTCAATGGTGATCTCGACATAGAAAAAAGCTGTTCAGTCGTAGAGAGTGCATTAGGACTCGAGGGCATACATTGCGATTAGAGGAGAAGCGTTTTAACCTCAGGCAACGTGGGGGATTCTTTACTGTTAGAGCTACAAGATTGTGGAATTTTCTACCACAAGAGAGTGGTTTCTTCGGGTAGTATGGTGGCTTTCAAAAGACGCTTAGACGTACATCTCAAGGATCAGAACATTCAGGGGTATGTGAGATGATTACGGCCACACACACCTACACGGGTTGAACTGGATGGACTATTGTCTTTATACAACCTCACCTACTATGTAACAATGTAACTATGTGCTCCTTGTTGCAAAGGCCAGTTATAGGTGGGGGCAGTGGCCATTTGTTTGTACTGAAAGAAATAACCAGGATGGACCAGGATGTGACTCCCACTATGTGACTGGAACAAATCAGTGCTGTCACACAATGAGTTTATTGCACCTATAAGCGGCATTGAAGAACTATCTTAAAGTGAACCTACTGCTTTTCCCTATGTTGACAAAGCACAACTTCACTTTAGCGGTGAGCAGTTGTTCTCTAAACAGCAAACTGTATTCTTCTTGTCATTTTAATATACTGAATTTGAAAGGGTTAAGCTTGGTTTGATGGTGTCAGCCACAGGAAATGTTGTTCCCTTAGACAATTTTAAGAACGAGCCCTAATGTTGCTTCAAATAGCAGCAAAGCACTTAATAATGAAATAAAAAGGGGCATTAATGAAAGGATGATGGATATGATGGCTCTGTGGCAGCACAAAATCAAATAAGTTTGCGTACGTAGAAAAAGGCCCAAACACTTCCTCTTTATAGTAGTTTAACAGATGTAATTATTACAGCAGGCCTGGTGTGCACATATGGCTTCAACTGGCACTACAACCAGAAAGCTTCAACATTATTTTATTTACTGCAATGGTTATGACTGCCGAGTGGAATATCGGAAATGCTATTGTGATGCTTTGATGTCTTACTTGGGATAAGCAATACATTTGTCAACTGTGCAGAGTATTTGTATCCGTTAAAGGGAGTGAAAGGTTGTATTAATATGCCTTATGATTTTTCAGATATATATTTCGGTTTGTGCCCATTCTGTGATGAAGTGTAGGCCCTTGCATTTACATATTAACGAGCTGGCACTGACAGCCATTCATCCACCTTGGTCAGCAGACAGCTATGTTTTGCATTTAGACGACATGTAAACACCTGTTCATTCATTCATTGGGACACTTGACAAAGTTAAGTCTGCGCATGGAAATTACGGACAAACCCATAAACAATTGACAATTGCTTACATTAACACATGACAACGAAATGCAGACAGGGCGACTGTCATAGGACACACATTCAGATTCAGGAACGCCTTAGATTGACATACAGATGCATGGCAAAAGCAAAGGCCCTTTCATGTATTGTTCTGTCTGATATGTAATTCGACTGATGAACTGTAAAAGCGGTTTGGAGCAGTCTTTTCCTGCTCAACAAATATGCTTTAAATATGAGCTTCACATTCAATAAAGTTAGTTGTGACTGCACCAAGTTTGAGTGCTGTGTGTCGTCATAACTCCCAGCTGGTTGGAGGGGAAATCCATTATCTATTGGGGGAAATCCATTATTGATTGGGGGTGTTAGCAACTGAAGGGCTGTAATATCATCATGATTGCCTCCTGACAGGAATTGAGCTAACAGGGAGCCATACAGTATCTGCATATGTTTTCCACATGACCCATTCATGAACAGAAGTCAGTGGACAATTGATCGAGAAAAACAATGAAGAATAAAAAAAATTGATTAGTTGTCGTTATGATTTACAGCAAATTGAAGACTCATTTTTTGCGGATTTCAAAACTACATTTTAATAACCTACTGCACATACTGTACGTCAAACACAGGGCCTGCAGGCCGAATCTGGCCAGCTGGGCTTTGTTATGTGGCCCTTGCATTCAGTTTTGCAGCCGCAACATGCTAGAACTCCATTCCGCCACCTTCGGCTCTCACCCTCCGCTCTCGCTCACCGCTGTAACTTGTAAAAACAGAAGCCTTCTCAGCCACTTTGCTCAGTGGCTTCTGGATCTAAGAGATCCCTGCAAGTGCTCATGGTGGGGACAGGTCTCTAGAGAAAGAGAGGGAGAACGATCTCCTTGCAAGGCATGCGGCCTACACAGGAAGGTACTATAGCTGTGCTAGGTTGGAGAGAGCGATGCAAAGAAGCTTTAGAGAGATCCCTGCAAGTGCTCATGGCGGGGACAGATCTCTAGAGAAAGAGAGGGAGAACGATCTCCCTGCAAGGCATGCGGCCTACACAGGAATATACAATAGCTGTGCTAGGTTGCAGAAAGCGATGCAAAGAAGCTTTAGAGAGATCCCTGCAAGTGCTCATGGTGGGGATCGATCTCTAGAGAAAGAGAGGGAGAACGATCTCCTTGCAAGGCATGCGGCCTACACAGGAAGGTACTATAGCCGTGCTAGGTTGGAGAGAGCGATGCAAAGAAGTTTAGAGAGATCCCTGCAAATGCTCATGGTGGGGATCGATCTCTAGAGAAAGAGAGGGAGAACGATCTCCTTGCAAGGCATGTGGCCTACACAGGAAGGTTCTATAGCTGTGCTAGGTTGCAGAGAGCGATGCAAAGAAGCTTTAGAGAGATCCCTGCAAGTGCTCATGGAGGAGACAGATCTCTAGAGAAAGAGAGGGAGAACGATCTCCCTGCAAGGCATGCGGCCTACACAGGTAGGTACAATAGCTGTTCTAGGTTGCAGAGAGCGATGCAAAGAAGCTTTAGAGAGATCCCTGCAAGTGCTCATGGCGGGGACAGATCTCTAGAGAAAGAGAGGGCGAACGATCTCCTTGCAAGGCATGCAGCCTACACAGGAAGGTATTATAACTGTGCAAGGTTGGAGAGAGAGATGCAAAGAAGCTTTTAGGGGGAGGGGGGCTTGAGTTGCACACCTTGCACTCTGTATACAACACACCCCTATACTCTGCACTCTGTATGTAGTGCACCCTAAACCCTGCATTCTGTGCATAGCACACCCTGAACTCTGCTCTCTGTATGTAGCACACCCCA
The DNA here is from genome assembly GCF_965119305.1 of Pelophylax lessonae. Classification (NCBI taxonomy): domain Eukaryota; kingdom Metazoa; phylum Chordata; class Amphibia; order Anura; family Ranidae; genus Pelophylax; species Pelophylax lessonae. Next base: position 651,538,924 of record NC_138770.1, read on the forward strand.
GATACAACCGACCCTTTGCGAGCAACCATACTGCCAATGTGTCCCCTAGTGAAATTGAGTTTGACACTCCTGATCTACTGTAACAGAGCAACATTAAAAAGGTGCATAAAGACCTACAGTAAGTGTTGATGTTAGCACCTACGTAACTTTTCCAGTCAACAGAACTTTGGAGATATCTCAGCTAGGTTGGAATTTCTGTGAGTTGGGTACTGCTTGGACCTTGAAGAAGGAGTTACAACAAAAGCTTGTCCTGAAAATGTGGGTTTTCGTGCAAAGAAAAAAGTATCACGGACAGTAATCAATTGTTTTTGTTGCAAGTGCTCTAATATGGCTATGATCACTTCAAGCATGTGAATTGAAAGGTATTGCTTCTCTGTGTTTTTGTTTGCTATGGTTAAAGGTGGTCATAGATGGATCAAAATTCAGCTGGTTCAGCGTGTTATCTTCCCTGTTCAACAGAAGTCAACTGTTACAACAGACAAGTTAGAAAACTTTTGTTAACCTGCAGCTGCTATTTAGAGTATTCTGACAGTAATGGGAGCCAATGCAGAAATATCCTGGTCGGGGGAGTTAGAATTCCTCTATTCACCTTGTTTGTGTGGATGGAGGAACCTGTTTATTTTTTTCATTCTGCCTACTGGCTGAAAAAAAAATTAAAGATGACACATATATGGCGATAGGATCACCCTGTTCCCACTGCTGCAGCCTCTCCCCGATCCACCACCTCTAGTGACAGCGAGCTAGGGATTTTTTCCCCGAACTTGCTGTCACAATTTAAAAAAACTTACAGTCATGTGGGGCCCTGCCCTCCTACCCACGTCATTCATTCACAGAGTTCTGTGAATGAATGAACTACAAGTGCCAACAGCCTTTGTGGCTGTCAGCTTGTAGTTTTTAATGAACTACCGGGGCACTAATGTTTCTTCCTGCTCTTGTGTAACTTCCTGGCCGTATGAGGCATAAACAGACAGCTTACACAGACAGTCTGCAGGAGTCCTGCATTGTACCGCAACCTGATAATCCTGGGTGTAATGCTTTGAAGACTTCTAGTAAAAAAATAAATAAAATAAATGCACTTTTTTTTTTTTTTTTTACAGGTGAACTTATTCTTTAAATTTAGCACATGTAAACTTTAAGGCTTGGTTCATACTGCTGTGACCTGAAAGTCGCGTGACTTGCGGTGCGACTTTGCCAGGCAACTTCGTGGTGATTTGCTGGTGACTTGTGTACTACTTTGATGTGACCTTAGAAGAATCTTTCAGAAATGCCTGGGTAATCTTCCAGTAAAGAAAGATCCAAATCACATCAATATAGATAAAGACCCGACTTGGACTTCCATTAAAGACTATAGGCACAAGTCAGATAGAAGTTGCCTTGAAGTAGTACAGGAACCTTCAATAGAGCAACTTCAGTAGTGCTATCTCTCCTACATACCTCCCCCGCTTTATCCTCTTGATGACTTATACATCCTTAACCCTCCTTTATTACAAAACTCATACGACCATCTTGATCTGCCCGGGTATCCACTATGGAAGCTTCTCTATTCTTCTTGTAACCCTCATCCTACCCCTCAGCCCTCTCTCACATGCTGTCCCCTCCTCATCTCTGCTAACTGGGTAAGGTTATTTGAAGCAATGTACTCTAAAGACAAAGTACTACTATCTAGTCTCTATATTGTATTCTGCAGACATATACATGTAGGTGCATGTTTTAAATCTGATTTATGTTTTGATCCCTCCCGTTTTACTGTATTATTACGAGACCGGATTATGCTACTGTTATTGTTTGTTCTTTACTTGTGCTGTATTGTTCTGCATCCAATAAAATTATTTGAAACTAAAGACATCTCTCATTGACTAACATAGGATTTCACATGTCATGCGACTTGGGGTCTCACAAGTCAGATCCCAAGTTGCAGAAGTGTGAACCGAGCCTAAGGGATCCGTCGGATTCAAGGTTCACATTTTTCGAATTGGATTAAAATGTGTGAATTATGGATGAATGATGTATGACTCTTAGGGCTCTTTCACACGGCTGTTCAGTTTTTTTTTTTTTTCCGCTCCGGTGCTTTTTTTTTTTTTACACGGAGCAGATGACACTTGTGTCATCCGCTCCGTATGTCCGCATATCATCCCATCCGTTTGCGGGTGATATACGGACATAATGTATGTTTATGGGCATTGCGGATGTCAGCGGATGACACCGCTGACATCTGATTTTGCTTCCTTTCCGTTTTTTAACCACTTAAGCCCCGGAAGATTTTACCCCCTTTCTGACCAGGGGGTATTTTGCGATTCGGCACTGCGTGACTTTAACGGACAATTGCGCGGTCGTGCGACGCTGTACCTAAACGAATTTGACGTCCTTTTTTCCCCACAAACAGAGCTTTCTTTTGGTGGTATTTGATCACCTGTGAGATTTTTTGATCACGCGCTATAAACAAAAAAAGAGCGTCAATTTTGCAAAAATAACAATATTTTTCACATTTTTTTATATGAAATTCCCCCCAAAAAAAAAGTAAAAATCAAAATTTTTTAAAATTTTCGGCCAATTTGTTTTATGCTACATATGTTTGGTAAAAAAAATCGCAAAAAGCGTATTTTGATTGGTTTGCGCAAAAGTTATCGCGTTTACTAACAAAGGGAAAGATTTTTGTCATTTTTGTTGTTTTTTTTTTTACCGCGTAATGGCGGCGATCTGCGATTTTTTTTGCGGTACTGCGACATTGGGGCGGACAGATCGGACCCTTGACTGACATTTGTGACACTTTTGGGGTTACCAGTGACATTTCTACAGTAATCAGTGCTATACATATGCACTGTTACTGTAAAAATACACTGGTTGTGAAGGGGTTAACTTTATTTGGGAGGGAGGGGCTGTGTGTATCCCTAGGGGCGTGCTTTCTACTGTGATTGGCTGTGGCTTGAGCTGTAAGGACACTGATCAACGGATCTACATACTAGATCCGTTTGATCAGTGTCTTTACAGCGAGGAGAATGACAGGTGGCTTGTTTACACAAGCTGCCTGACATTCTCCCTCTCCCCCGCCGATCGCCGAGTGACCGGCGGACATCGGGTCCGCTGGTCACACGCGCGGGGGGGTCCGTGACCACGCGGGAGCGCGCCTCCGGGGGCGCGCGCTCGCTCCCTAGACCCTCACAAGCTAGTGACGTAGCCCTACGTCACTTTGCCTGTGAGGGGCTGACTGCCGACGTAGATCGGCGTTAGGCAGTCGGCAAGTGGTTAAATGGAACAAAAATAGGGTTCTGTTCCGTTCCAAAATATGGAACAGAACTGAAAGGACGAAAATCGGATGTCAGCGGATGGTCATCCGCTGACATCCGCAATCCCATAGACATTCATTATGTCCGTAAATCACCCACAAAAGGATAGGGTGATTTACGGACATACGGAACGTCCGTGTGAAAGAACCCTTATGTGAAAACCTTATGTTATAAATAGGTCCCTATGGCGTTGATTTACTAAAACTGGAGATTGCAAAATTTGGTGGAATATGGTAGCCAATCAGCTTTAAACTTAAAAAAATATAACATAAAAAAGAAAACTGGAAGCTGATTGGTTTCTATGCAGTGCTGCTTGAGATTTTGCACTCTCTAGTTTTAGTAAATCAACTCCTATGTGTTAAAAGCAGTGGGTTCGTAGTTTTAGAATATGACGTATGAAGAGGATTCAGGAAAATGGTGGAGTAAGTGGATCTGCTGCCCCTTGTAGCCAATCAAAGCTGTGCTTTATTCTCTGTAAAAATGAGCCAGGATGGCGGAACGTCTAAGTAACTCAAGTGAAAAATGTACTTGTAATGACTAGATCTATGAGTAAAGGGAAATAGAATGAATTACTGTCAAAAGTTGCTTCGCCTCTGTTTTATTCGCATTTTTTTGCTGACATTGAAATGTATTGCTTTATTCTGGACTTGATCAGTTGACTGATAGTCTCAGAATCTTTACCATCCATCTCAGCCTCAGACGACCTTAAAAAACATTTCTTTCTTGCTGATGACGATCTGATGCAAGGCGCAGAGACAGCCTTCAGCAATGTGACCTGAGCACATTTACTGCTCTTATTAAGGTCACAGGCAATTGAGGACGTCAGCAATACTAAAGCTTCCACAAGATCCCCAAATTATTGTAGAACGTCATTCGATTTTAATTTCATTTTTCTTGGTGCTGATTCTTCTCTAAAGTCTGTCAGTGAAGTATAATGACATAAACTTCCAGTTATATACAGAAGGACAACAAAATAAATATATAAAGAACTACAAAATCAGGTCCCTATAAAACCGTAAAAAGCAGAAGAGTATATATTATTTATAGGCTTATTTCATCTACTGTACACAAGCCTAGATGAGCATTAATACAGTAAGTAGTACTATTTTTACATCCTAAATGCAGTAGATGTGAGCTATTGGGGTCATTTATAAAAAAGCTATACACATACAGCATAACATTACAGGAAAGTGACCCTAGTCAGTATGATGGAAAATGAACCACTTTGATAAAAAAAAGGTACCAATCACAAGTTCCTGCAATCAGCTGAATAGGAAGAATGCTTTTGTCAATGCCAATTTTGGTATTTAAAATGCACGTCCATTTTTTGAACACATTTGGTGATCATAAATTGTAAAGTGTAATACATTCACTTTTCAGGAAGATTTTCAGAAAACCTTTCTATGAAATTCTTTATCCAATATATAATACATACCATAGGTCCTCCTGTTGGACATGGTGAAGGTCAACCCATTACACATGCTGCTGTTGGGGGTCCTCTCCTGAAAAAGGGTTGGCCCCTAATTCATCGACCTCCTCCCATTGAAGGATGGCTACATTTTACAATAATGTGGCCCCTAGCAGGAATTCTAGGCCATTTAAACTGTGTGCTGTGCATTGTATCCTCTCCTGGCTCCAACTTAGTTCATACTGGATGTTCCAGGCCATTCAAACTTCCCATTACACATGCTGCTGTTGAGGGTCCTCTCCTGAAAAAGGGTTGGCCCCTAATTCAACTCCCTCCTCCCATTGAAGGATGACTACATTTTACAACAATGTGGCCTCTAGCAGAAACTCTAGGCCATTTAAACTGTGTGCTGTGCATTGTATCCTCTCCTGGCTCCAACTTAGTTTCATAGCGGACGTTCCAGGCCATTCAAACTTCCCATTACACATGCTGCTGTTGGGGGCCCACTCCAGAAAAAGGGCTGGCCCCTAATTCGACTCCCTCCTCCCATTGAAGGATGGCTACATTTTACAATATTGTGGCCCCTAGCAGGAATTCTAGGTCGAATAAACTGTGTTCTGTGCATTGCATCCTCTCCTGGCTCCAACTTAGTTTCATAGCGGACGTCCCAGGCCATTCAAATTATGCATGTGCGCAGTGAGCTGTCTTCTTCTCTAACTGTGTAAACTACGTACACACAGACTATAAATTCCCCAGAGAGGCCTCTACTAAGCTGAGCTGGAGCCAGGAGAGGAACCACAACACACATATGGCCACTAGGGGGTTTGCTATTGTGAAATTCAGCCCATTCTGTAGATGGACAAATTAAGAGTAATGGAGAGGGCCCCAACTGTGTGTGCACACTGCTAGAGAAGGAGACCATTCCCTGTAGACATGCAAAGTTTGAGTAGCCCGTGGTGGCTGCTGCTAAGGTGGACTGGAGCTGGGAGAGGCTGCTACACAGTGCACATGCACAGTTTGAACAACAGAGGGGGGGGGGGGGGATTATTGTGAAAATTAGCCCATTCTGCAAACAGCAGGATGCAAAGGAATGTGGGGCCAGCACTTTTTTCTGGAGAGGACCCCCAACAGCTGCATGTGTAATGGGAGTACCTTCACCATTTCCAACAAACTGAGCTATGGTATATACTATTCATTGGATATAGAAATGTATGGGGGGATTTTCGGAAAATCTTCCTGAAAGGTGAAATTACATTTTAAGCCTTGTCCATAGGAAGAATAGATGCTAGATAAACTTTGCTAAATATGTGTTCCTAAATTTAGTTTTACCATGATGTTGGTTGCATCAAAATTCAAAATAGCAAGGATAACTTGCCACAAATTTGTGGCAGTGCTGATTTGCAAGTTTGTTAACTTGCTGCACTTTTTTACTCGCAAGTTGTACACTTGCAGAGCACCTAAAGCACAAGTTCTAGTTGAAACTTTTCCAATTTGTAACAAATTTCCGTGGAAAGTCTCTAGCAAGAGCAAAGTTGCAATAGTGAGTCTACAGCAAGAGTTCTGCAAGTCTACAGCATGAAAATTCAGTCACAGTGACCCCTGTAGTGGGATGAATATTGCACAACAATCTAACTGAACCAGAACTTGCAGCAGACTTGCAGAACGTTTGCAAAGAAAGTTGATCTGGAGTCATGCAATGCGGACTTGCTGCAATTGTGCAACAAACTTGTAAAGCCCGGCAAGTCCAGCAATAGCTTAGCAAGTCATTTTCAAACTTACAGCACAATTGCTTGCTATCTGGGATTGTCCCTATTGCTCAACATTTTTGACTTTTGCTGCATCCACACTAAAAACATCATTCATTGTTTTAGATGTAACTTGGATTTGTTTTACACTCATTGGAAAGAGGTTTTTTTTAACACACATCAACATTTCTTTAAAGACATATACTGCTTCAAATGGCCTACAATATCTAAATGTTTCATCCCCAATCATTTTTTCCATGCATTTATAATATATCAAAAATATATGTGAGTATTCAGTAATTGTGATGCACACTTGAAATTCATGGTTGAAGCAAAACTCCAGGCACAATATAAATATAAGTATAGCGACCTGTCAAAGGTTCTGTATCTCTCTCCATCCAGTCCTTAGATTTACACAGCTGTGTCACACAAGAAAGCCCTGTCTAGCTGTACAGAAGGCCTAATCTTTGCCTGCTGCTGTTTTATTTTTACTTACAGGTGCCCCACCACAACCCCATGACTGGACAGCAAAAAGAGCTTATCTCTCTGCCATTCTTTTCTCTCCTCCTATTAGCATGCTCCTAGCCTGGCGGCACACCTCCTTGTGCTGCTCTCCTTACCCCCACTATGCACTCTGCAACAATTTCAAATTAAGGTACTTGAACTGCTTGCATTAAAAAAAAAAAAAAAAAAAAAATGAAAGGAAATATTAGTAAATACAATGTTGCATTCATTTGTGCCTGTTATAGCTGCCTGGAGTTCAGCTTCAATAAAGCAGGATTTAAACTTTTTTTTTTCATTGCACCATGGATATAGCACACAAAAACAAGTACTTTAGCTTTCTAAGGGCTACACTGAGCAAAATCATCCTCCTTTAGCTTCCCGTATCTCAGTCCGCATTCCGGTCCCAGCTGTTGTCAACGCTAAAACCATTAAAGCATCAAGCAACCTGAAGCCTTATTTTTGCCCTGCTGTTACCTGGCCAAGAAATATTCTTTTGCTGATAATCAGCCTGGATACGTCATCCTCCCACTCTTGATTTTCAAGTCTGATAGATATTGACTTTCTTCCAATAGTGTTTCTGCCCAACAACTATATCTGCTGGATTTGGCCATTATTAGACTATAGAAATTAGACTAGTTCAGCAAGGGCCAGTCAAATGTCAATCTGTCTGTGGCCCTCTCTGTCCAACAGAAGTGGATCGGTTGAATTTTGTTGAATAGGATTGCTGGAAAACATTCATTCAATCAGACACTGCACCCAATGGACTGCAGTGCCATCAGTGTATGCTAACAGCAGAGAAGTCCAAGCTGTAAGAATACAATAGAACAGAGAGGAGGATTCCTGCATACACCTTGCTTGTGTGGATGCAGGAACCTGTTTTGTTTTGTTCAGCCCACAGGCTGAATAATAAAAACACTATGTGTGTGTGTACTCAGCTTAAGGCTGTACAAAGACTTAAGAGGGCGATTGGGCAAGTAGACATGATCCAAACACCCTAAAGCAAAAGGAAGAGAAGAATGTGGCACAATGGCTGATCTTATAGTTTATGACTATGCTGAGGGTGCAGGAGAAGGATGTTGGAAGATGGTGGAGAGTCCTGGCACCGGCTTATGATGGTGAAATAGCAAGCAGAATAACTGTCCAGGCCTGTACAATCAATGATATCTCCAACAAGAACAGTCAGCTTGGGTCGTCTGAAGGTGTAACCACCAAGAAACCATAATCTAGCAGTGTACTGACAATTCTCTGAAGCCTACTGTCCTAGATAAAAATACTAATAAACACTTTTGCTTTCTGTTGGCTGTCTTAGATGGAATCCTATGAGATCTGCATTATGAGTAAACCTATTTCTTGAACTGTGCGTTAGATGCACAGCGTTGCTAAATATCTAAGAAGGTCTGTGACCTTTAACAGTCACTTTGCACAACTCTCACTCTTGCCAACTGACAACAGGTTGTCTTTAGACAACTTTAGAAGTAATTAGCACTTGGCCACACTAGATCAAGAGAGCTAAAGCTAAAAAAAACACCTTTCAAAGTTTTCTCACTTGTCAAGTTTAGGTGAACAACTGTATAGGCAAAGAAAAACCACTATAACAAATATATTCCGATTTTTATTTTATTACTGTTTTGTAACTCTAAAAAAGGTATAGTATGAAGAACAATGATGTAAAGTAGCTCGAAGAATCTGAAGGTTAACTGTATCAAGGTTTTTTTAAAGAGAATCTGTATTTGATTTCTATGTCTTAAGTATATCTGTGTTATGGTATGCAAAGACCAAATCAGGTCCGTTAAATCCAAAGCAGACTCTCAGGTGCATGGATGGGCCTTTGTAAAATTTTAAGAATAACCAGGGGCCTCAAAAACTAAGGCACTCTGGGGATTATTTACTGAAACTGGAAAGCACAAAATCTGGTGCAGCTCTGCAAAGAAGCCAATCAGCTTCCAGTTTTTTTTCATCAAAGCCAAATTGAACAATCTATAGTTAGAAGCTGCTTGGCTACCACGAACATCTGTACCAGATTTTGCACTCTCCAGTTTTATTAATTCAACCCCTCTAACATGCAATTTTTGACATTTCATAGCAGTCATCTCCCCTTTCCTGCAAAGATGGCCTTTGATTTCCGGCCTGCCTCCCAAACATTCCAATATGGGACAGGGAAGGTGGGGTTGGATGGGGGGGGGGGTTGTGAAAGGCCAGTTATCAACAATGCTAGGAAGTGTCAAAGTATGCATATAGATCCTTCAAAGATTTGGAAGCCCCAAAGGGATTTTAAAGCTCTGAAAGCAGCACATGCAGACACTTTAGAGTGAGAATTATTAGCAACTAATATAGTCAAATTTGGTTTTCCATTTTTTTTCTTGATTTTACTTTTACTCAATGTGGTAGGTGTGATTTAAAAATATTGATTTTTCTTTTTTTTTAAGTTTCTGAATAGTAGATGGCTAGAATATCTACTAAAGGAAGGTACTCTCCGTGTTTTTGCTTCAATAATCAAATTGGGTTAATCAAAATCAGTATTATTACAATTCTAGATGGTGGAATTCTCTACAATCTATGCAGGTTTATTGAACAAAATATACTTATCAAACAATCTTTGCCAAGGGGGAGAATGGCAGTTCAAGCACAGCTACTGACTCGCTAGCTCCAGCAAATGTTGACTCTCTAGAAGTAGCCAGCAAAGCAAGCCCATGTTCTGCCTAACACTGCGGTAGGCAAGTTACCTAACACTTTTATGAAAATTTTCATATCATTTGCCTTATTTTTTTAAAAACGATGCACTAAATCTTAAATACAGGACCACTTAATATATAAGCAAAGCCTAGGTTCATAAGGCTAGCTTCAAAACATTATCTCTCGCTCTCTCTCTCTTTTTCGCTCGCTCTGTCTCTATTATTATTTTCACTCTTATAGGGGAGGTCATTTCCATGTCATCCTTGCTTGTGCCCACTTCAAATACTCAATTAGGTTTGGAAACATCAAAAAAAGCAGAGACACCCCTTGAACCTAAATAGGCATTTAATATGTTGGGGTGAAGCACATTTAGCAAATCAAGGGCCTAAATTTAAAAAAGAAACTTGTGATTTAATCATCTGAAAATGCACTAAAACAATATCACTCATCAATCTCTTCCATAAACACATACTGCATCACCTACCTAATGTTTCCACTTTTTTTTTTTAAGAAACATCGACAACAATATCATACATCTACAGTGAGAAATGTAGAAAAAAAAAAGTTGTACCTTTACTTTTACCTAGAGATTTTGGATGAAATGGTTCCATGAAGAAAGCAATTCCAGACAAAAGAGGATATAAAAGAAGAAAAAAAAAAAAGAAAAAAAAAAAAAAACATTCATGAACATATGTATATGCATTAGTTCGCCAAGAAAAGGTGATACTAATTATGATGTTGTTAAATGATTTTACTGATGGGGATGTAGACGATAATAAATGATAATGACGTTGATGGCAAAACAATGTGTGATCCAGAGTTTGGTAAGACTACTGGCATACATGCACAAAATAAGAGGATGTACATGCTCTAATAAAATAATAATAAAAAAATACATATAAATATAAATATATATATATATATATATATATATATATATATATATAGGTTTTGGGTAATGCAAGCAAATGGCATACTGGTTACTAAATGAATACACTGCAAAGACGTTAGCATTCCAAAGACGAATACCAATGTGCTTTCAGAGTGAACCAATCAGCCATGCATCAATGAAAATTAATGGAGTCTTCGCAGGGTACAATATGATAAACTGAGAGTTTTCTCAATCTAAATTGCGAGCACTTTTTTATTTTGTCATGTCGACAATTTTCATCCTGTCCCTTCAGCAGTTTATACCAATCCAAGCAATATACAATTTTATTTAGTTTTTTTTTTTCCAACAATCAGCTGCTTTATTTGTTCCAATTTTTGGTTCAGTTATTATATTGCAGAAAAGGAAAAGGATATCAAAAGTGAACAGAAAATAAATAAAGGATGCGGCTAAAATAATGTGTTAAGATTAGCAGTCAAACACAGTTTCAAAGCAAGATTTGCCCATCGTTGCAGTGAAGGACTGAAGCAGCTACAGAACAGTAGGAAACAATGAAAGCAGAGTGGAAAAGGAACAGAGCCCATACCTTGGTCGCCCATCATCAGGTGCGCCAGACCTTAAAGGGAAACAAGAGCAAAGTCAGCAAAGTACAAGGGAGCATGGGAAGATGTTGCCACAGTGACAAAAAAATGGTTTGTGACAAACAACTTGTCTTCCTGTATAGCATCTGCATTATAAAAGGAAAAAAAAAAATGCATCTTTAATTCCAACCCTGGTGGACAGGCCCAGGGATAAAATGTACAATTCAAACACTATATGATGACCCTAGATTGCACTTTACTTATCGATATTGCAAGTTAAAAAGCAAAAAGAAACAAAGAAAAGGAATATGAAGCTGGATTCTAACCAAGAATTTGTTTTTGGATAATTTTACTTGCAGCTTTTGTTTTCTGTCTTTTACTTTTTTTTTATGTTAGGCTCAGCAGAAAGCATTGCTCACCAAAGAAGAATATGACAAATGGGCTGGGTCTGGTCTTTTTCCCCTCATTAGAAATGAGTGTTTAGGTTTTTTAAACAAAAAGTCCTTTAACACTGAAATGATAATATGGGAGGAATCTATAGGCGAGGAAAGGGCCTGTATAGATGAAAAGTAATATGTGTGAAATCAATGATATAGGATTGGATATATAGGATTCCTTTTTTTTTCTCCAATCCCAAGATGAATGCTCTCAATAGAAGAAAATTTGTGAATTGTACGGAATATGCTTTATGACTTCATTATTATGGTGTCATATGAGAATTCGCTATATATTTCATAGCCTTGAGGAAGATGTTTTTTTGGCTGGGGAAGAAATGTTGGTTAAATAACAGCAATGCGAAAATAAAAGAATAAACTATCATTCTAGTTGTATCCAGGAGGTTGAAAAGCAAAGGTCCCGATCTTCAGAAATGACAGTAGACCAGAAAGTAAATTGCAGTACTCTGAACATTCTGAAGATGTCAACATCAGCTAGCACAGTCGTATAAAAATTGGTTTCATTTTCTGTGAAAAGCAGGATACTGAAATACATTTGCATTGACTGAGATAAATATTATGGAGTATTCTGTTGGGGAATGAGGATTCAATTACTGTTTTTTAGGTTGCTTTATTGTGAAAAGTTTAAACATTGCATGCTTTAAACAATATTTTTAGTCTATTTAGTGTACCAAAGAAGATAAAGTAGAACTATAAGTACATTTTTTTTTTCTATTTTGGATAGAGTACGGGAGGGTTAAAACTCCATTAAGGTTTATTTTTGCCATCTTTGCCCCATTTCGGAGATTTACCTTCACTTCCTGTCCCATAGCCAACAGGAAGTGATAGGAAATCCCTGCAAGTTAAGGGAATTTCTTGGTGTTGGGAGTAATGGCTAATTATGACTGGGATAAATATGGTAAGGAAGAGATTCATAGAGCCCTGTTTCAGGCTGGGAGGTTGATTATGGTGCATTGGAAGTCGGAGAACCCCCCCCCCCCCTCCGACTTTAAAAACTTGGATTGCTACAATGGGTAGTGTTCTGAGAATGGAGGAAGTTATTTATCAACACAGGGGAACCATGGCCAAATTTGAAAAACTGTGGGCACCGTGGCTGGATACCCCGGGGCTTGCTCTGATTGACCTGGTGATGGGCAGGGTGTTGGGCTAACTGGGATGGATCCGTATGTTGCCCTTCTTGTTCCTGTGATTCTCCTTGCCTTTACCTGATGCCTATTGTTTGGGTGGGTGGAACTGTGGGGGATCGAGATGTATATCTGTGCTGCTGGGATGGGATGACATGATGTTGCCTATGTGTGTACATGTATATGATGCTTTGTAACAATGGTACTGGATTGCTGTTAATGCTGCTGTTACTGGTTCAATAAAGTTATTGTTTGGATAAAAAAAGGGAATATCTTGGGGATCCCCTCATCACCAGAACTAGTGTCCCCATTGGAATATTTTTCCTTGATTATTTTTCTGGGGACAATCCAAAATTTGGGATTTACTTTCACTTTTAATGATAATGGTAAACAGGACAAATAGAGAGGGTGAGTCTCCTTAACAGGGACACAGACAGCAATAAAAAATAGGTGTTCTAATCCCTCTCCACTCAATCCAAAGCTAAAAAAAAACAGTTTTGCCTTTAATTATACTTGAATCTGTTGCCACCCACATAACAAGTAATATGTCCTGCTACAAATTAATGAGTTTTAAAGCCTGCATGCCATACATATCTGTCGCTGGGCAGACAAAGTTTCTGTCTTAAGAGCTCTCTCACTGCACCCTCCCAGCACAGAGACCGAGCTGTGAAAGACAGCTCTTGGTCCCTACTAATGATAGGAAGCAGCATGAGTTCCCCATCACGTGACCACTGTAAAAGTAGTCCCATGATCAGTGATCCTTAACTCCCCCTTGACCCGGGGCGATCAGAACCTTTTAAAGGAACACTGGGATGGACGGGATAGAGATATAGAGAGGAGCCTCCTCCGAGACTAATGCTCGGTTCACACTGCCGCGACCACCCAACTTTGCCAGACGACTTTGGTGTGGCCTTGGCGCGACTTTGAAGCAACTTCAGGGAATGCCTGTGAAATCTTCCTGTAATGTCGGATCCAAATTACATAATTTAAGATGAGGATCTGACTTGGATGCGACTTCCATTCAATTCTATGGGCTGGAATCGGACAGAAGTCGGACCAAAGTAGTGCAGGAACTAGTTAAGAGAGAAACATTGATTTTTACATGTCATGCGACAAGTGCTTTCAAAATCGGAGTGTACATTATACCAGCGTGAACCGGGCCTAAGGGTTTTGTCCACCCAAACCCAATTGGGCTGCATTGGACAATGCATAGACAAGGCGATTCAGGGCCGGGGCAAGAGTGGGTGGGAGGGACGGCTGCCCTTGGTGCAATGGCTTACTCTAAGGATGGGGGTGCCTTCCTTCTGTTTCAAGGCTGGTCAGTTTGGCATCTTTGCCCTGGGCACTGGATGACCTCGTCCCAGCACTGAGGCCATTTACCTTACATTCCAACTTTTCAATTTACACCAAGGCACGGTGGGGTAGATTTACTAAAACTGGAGCACTCGGAATCTGATGAAGCTATCCATGGTTGCCAATGAGTGTCTAACCTCAGCTTGATCAATTAAGCTTTGGCAATAATACCTGGAAGCTAATTGGTTTCTATTCAAAAGTGAGCCTGATTTTACAATCTCCAGCTTTAGTAAATAAACCCCAGTGGCTGATTTACTAAAACTGGAGGGTGCAAAATCTAGTGCAGCTGTGCTTGGAAACCAATTTGTTTCCGGGAGGTTTTTTTTTTTTTTTTGGCAAAGCTTATTTGAAGAAGCTGAAGCTAGAAGCTGATTGGCTACAATGCAGAGCTGCACCAGATTTTGCCCTCTCCAGTTTTAGTAAATCAACCTCACAGGTGTGCACTGAAAAAAGTAAGACAGGTTGCATTTTTACTCATTTTGACCTGCTATAATGCATCACAATTCACTGTGGTGTAAGTTGTTTGACATTTTAGCACAGACAAAAAAAAAAAAAAAAAAAAGGAAACAGTGTAATGCATAGTACGAGTGCATTTCACCAGCCCTATACAATGCACACCTGGGGAGTGCGCAGTAGGGGGCATAACATGCACTTGTGTAAATGGGCTTTAAGATGTAACAGTGATGGCAAACCTTGGCACCCCAGATGTTTTGGAACTACATTTCCCATGATGTTCATGCACTCTGCAGTGTAGTTGAGCATCATGGGAAATATAGTTCCAAAACATCTGGGGTGCCAAGGTTCGCCATCACTTATGTAGAGTATCATTTTTGCATGCACATTTTTCTACCACATTTCAGTAAACTGGATAGTATAATTTATATTATATAATAGTAAACTTTTATCTTTTCTTGATTCAGACTATTTTTTTTTATTATCTTGCTTTTTCTTTCAGGTTTTAAAAAAAAATATATATATTAGGATGCTTTTATGAAAAATTTGGTAAAGAAAAATAAAAAGTAAATCCTTATCATAAAGAATTTAAAATTTTCAGAAATTTTGACTGTGGTTTGGTAAAAATGTTACTTTAATTTAAACATTTTCAATGAAAGGCCTTACATTATATCACAAGAATTTGTTATTCTGTGTAGGTTGTGTCATTTTAAATTGTAATATTTTGTTAATATGGAGGATCATTGATACATCTAATTTTAATTAGATTCAGTTACGAGGAGGGATTTCAATTACAGAAAAACAAAAGCTATTAAAAAATGTTCCAATATAGAAGAAAGTAATTACTGTCAGGTTGGTTAAATATACACTTTTTTTGTTTTTGATCGTTTAAAAAGATTAAAACATGACTAAATTTTTTTTTTATTTTTATGCTGTTTATGCAATATTTAAAAAAATATATATATTTATTTTTTAGAATTAAAGTACTCCTATACATTCACTTTTTTGCATTAATAATACTATTATGACCTTAATTGATTTTAAAATAAAATCCTTATTTAAATGTACATTTTTATTATTACGCATTTTGTAAAATTACATTATTTGCTCTAAATTTATGGAAATTGTAAATTAAAGAGGTTTTTATATCTTTATTAATGCAGTGTTACACATTTCAATACTAACATGTGAAACGTGTTTCAGTGTTTTATTAATAGCTTGCTGTAACATCAAAAAACCACATGTATTTAATGATATTCCGCTCTAAAAATGCATGTGTCTGCAACATTGCTGAATAGACTAGAATGTTGACAGCAAATATGGTACATCTTTTATTATAAATGATAAATCACAGCAGTTTTTTTTTTTTTTTCTTTTTTTCACACATCGCTTGAAAAAAAATCAGAATACTTACCAGATCTAACTTTATGCTTAAACATTAAAAATAAAAAAAAGGGAAAAGGTAGGGGAACTAGGGGTGAAGATAAGGTTGAAAGCACCCACCTTCTACATGGTTGTCTTCTGAAAGCACATGACAGGGAAGGAGAGAAAAGGAGAAACATTCAGTAAGCAGCATGCAGACTATCACTTGCCATTGCATGTCTTCAGCATGCACGGCGTCAAACACAACATGCAAATGCTCAATTGCTACCATTCAAGGAAAGGGGGATAGGGAGAAGTAAAAGCAACAGGGAATTGATGTTCCTCACAGTATATGTAACATTAACTGAATCATTTTACCATTTCTGCAATAGTTACATTGACCTGATAGGAAAACCTGTGTTGTGATTTTTATATTTTCTCCGTTCTGTATACAGTACAACATAAGTGCTCATTTTGGCTCTATTATTGGATTTAAATTAAAAAAAATCATGATATGCACAAATAAACCATCCGGGCTAATCTATTTTTATTTTTAATAGATCAGTTCACTTCAATGTTGATAGGCAGATCAATAAGTAAATATCACCTTTATTAGTAATAAATAAATGATTGTAAAGATGTTTGGAAATCAATGTCGGGTTTCCTTGCTTGCAAGGCTGATTGAATATATAATATGTACATATCTAAGTAGGGATCTATTAAAATGCAAACAAATTAGTCAGTGCCCTAGGGGGGGAACCCATTTTTAAAATGAGGGAGTTATGAAAATGATAATGAGTTATCGCATAAACTTGTTTGTCATCACATATACAATGTCTTGATAATAAAACTTAAATAAAGATTAAAAAAAGCAACAATTGTTACTTTAATCTCTATGATTTCTTGGGTGTACCTAAAAAATGTTATAAATATAAAGATATTACATACAGTTAGCTTAGAAAGAAATCTTTAGCAACTGCCACTTCTCTATTTTTTCTTTTTTTTCACAAAAGATATATAAAGATTCTAGCAAATTAAAAAAAGTATATAAATTAGCTGCTCCCACTTAATTTGTAAAATATTTTACTACTACTATTGCCATTTTTTAATGGTATTTTTAAAAGTGTGAATTTATGAAAATGACAATGAGTTACTGCATTAGTTAGTAATGCAATGAGTTACTGCATAAACTTGTTTGTCATTACATATACAATGTCTTGATAATAAAACTTAAATAAAGATAAAAAAGCAACAATTGTTACTTTAATCTCTATGATTTCTTGGGTGTACCTAAAATTTTTTCTATAAATGTAAAGATATTATATACAATTAGCTTAGAATTAAATCTTTAGAAATCGCCACTTCTCTATTTTTTCATTTTTTCACAAAAGATATATAAAGATTCTAGCGTAAATTTAAAAAAAGTATATAAATTAGCTGCTCCCACTTAATTTGTAAAAATATTTTACTACTATTGCCATTTTTCTAGTGGTATTTTTTGAAGAGTGAATTTATGAAAATGACAATGACTTACTGCATAAACTTGTTTGTCATTACATATATAATGTCTTGATATTAAAACTTAAATAAAGATAAAAAAGCAACAATTGTCACTTTAACCTCTATGATTTATTTAATGTACCTAATACATAAAGACATTTAAAGATATAAACAGATATTATATACAGTTAGCTTAGAAAGAAAACTTTAGCAATTGACACTTCTCTATTTTTTCACAAAAGATATATAAAGATTCTAGCAAAAATTAAAAAATGATATGACGTATCTGCCCCCACCTAATTTGTAAAATATTTGACTACTATTGCCATTTTTTAATGGTATTTTTAAAAGTGTGAATTTATGAAAATGACAATGAGTTACTGCATAAACGTGTTTGTCATTACATATACAATGTCTTGATAATACAACTAAAATAAAGATAAAAAAGAAACATTTGTTACTTTAACCTCTATGATTTATTTTGTGTACTTAATAAATAAGTAAATGTAAAGATATTAAATACAGCTAGCTTACAAAGAAATCTTTAGAAATGGACACTTCTCTATTTTTTCAATTTTTCACAAATATATATAAAGATTTTCACAATAAATTTAAAAATGATATAACTTAGCTGTTCCTGCTTAATTTGTAAACTATTTTACTACTATTGCTTTTTTATAATGGTATTTTTAAAAGTGTGAATTTATGAAAATGACAATGAGTTACTGCATAAACATATTTGTCATTACATATAGAATGTCTTCTTAATAAAACTTAAATAAAGGTAATAAAGCAACAAATGTTACTTTAATCTCTATGACTTATTAGGTGTACCTAATAATTATAGAAATGTAAAGATATTAAATACAGTTATTTTAGAAAGAAATCTTTAGAAATTGACACTTCTCTATTTTTTTTTCACTTTTTCACAAAAGATATATAAAGATTTCCAGTATAAAATAAAAATTGATATAAATTAGCTGCTCCCACCTAAACTATTTTACTACGATAGCCATTTTTCAATGGTATTTTAAAAGTGTGAATTTTGGCAGTGGCTACAGTTTTCTACTTAGCACTGTTACTTAAAATCTCATTAGCTAGTTGCGGCTGATCAGAATCAATAGATGGTAAAGTAAGGATAATCACTGTCTAGTGATTTTATGCTAAGGAGTATTTACCCATTTATCAATTTTGCTTACACCTATAACTTTTTTTTTTTTTTTTTTTAAGGCTCTAAAATGCCACAATAAAACTAAAAAGTAATTAGTCATATATAAAACAAATAAAAATGCAGCGCTAATACAATAAAAAAAAAACACAATGTGCAAAGCCTATGCACAATAAATTAATGAAGCCAAATGAAAAACAAAACTAAATCAATGATCAAAAAATAAATCCAATTACATGTTTTGTGTGTTGTGAACCAATATACAAAATAATTATTGTGATGCATCAAATAAAGTTCAATAAACTTTTATTATTGAACTTTATTTGATACACCACATGAGTTATTTTGTATAGTGGTTCACAACACACACATTTGTAATTGGATTTATTTTTTGATCATTGATTTTAATTTATTTTTCCCTTGGTTTAATTTCTTTTTTTTTTTGCATAGGTTTTTTTTTTTTTCACATTGTAGTTTATTTAATTAGTGCTGTGTTTATATTTGCTTTTATTTAATTGGGGGTCATTTAGAAATTCTAGTCTAGCTATTGTATTTTTTGGTAATGTTTCTTTTACTCTTAAAGTAAGGAAGACAATATTGTATATAGTCATATCTAATGTAGGTTTTTTTGTTTATTCTATATAGTGTTTATGAATCAGATAACTCTAATGGTGCATTTACAAAATATTACTTAACAAAAACTACTCATATTACAATTAAAAAAAAAAAAAAAAAAAATATATATATATATATATATATATATATATATATATAAACACCATAGATAACAAATTATTAAAGCAGTAATTTCTTAATATATTAGATGTTGGAGTTTGCATACTTCTGTGGTGGGTGACTGTATTTTGTATTTGGATATACAATCCATAGCATCACCTAAAAAAGCACCATCGCAATTTTGTGGCAGTTGTAACATTGTGCACCTTTGGGAATTCTCTAATCTGTGTGAGTGTACATCTAAAAATATGACATGATTACTAAAAAAAAAAAGGGAGCCAATTTAGAGCATGGAGTCATAAATGATGATGCAGTGGTGACAGAGTCTAAGATTACATTTATAAACCAAAAATCACATTAATACTTTAAAACAGTCAGGTAAACCAATTCTAAGTGCAGAATGATGAATGATGATGCAATGGCGACCTTTGCTATTATTTATATAATAGCATATAAACTGACAATCTTTAGAACTATACAATGTCATATATTGACTGATTTAATTTGAAACCCCATTGGTTGGCTATAACTATTTTATCATAGGCAACAGAAAAAGATCAAAACGGCTTCCGTTATTCGAATTAAACTAAAACAATCAATAAAATAAAATGAGGCCGATTTACTGATTTAGGGGTTGAGAATGCTTACACAAATTGGGAGTGAAGATTCATTTCAATTGTTGTGAAAAAACAAGTATCTTTTTATTTATTTTATCTGCACATAACTGGATAATTGAAGTGAACTTTTGCTCTTTTTTGAGTGAACATTCTCAAATCCATTAAAAATGCAGCCCCATAGATTGCAGTCAAAAGTTTGGCAATTTTAGCTGGGATTAATAAAGTTAAAAGGGAATTTGAATGAGCAAATATGCTTGGTGTAGAAAAGGAAAAGAAGGGCCCCAGGGCTTTTTCTTAGCAGCAAAAATAGGTAAGACTATAAATGTATAAAAAATCTAATCTTTATTGAATCTTTATTGAAAAAAAATTTCAATAAAGATTACATTTAAAAAAATGTTTTTATAATTTTTTTTTTATATATTTATAGTCTTACCTATTTTTGCTGCTAAAAAAAACCCTGGGGGCCCTTATTTTCCTTTTCTTCAGTCACATCGGGGCGTGCAGCCTCTCCATATTATGTGTTGCTTCTCTCTAATATGCTTGGTGTAAGCCAATTGATCTGTAACTTCCCCCCCCCCACCGATATACCTTCCCACCCCAGGCTCACCCATAGTTTTTTTTTTACCCTAAAACTCCCTTTTTTTTTTTTACTCACCTGAGTCCGCCATGAAATGACCCTCCATGTGCATCTTCCAGAAGTGGAGACCACGCTGTGATACTAAATAAACATTTTTTGTATCAAGCTATTAGCTTGGACAATCTTTCAACCAGTGATAGAATTCACAAAGAAACTGCCCAACAGAGAAATTAAATTATAAGCAGCTAGATGACCAGTCAACTCAGTGTTGCATTAGAATTCTTGAGGGATGCCTTCCAAATATGAAAGTTACGTTGCACGCCTCTGATGACGTCATTTGTGAAACATGTAAGGCGGGACCTACAACGTATGACGTCAGCACGCCAGATGCCGCGGCCATCTTTTTGGTTGGAAACAAAGAGCTCTTTACAACTGTGACATGTGAGTTGAATACTTTAATAAAGAAATTGTTTTCATTCGAACATACTTTACTATTGAAGTTTCTTTGCAGTATTGAGGATATGCCTGCCTGTTCTAGATCTGTGCTGGTCAATAAGGAGAAATTTAAGGTATTGCACTTGGGGACTAAAACATAAAAGCACAATAAACTTTGGGGGGGGGGAACCTCTGGGGGAACAAAAAATGGAGAAAGATCTGGGAGTCTTAGTAGAAGATAGACTTTGCAATAGCATGCAATGTCAAGCTGCAGGGTATGTATTCCAAAGGAAGGAAGGAAGGGTATGTATTCCAAAGATAAAACTATAATCCTTCCACTTTATAAAACACTGGTCCGACCGCATCTGGAGTATTCTGTCCAGTTCTCAGAAGGAATGTGTTGGAGCTGGAGAGAGTCCAGAGAAGGGCAACTAAACTAATTAGGGGATTGGAGGACCTTAATTATGAAGAAAAGATTTATTCTCCCGGGAGAGGAGACGCCTGAGAGGGGTCGTGATAGCGATTTCCAAATACCTCAATGGTGATCTCAACATAGAAAAAAAAAAACGATTCAGTCGCAAGGAATGCATGAGGACACGAGGCCATACAATGCAATTAGAGGAGAAGCGTTTTAGCCTCAGGCTACGCAGAGGGTTCTTTACAGTAAGGGCTACAAGTCTGTGGAATTCTCTACCACAAATGGTAGTAACTGCGGGGAGTATGAGAACAAGGGTTTGTTGTATGGGCGCTTCCGTGGAATACAGCAGCCTTTAGGTGAGACACTGCACTTCGGCAGCACTGGAGAGGAGAAGCTGCTCTGAAAATGATAAAGATAAAAAGACAAGTGCAGTAGGCTCTGAGTATTTATTAGGTTAAAAGTATAAAAGCACTCACATTTGGTAAATGTGACATGGGCATAGCAAAGATCTGTCTGGAGTCTTCCTATCCACTGTGCTGAGTGGTTGAAATGAGGACATCTGGTGATCCGCTTCCTGTAGATGCGTCCTTTCGTCTGTGTCTCAGCCTGGTCGGCATGAGATTTCCTGAAGGCAGGGTGTGGACGCAGCGGCTGGTGTCCAATAGAGCGGGTGGTGGGCAGTTACATGTTTCGGAGCTCAGCTCCTTCGTCAGACCTCGAGGGGAGTATGCCTACTTTTAAAAGACTCTTGGACATACATCTCTAGGATCAAAACATTCATGGGTATGTGAAAAGATTACGGTCACACACACCTACACAGGTTGAACTGGATGGACAATAGCCTTTATTCAACCTCAACTACTATATGTAACTATGTAATAAGTGACGTTTTAATGTTCGGAACATCAATGCCACTGGAGTGTTCAGGATACTAATATAATCATAAGCTCTTGTGACCACTCTATAAATGAGGGTCATTACTATCTGGTAAGAGGCTTGAGTGGATCACCTTGGTGTTGAGTGCTGCTGTTCATCACCCTTTTGAAGTTGGTGTTTGGTTCTTCTATCCATATACAGATCCAATAATAAACATCTTAAATTAATTGAATTGTTCATAGACACTTTTTAGAGTTGCATATCTTATTGTTTTAAACATTGCACTGAGTGTCTGCTGAGTCATTGATCTGAACAGCATGAATGAGGAACCCACACCTTTCATTATTGTGGAGACATGCCATCATGATCACTGCAACTCAGCAACCTGCAGTGCAAGATGATTGCAGGTTAGACCCCGCTGAGGAGTGGACAGGACCTGAGTCTGCTATTGCTGTAACCCATCATCTATAATTAACTTAGGGAAAATGTTATTTTTCTTTTTTTTTTTTTAAATCGTATGTGAGTATGTTCTTATTCTATATAGAGAGGCTTGAATTGCATATACAATGTTTTTTTTTTTTTGGAGTCACGCAAATGAATCTTAAAACAGACAGTGTCAAAATGTATCCTTACAGTCTGGGTCTGCTGCCAACCAAGCTTGTTGCCTCTTTGTGACATTGTGCTTTTGGAGTCTTCTTGAACTTCTGAGGACCCCACAATCGCACGGCCAAAGGGAAGTGTTGACATCACCCAGGCAAGGTTTAAAGGGTCATGGGGGGTTCCCAGACATAATATTTATACAGTATAACAAACTGCAATTGCACTGAGTTTGTGGAATCATTAATAGATATGCCACTCCAAACATGCCTCTTTCCCTGTACCTCCAGCTCCTATTGGGAGAACCCCCAGGAATGCATATTTGGACACTGCTGTTCCGCTTGAAAAGTAGAAATAAATGGGCTGCACAGTGACCCTGTTACTGATGCAAAACCAGTTTTAGTATAATAAATAGAGGATTCACAATATATAGTCTTGGCTGTCCATCTCCCGTTCCAGTGTGTTTCCTCATACAAAGGGCTTAATCATGGAGACAATGTGGGGAAAAATGCATTGCAGTCTGGGCCTGCTGCCAATCAAGCTTGTTGTCTCTTGGTGTCATTGGGCTTTCTGAATCTTCTTGAACTTTTGAGGACCCCACCATTGTACAGCCAAAGAGAAGTGTTCACATCACCCAGGCAAGGGTTAAAGGGTGACATAAGATTTTTACAGTATAACAAAGTGCAATTGCACTAAGTTTGTGGAATTGGTAGTAGCTATGCCACTCTAAACGTGCCTCTTTACCTGTACCTCCAGCTATCGTGTGCACACCCAGGAAGGCAAGGCATCATTGGACACAGCTGTTACGCTTGACAAGTAGAAATGAATGGGCTGCACAGTGATCCTGTTACTGATGCAAAACCAGTTTTAGTATAATAAATAGAGGATTCACAGAATATAGTCTTGCTTGTCCCACTCCTGTTCCATGTGTTTAATCCCACAAAGGGCTTAATTATGGAGACCATGTGGGGAAAAAGACATTACAGTCTAGGCCTGCTGCCAACCAAGCTTTTTGCCTCTTTGTGACACTGTGTTTTTGGAATCTTCTTGAACTTTCGAGGACCACACCATCGCACAACCAAAGGGAAGTGTTCACATCACCCAAGCAAGGGTTAAAGGGTGACATAAGATTTTTACAGTATAACAAACTGCAATTAGCTAT
Source organism: Pelophylax lessonae (assembly GCF_965119305.1). Taxonomy (NCBI): domain Eukaryota; kingdom Metazoa; phylum Chordata; class Amphibia; order Anura; family Ranidae; genus Pelophylax; species Pelophylax lessonae. The sequence continues at coordinate 651,562,840 of NC_138770.1, forward strand.
GCCACTCTAAACATGCCTCTTTCCCTGTACCTCCAGCTCCTATCGGGTGCGCACCCAGGAATGCATCCTTAGGGACAGCTGTTTCACTTGACAAGTAGAAATGAATGGGCTGCACAGTGATCTTGTTACTGATGCAAAACCAGTTTTAGTTAAATAAATAGAGGATTTACAATACATAGTCTTGCCTGTCCATCTCCCATTCCAGTGTGTTTCATTAAATGAAGGTCTTAATAATAGAGACCATGTGGTGAAAATAGCATTGCAGTCTGGGCCTGCTGCCAACCAAGCTTGTTGCCTTTTTGTGACATTATGCTTTTGGAGTCTTCTTGAACTTTTGAGGACCACACCATCGCACAGCTAAAGGGAAGTGTTTACATCCCCAGGGTTAAAGGGTCGTGGGCGGTTCCCAGACATAAGATTTATACAGTATAACATAAACTTCAATTGCACTGTGACATAAGATTGACAAGGCTGACATAAGATTTTTACAGTATAACAAAGTGCAATTGCACAGAGTTTGTGGAATCGTTAGTAGCTATGCTGCTCCAAAACATGCCTCTTTCCCAATACCTCCAGCTCCTATCAGGGGCACACCCAGGAGTGCATCATTAGGCACAGCTGTTCTGCTTGACAAATAGAAATGAATGAGCTGCACAGTGATCCTATCACTGATGCAAAACCAGTTTCAGTATAATAAATAGAGGATTCACAATATATGGTCTTGCATGTCCACCTCCTGCTCCAGTGCGGTTCACCTTACAAAGGGTTTATTCATAGAGACCATGTATGACAAAACGCATTGCAGCAGAAGATGGACAGACAAGACTATATATTGTGCATCCTCTATTTCTTATACTGAAGCTTTGCATCAGCTCCAGTATGTTTCTGTAGCCCATTCCCATTGGTGATGGCTTTAGTATGCAACCCATTCATTTCTACAATTGCACCGAAACACAGTTTAGCACTAGGCAAAGCAAGAAATAGGTGGGTGGATATCTAAGCCAATACAGTAAAAGTGTGGCAGTGTGATTTTGTGATCTGCGGCCTTAAGGTGCTGTGGTCTTGGGTTCCTTTCCTATTATCTTCTTGGAGTTTGTGAGTTTTTCTGTTATTTCTTTATGTTCCCTCTGGGTGCTTCAGTTCCCCTCCACAATCAGGATACCTAGTGGGCTTTTCTCTAAACCTGCTTAAATGTGTAAATCATTGTATGGTCGTGACAGACATTAAACTGTAAGCTTTATTTTTGACAGAGACTAATTGTATGAATTACCATGTCAAAATTAGCTACCTACCTTCAGCTGTTGAAACAGATGCCATTGCTTTCCGTTTTAACTGAATATTTATTAATTCTTTTTAAAACTATATTTTTAAAGAAATCCACAGCTTTAAAGGAGAATTGTATTTGTTTTATATGTTAATTTGCCCAATTACATGAATACCATATGTTGATGTGAACAACACTCTAATAAAATCTACTATAGGGTCTCAATTCTTGAAAGGACACAGTGGACCAGTGCATACCAAATCTGCACACCACAACACCTTAGCATAACGTTTATTCCTACAGCACCTTATAACTGCATCCAGAACTTTGCTTTGAAAACAGTGCCCTAAACTGCATAAAGACATATGACCAAAAACTGCAGCCTTGTAGAAGACAGAAGAAAATGTAACTTTATTTCATAATTGAAGCATTTTCTTATGTGCTTTTTTGTAGTCTGATTAGGTAAACAGCAAGGTACCTTTTTTTTTTTTTTTTCCGATTGCTTTACTGGAGATTTTGAAAAAAGGTAACAGAAGGATGAAATTGAGAGCTAGAAAACATAGAGCCTGATTTTTTAAAGGATCAATGGCCTCTCATCAGCGCTCTTCACAATATTTAACAAATCCTCTGTAATAATGTATCTGAGTTTTTTTCTCAATGGGTATGCAAAAAAAGAGACACCATGTGAACCAAAAGAGTGCATATGAAACATACATACAGGGTGTGCAACTGGCCCTCTCTCCAAAGGACCCTTCCCTGACCCCCCCCCTCCCTGGGTGCAAGGTCTCTGATAGGGGTAAGGCACCCTAGTTTACCTATCCAAAAGGCCTAGCTGACCCCTCTCCTACTGGCTAGCCAAAGGCAACCATTGAATACAAGATTAGGGGCTCTCCCGAAGAGAAACCTCTAAGGCCACACCCTACCATGCTTGTGGAATGAAAAAACATATAAAAAGTGTAAGTGTAAAGTCTACATATAGTAAAAGCTTTGTTCATCACAAACACCATATGTTGTGATTCTACAGGAAATTCAGGGAAGACCTAACTAGCTTAAAATTACATCATCAATATACAAAAACTGAACATCTCTAAAGATTCATTCCTAAATGAATAAGAATGGCTTGAAAATGATAATTGAAGTTGACATTTAGGGGTTGATTTACTTAAGGCAAATAGACAGTTACCCTCCAAAAGTGCAGTTGCTCCAGAGCTTAGTAAATGAGGTAAAGCTTTACTTTGCAAAAAATACCCAATCACGTGAAAAAAAAAACGAAAAAAAAAAAAAAATTGCTACATGATTGGTTGATGGAAGTCAGCAAAGTTTCTGCTCATTTACTAAGCTCAGGAGCATCTACTCTTGCAGTTGATAGGGATCCGCTGTTGAGGGAGGGGGTCTATTGTTCCTGGCTTCTGGAGAGTCAATTGATGCTGGCTGCTGGGAGATCTGGTCTTGCTGGCAGGGGTCAATTGTTGCTGTGTTGATATTTTGTTGCAGGGGCTCTTTGTTGCTGGTGGGTCTATTATTTCTGGGGGGATATATTGTTGCTGGGGAGGGGGGAATTGCACACTTGACGTCTTTGCTGCCATTGTGCTATGTGCTGGGTGTCCATTGTGCCCCTGTGCCTTTAAGGAGGGTTGGGCTACCTCCAGGCCCACCTGCCCCCTATCTATCCATTAAAATGCATGTGCTTCCAGTGTGGAGACTCTCACAGATTTGCAGGAGTTAGGACTGCAGGTAATACAGGGTGCCATGAAGTGGCCCTGCATCTAACGCATGCGTTTGCAAATGTGGGCTTACTAAACCCCTATTTTTAACGCATACTGTTAGACAGGATAATTTGTTTGGTAAGCAGACTAGTTGGTGAGTTGAGCTGGGAATGTTTCTGGTTTTGTCTTGCATGCATTGCCCTTCCATGTGCTCTTTACTGTGAAGGTCAGTTATAGGTGGGGGCAGGGGCCATTTTGTTTGTTATTGATGTATACTGGTGAGGAGACACACTGGATGCCTTTGCTGCTATATGCTGGGTGTCCATTGTGCTCCTGTGCCTTTAAAGAGGGTTGGGCTACCTCCAGGCCCACATGCCCCCTATCTATCCATTAGAATGTATGTGCTTCCATTGTGGAGACTTTTATAAATTAACAGGAGTTAGGACTGCAGGTAATACAGGGTGCCGTGAAGGGGCCCGGCAGCTTATGCCCTGGAGCCCCTGTTTTTAACACATAATGTTAGACAGTTTAATTAGGTTGGTAAGCAGACTGGTTGGTGAGATGAGCTGGGAATTTTTCTGGTTTTGTCTTAGATTGCTGCTGGCTGCAGGAGATCTATTTTACTGCTTTTCTTGTTATTACCAAATTCCAATCAAATTACTTAGCACAACAAAATTATAGTTGGCTCTGTATTTTCTAAATGAGGTGGTGCTGGGAGGTGGGTAGTGGGGTGGAACCGTGGGACGGTGCTTGGAGGTGGGTAACGGGTTGAGACAAGAAGTGACTCAGAAGGTGGGGGTTCCAGCACCTATTCTCTGTGAAAAAAAAGCTCTGACTTTTTTTTAAATTTCATTCGAACATTCTAAAAAGCCACAACATACAAAGAAAAGAACATACAAACTACAGTATGAACGCCATGATTTACATGAGTGTGTCATCAGAAATTCAGCATTTAATTCAGAAAATGGATGCTGAGTCTGACCCTTGCTACAAATAGCGCTGGCCTTCTGGATCTTCTACAATCTTACCAATCTTATATAGTACAGTGATAGTGAAAAAATCAGCAATTGCTCATGTATGCATTCCTTGGCAAGCCTACACTTAACAAGAAAGACTATGTGATGCTCGGTCTTCTTTGACTAGTTCACTAATAAGGTATAAGTTAGTCAATTGAAGTTAATGTCATCCAAAGTATATATCATCCACTCCACTAGCTGAAAGGGTTTTCTGAGATCTGCTCATCACTACTGTGCAGCATATAAATCATTATTCCAAGGTCATAGAAGTAATACAGCAACACTACCTACTCACTACTTCTGTAGACTATATCATTATCATTATCAACACCATCATCCTTCAACCCTCTTTCATGTCTAACCCATTATGTCTTATTTTCTCTTCATTTAAAGTAGAATTTTCTTTTAGTTGCTAATGGACTCAGTCCAGGGCTTCCTTTTTTTTTCCTTACAGTAAAATTAGCCTTTTTGACCTTCTATGATTGCTGCCAAAGTCATCACATGTCCATGCTTAATTGCATCCTTTTTTCTGCAGCTACTTAATGGCATAGTGGTCAAGAGAATCACTAAGGATTTCAAGTCAATTATAATTTAAAAAAACTTATAAAATATTTCTTCCTTTAATCTGTCAGTTTGTGTAAATGTATTATTTCAATAAAACAACAGTGAGCAAAATGGGAATCTTTTGTAGAACTGAACGCCCAGTGGCTACTTATTAGGTATAGCTTTATAGTCTTTATAAGCCAGATAGCAAGGATAACTTGCCACAAATATGTGGCAGTGTTGCATTGTATGTCTTGTACATTGTTGCACATTTTCACTGGTAAGTTGTACACTTACAGAGCACTTGAAGTACAGGTTCCAGTTGACACTTTTTCAATTTGTAGAAAATTTGCATGGCAAGTCTCTAGCAGGAGCAAAGTTGTAGTGGTGAGTAGGGATAGACCGATTATCGGCAAAGCCGATATATCAGGGGCCGATATGCACTTTCCCTGATATATCGGAATTGGCCCCGGAGGTTACCGATATTGCTGATATTTCATGAAAGTGCTTGTTCCCAGAGTGATGCCTGCAGCTAGAGGCATCACCCCGGTACCGGCGTCCATAGCCGACGGTCGGCTGTCTTGTAATAACAACCAATGCGGCTGAGAAGCGGCTCAGCTGTCATTACAAGGAGCGGGAGAGGACACTCCACCTCCCACCACCTTCCGTGGCTCGCCCGGGTCTTCCTGACTCAGGCCACCAGCCTCAATGACCGCCGAAGACCCGATCAAAGCCGCATTCGGCTCTGATCGGGTCTCCATGCAATCATGACACCACTTTCGGGTACTGGCGCCAGATTCAAAAAAATGACAGCATTCAAAACAGTCAAACTTGGTCTTTTAGACCCCTAGATCCCTCCACATGAGTAAAATTTAAATGTACGAAAATATAGACGCATATCGGCCAATACCGATATGCATTGGCCAAAATATTGGTATCGGTATTGGCAACGAAAAACCAATATCGGTTGATCCCTAGTGGTGAGTCTACAGAAAGAGCTCTGAAAGTCTACAGCATGGAAATTCAGCCACAGTGACCCCTGTGGTGGGAGGACTATTGCACAACATAACTGAACCAGAACTTGCAACAGTCTTGCAGAATATTTGCAAAGAAAGTTGATCTGGAGTCATGCAATGTGGACTTGCTGTAACTATGCAACAAACACGTGAAGCCTGGCAAATCTAGAAATAGCTTAGCAAGTCATTTTCAAATTTGCAGCTTAGTTGCTTGCTGTCTGGGAAAGAGCTGCTTTGGACAACAGCAATACTGAGGTGTCCAGTGACATTCAAATGATGCCCAGCACTACGGCCATGGGCCAGGGTGCCATTTTGTATAGGGATGATGGTTTACCTGTAGAAGGAGATATGTCAATAAGGAAGAATAGGGAATGACTGTACTCTGTGATTTCTGGATATATCGGTGTGATTTTTCCTTTTGTTTTCTGGCTAATATGAGGATTGCAATTTTGTCCAATATCACTCTTTATCCGGTTAGGCTGTTGGAGTCTTATTACTGCCTCATTTGCTGCCATTATGCTATTTGCTGGGTGTCCAGTGCACCTCTGTGCTTTTAGGGAGAAGTGCATACCTGCCCTCAATCTATCCATTTTTATATATGTGCTTCTACTTTGGAGACTCTCAAAATTTTTAGAGTTAGGACTGCAGATAATACTGGGGTACCTTGTCGCAGCCTCTGCAGCTCATGCGTGTATTTTCAAATGTGTGCAAACTAAACCCCCGTGTGCATTGTTAGACAGGACAATATGGAATATTGCATGCTGGCTGGTAAGTTGAGCTGGGAATTTTTATTTTTTAGTTGTTTGACATGGATTGCCCTTCCATGTGATCCTTACTGTTAAAGCCAGTTATAGGTTGGGGCAGGTGCCATTTGTTTGTACCGTTGGAGTCTTATTATTGGTCCCTGGGCAAGCGGACTCTGTCCAGCTGATGTTTATCAGCCATATCAGCACATCTATTCGAGCAGGTGGATCCTGAAGAAGCAAGCTATATGTAAAACACGTTGATCCATCACATCACTTTGGGAGCAATAAATACATCATCTCTGTGCTATAGTACATATAGTGATTTAATTGTTGATAATTTTCTAAATGTTAATGTTTTGATAAAGCTGTACTTTTTATGCAAATATCTGTGTTTTGGCACATTTAAATTCCTTATTTCCCACCCCCAGCAAGTATTGTGGTGCAATGGTGGGAATAATTTTAAGTCAGATGTGCAGCACTAGATCCAAACCAGGACATCACATGCATAGAGCTTGCAAGTTATCTTTGTGTGGGTTTCCTCTAGGTACATCAAGTTTCCTCCCACATTCCAAAGACTTCCTAGAACAGCATTTCTCAACCTTTTCAACACAGAGGAGCCCTTGAAATTAATTTCTGGTCTTGGGGAACCCCTGCTAAAAATTAAAAATCTTCAACTCATGACACATTAGTGTGACAGTCAGTGGGAAGAATGCTCCTTACTCTTGTCATCATTGGGAAGAATTATCCCCTTACAGAGAGCTAAAAGGAACAATGGTGTCAGAGGCAGAAGTTGCCCATTGCTCAAGGAACCCCTAGCAACCTCAGGAGGAACCCTAGGGTTCCACAGAACCCTGGTTGAGAAACTCTGTCCTAGAAGTAATTGTATCTCATTATAATTGGTTCTTTCATGTGTGTATATATGTATGTATACATGTAAGGTAGGGAACTGTAATAAATGAAAATGTGCAGTAAAAAGAGGATCAGAGGACCTCAGATAATCCAATCTCTAGCACTGAAAATCTTTGGCCTGGGGGGAGAAAAAACAACCAATAGACCTTTAATGAATTTTCTAGCACCATCTTTCTTTGTGGCTCTCAGAATTTGGTCATATGACATTTTAGAATTGCAAAATAAATTGGTGCTGGAGGACTTTGATCTGCCAGATTGCATGACTGAAGGTCTGAACAGGGAGCAGGTGGCTCCATTATGCCCAGCATGTGTCTCTGACCTCTCTCCACTGTCCCTGATTTTTGTGAATGGTGATGTATCTCAGCCCAACAATAAATTAGATGAATGTATTATCCCTTTGAGAAGAGGCAACAAAGGAGTGCAATGACTACTATTTAAAAAATTGTGCATGTCAAAAAACTCACTAGAAAATTGTTCACTTTAAAGGTCACCACAAATGGCACCAGGGCTTTCCTTGCTACTGAGAAAAGAGAGAGTTAGGTTAGGAACAACCTCTTGGGATGAACTTTCTGAATAGTCACCTAACATATGTGAGGTATGTTCACCTGGATATTTATAGTCTGAATAGGTATGCGTGTGGTTATTGAATATTTGAAAATCGAAATAGTAATCAAGTTTATGAACTGCATAATTGCATCAATTACTGGTATTAGAGTTAGTGCCCATAGATTCCTGTGACGGGAGTCAATACTGGGTTCATTGGCAATTCTCTAACATAATTTTAACAGCTGCATGAATGGGTGATCATGGGGGGTTGTAATTGAACTTTATTAAACTTTACATATAATTTGTTCTTTAGTGTATATTGTGATATTTTTTTAGCCTCCACAAATTCTTATTTCCCCTGGGATAAGGAGAATTGTAAATGTTATTTATGTTGATCAGTGGATGTATATGCAGCTTTTATGTATTTTTTATTAAGTCTTTTATAAATGTATGAGTTGTTATATAGAATGCCTTTAAAGTCCCATTCAAACTTCTTTTATGATAGAGATTTGACCTCCCATATAGAAAGCGCCTGTAAAAGCAATATAAAAAGTTGAAATTTTTGGACTATTAACCCTCCTCTTATGTTAGGGTCAGAACCGACCCGTTTTCAGGTTTTGAATGTCTATAAGTATCACATAAATTTGTTTATTGCATCACGATTTTTTTTACTTTGTCAGGAACCTCTATTTAAACAATGTAGTAGAAAAAGAATCCTTTTCACTAAATTATAAAATACTGTGGTGAAAATTAAGACGTTCATGGTGTTAGGGTCAATTCTGACCCAGTTATAATATAGGATTTTAGGACACTAATAAGTTCCAAAACTGAAATCATAAACACTCTCTCTGCTTAGTAACACTGAGAGCCAATCCCCTCTCAACCCTGTGAGCTGTAGTTAGGGAGGGGCCTATCTCTTTTCCTGCTTGTCTGCTTCTCTAAATAAAGTGAAGAAACATAGGACAAATTCATTTCAGAGTTGCTGACTTTATTTTACCATTTTTTAAATTTGAAAATGAGAGGTATGCTATCAAAAGAAAGGTCTAGGGGTCACACCAAAAATATTAAAACCAATCTTTTCAAGGATAAAGAAGCCTAACACGGTAACCAAGAGGTAAGAAACAAATTTGATGATAAATAATTATTCAGAGGGTATTTTATGGCTGATTTAAAACACGGGTCAAAACCGACCCTAACATCATGGATAGTAACAGAATTCTAACATAAGAGGAGGGTTAAATGAATTCAAGGCCTAAGTTTAGTCAAACTTTATTTTATTTTTTATATTTTTATCACTACAAGAGACAGGACTTACTATCAATGCTAAATGTTCTGATAGCTTCTGCTTTATTTAAAGCGGAGCTACACCCAAAAAGGGAAGCTTCGCTTGTTCGCACGCTCCGCTGCCACATTTGGCACTTTTTTTTTTGGGGGGGGGGGGCAAGTATGGGTAAGATTGCCGACCGGCGATCTATGGAATTTCTGGCCCCTCCTCCTTCCCCCCACTGCCTTCTGGGACACACACAGGTCTCAGAAGATGGCAGAACCATTCAGAGAGTGCAGTGTGACTGGCACATGCACAGTAGGAAATCAGCCTGCCAATTTCCCTTACTTACAATGCCAGCGCCTGCACCAGTAGCTGACTGATGAATCAGCTCGGGGATTCTAACTTTAAATTTTTTTTTCCCAGACTGGAGCTCCTCTGTAAGATCTTACATCAGTGGTCCTCAACCCTGGTCTTCAGGGCCACTAACAGGCCAGGTTTGCAAGATAATTGAAATACAACCCAGGTGATATAATTTGCTGCTCAGTGATTGCAGTACTCTAGTCTGCATCTCCCCAAGGTAATACTTAAAATCTGGCCTGTTAGTGGGCCCTGAGGACCGGAGTTGAGGACCACTGTCTTACATCATCTGATCCATCCTACTCACACAGTGGTAATCTTTCACGGGAATGGGGCGGGGGGTGGGTGGATAAAGCTGTGGGACTTGCAGCAGGCACTTATCAAGAGTGCTGATTATGTGCTGCCTCCTCCATTTATAGAAGCATTAGTGGCCCATGGACTAGATTGGATATGGTCCATTAGAAGTTCATAGGGCTTTAGTGTGCAAACAGACAGAAGAACAGCAGCTGTTGGATCAAGCTAAGTATGGATCTGTAAAAGGGGAGGGGGTTATGTTAGGCCGAGTGGGGGGGGGCTGTTAGGCCAGGGGGGTTGTTTTAAAGTGCACTCATCCCCTAAAGATTCATTTATCATTTTGTCTGATAACAGAAGGCCTATTTTTCATATTTCTTAAAGTTCTTTAACAAAACCTGTGCCTGTAGATACCGTATTTCCTTATATAGCAAAGAATGCCCACATACCTGGGTAGAAGGATGCTGCTCGCCCCACTTACATTTACTACAAATATGTTTTTTCATATCTAAATGTTCTCATCCCCCCATTTTATTTGGGTACAGCGTCACATGACCGTGCAATTGTTTGTTAAAGTAACGCAGTGCCGAATCGCAAAAAAAATTGGCCTGGTCATTAAGGAGGGCAAATCCTTCCGGTCCAGAAGTGGATAAGGGGATATACTATAATCATTTGACCTTGACTGCCATGGGATGTCAGCTTGCTATGGCTACTGCAATATTTTTGATTCCTAGGACCAACAATTCCACTTTCACAATTTTCAGTATTTTAGAAAACAATAAATAAAACAGAATAACGGAAAATAAACACAAATCTCGACTTCAGCCATCTGCAGAGCATTCTATCAGCCTTTTCTGACTTCACTCGCTTGATTGTCAATGGACAGCTAGCCGTGTCTGAAATTGGTTTATACACAAACGTCCATGAAATTCCAAATGACAGCTTGTCAAACAGCAGAAAACAAGGGTTGAAATGTTGGTAAACATTAGGAAAAATAGAATAAAAACTCCCCATCACCCATTACAACCCACTAAATACACCATAAATCACTTTTTCAATGTGTGCTTATTATCCGCTGTATAGTTATAATTACAATTTTCTGCATTCTATAGCGATTGTTTACACGAGTATGGGAAGAAACAGAAATGCTTTACAGCAAACGCAGCTGACTCTCTGTGCCATTCAGTTCCTTTTTTTTTCTTTTAAAGAAAGTACAGTAGAAATAAATTCTTTATGAAAACAAGGATGGAGACTAATTAAAAAGTGACATAAAACATGCATTTTAGGCTGGAAGTGAAAAAAAAAAAAAAAAAAAAACAATTACCAAAATTAGGCTTCTTGTTACAGCAACTAAAGGAATAAGTTATCTTTTAGGCAAAAAGAAAAACATGTTTAATTTGTTTGGAAGGAATCTGTTTTCTCAAATTAAAAGCCGATGCAACATCTTTGTCTAAGGCTCTTATGATATCACTAAAAGCATTCACAGATTTGTGTGTCATGCTGGCATCGGAAATGGTGGTCTGCCAGGAACTACAAAGGCCAGCTTGGAATCTCTAATTCATTTTAAATCAGTGGTAAACCCAAAGCCAATGCATGATATTGCTTATAATAATAATAATAATAAAAATAATAATAATAATAATAATAATAATAATAATAATAATAATAATAATGATAATGATAATGATAATGATAATAATAAATAATAATAATAATAATAATAATATCAATCATTATTGATTGATATCATATTCATTATATGTAAACCCAAAGCCAATGTATGATATTGCTTATAATAATAATAATAATAATAATAATAATAATAATAATGATGATAATGATGATAATAATAATAATAAATAATACCAACAATAATAATAATAATAATAATAATAATAATAATAATCATAATAATAATAATAATAATAATAATAATAATAATAATAATAATGATATCAATCATTATTGATTGATATCATATTCATTATATATACATATATATATATATATATATATATATATATATATATATATATATATATATATATATATATATATATTGTATATATACAATATATATATATATTGTATATATACAATATATATATATATTGTATATATATATATATATATATATATATATATATATATATATATATATATATATATATATATATATATATATATATATATATATATATATATATATATATATATTGATTGTGGTGGCTGCATTCTTTTCTTTTTTTAGGCTTTCTTTTCCCCTCTGTTTTCACCTGGTGATCTGGCCAGTAACACACCTCCTGTATTATTAATGAGGCACATTAGAGTACTGAAGTATAAGAGCAGGAATCCTCAAACTACGGCCCTCCAGCTGTTGCAGAACTACATGTCCCATGAGGCATTGTAAAGCTCTGACATTCACAGACATGACTAGGCATGATGGGAATTGTAGTTCCTGAACAGCTGGAGGGCCATAGTTTGAAGACCCCTGTATTAGAGTGTCCCCACTCTGGATGAATGAGAACAGGAGACACAGCAGCATCGTCAGTTTGATGGGAGGGTAGTGTTAAATGTATTAGCAGATTTAAATACACTAACAAAATGAAGCCAAGTCTAAAGCACACAATTTATAATTAGTTACAGCAAACTGTTTGCTTTTTTTTTTCCTTTTGGGATAAAAGTTTTACATTAAAGAGTGTGTAAACCTTGTAAAAAAAAAAAAAAAAAAAAACAAATATAAAAACCTGTAAGACAGAGACATATTGAGCTAGTGTGCATTGCATGAATACATAAATAATAATTAAACCCTAACCTTAAAAAAGTATTAATACATTATTATTATTATTAATAATAATAAAAATATTAATAAATAAACACTTAACCCCAAAAAAATATATATAAATTACCATTACTAGAATAATAATGTATTTATTTCTTTATTTTCTGTTAGGGTTAGGGTGTTTAGCTATTTATTATTATTATTTTATAATATTTTTTTTTAAATTGTAAGGATCCATTCACACTGCCACGACTTGTCAGGCGACTTGTCAGCCTGACAAGTCGCGGTCCCTCGCGGTCCATTGACTGGTACAGGACCTGTTCTAATAGGAGCGACACAAGTCGCTCCGACTTCGAAAAAGGGTCCTGTACTACTTCGGGGGGACCTGGAGGCGACTTGCATTGACTTCCATTATGTGAAGTCCGTGCAAGTCACGCCGAAGTCACTGTGCATGGGACTTCACAGTTCGCCCCCGAAGTCGTGCCGCTTCAGTGTGAATGCGGTCTTAGAGGTTTAAGTTAGGGGTTGTTTATTTATTATTACTTAGTACTCATTTATTAAATGTATTTATTATTAATTATGATTATTTTTAGTTATTTGTGTATTTTTTTACATTTATTTATTAATGTTATTATAATTATTATTATTATTATTAGTAGTAGTAGTATTAACACCCTAACAATAAAAATATATAATATACAACCCTAACCCCTAATCCTAACCCTAACCTAACCTTAATTCTAACCCCTTACCCTAACGAAAAAAAATAATAATAATTAATGAATATTAATAATAAAAAGAAAAAAAAAGCTGATGGAAAAGCTAAAAAAGCTGAAATGCTTAGCAACAAATGATGCAACAGATGATAGTTTTCTCTATTGGCTAATAAAAAAACGCAAAAGCTTCAAGACGCTGTATGAAAACATGCATAAAAACCCGCCAGAATCACCCATAAAAACGCTCAAAGACGCTAAGTGTGAATGCAGCCTAAATGAAATATGCTATAAAAAGATATTAAAGAGGTTCTAAACCTCAAAAAAAAAAAAAAAATTTAAAAAATAAAAACCTGAAAGACAAAGTGATAATGAGCTAGTGTGCATCATATACTAGCTCATTATGAAATACTTACCTTAGAACGAAGTCCCCGCAGCGCCGCCTGCACATTGCCGACACTCTCGATATGTTCACTCGTTTTTCTTCCAGGCATCGCCTCCTCCGGCCATCTGACTGGTCAGGGCCGCGATGATGTCACTACTGCTCATGCGTACGGAAGCTCCCGTTCATGGCAGGGCTCTGAAGGAGCGGCACGGGCGGCTGTTCCTGCAGAGCACATGCCCCAGTGATGTTACCGGCTGCATGCAATGAAAATATCTCCTAAACGGTGCAAGTTTAGGAGATATTTAACCACTTGCCGACCGCCGCAAGTACATATACTGCGGCGGTCAGCCCCTCCTGGACAAAGTGACATACCGGTACGTCACTCACCCATGAGCCTACAGGGGCGAGCGCACGCTGCCTGAGGCGCGCTCGCACCCCCGCTCGTTCTCCGATATCCCCGCGTGAGTAACTGGCGGCTCCGATGTCCGCCGGTCACTCGCGATCTCCTGCTGGAGAGGGAGAAAGGCAGACGGCTGATGTAAACAAAGCCGCCTGTCATTCTCCCTGGTGTAACTGTAGAGATCATATGATCCTGCTATGTAGGATCATATGTCTCTGTGGTTACATCACAAGCCACGCCCCTTGACAGTTAGAATCACGCCCCTAGGGACACACTTAACCCCTTGATCACGAATACAGTTAACCCCTTCCCTGCCAGTGTCATTTTTACAGTAACAGTGCATATGTATAGCACTGATTACTGTAGTAATGTCACTGGTAACCCCGAAAGTGTCAAAAATGTCAGTCAAGGGTCCCATCTGTCCAAAACAATGTCGCAGTACCACAAAAAAAAATCACAGATCGCCGCCATTACTATTTAAAAAAAAACAATAAAAATTACATAAATCTTTCCCGTAGTTAGTAAACGCAATAACTTTTGCGCAAGCCAATCAAAATATGCTTGTTGCGATTTTTTTTTTACCAAAAATATGTAGCAGAAAACAAATTGGCCTAAAATGTTAAAAAATTTAGATTTTTAAATTTTTTTTTGAGAATTTCATATAAAAAAATGTGATTTTTTCAAAATTGTCGCTCTTTTTTGGTTTATAGTGCAAAAGTAAAAATTGCACAGGTGATCAAATACCACCAAAAGAAAGCTCTGTTTGTGGGGAAAAAAAAGGACGTCAATTTCTGTTTGGGTACAGCGTCGCACGACCGCGCAATTGTCCCTTAAATTCACGCAGTGTCGGATCGCAAAATAGGCCCTGGTCTTTGAGCAGCCAAATCCTCTGTGGCTTAAGTGGTTAAAGTACCTATAGGGAGGCTGTATCATAGGCTCACCTATAGATACAAGTTACAGAGGAAGCTTTACTTCCTCTTTAAATAAAATTGAAACAATAAACAAATATAAATAATAAAATACACTGGACCAACAATGAAAGATAGAAAAGTGAAAGTCAACGTCATCAATAAATTTAGCAAATCTTTCTTCTGAAGAACTAAACAAGGTCCCCATTCTTAGCCAAACACGGATTTTTTGATGAAAGGGAATAAGTGAAGGACAGTCGGTATCACCTGCTAAAAATAAACCAGAACAGATAGCTCTGGTCATCATAACCTGTAATCCATTTCTCACATAACTCAAATGATTTCATCAAAGATCTACAGCCATGGCGCTCCGAACATCAAAGACTAAGACAGAGTATTCCCCGAACCTTCTTTGATAGCCTGCAGGCTATTCCTTTCCGCATAGCTCAGGCTAATGAGAAAACCATAACATTAGTCTTGAATATAAAAGGTATATAAAAAAAAATGGACATATTCCTTTAAAGCGTTTGTTACCCTAAAAAAAAAAAAAAAAAAAAAAACCCGAAATTGTTTTCTTAAAGCATGTGCTTGTGCTCTGTTATTTGGCCCCCTGTATCTCCTAAAAAAAACCTGGCTGTGAGATGCTAAGGAAAAAAACAAGAAAAGCGTCTCGGAAGACGCAGGAAAGCCGACACTCTTCCCGTCTCCCGCAGCCATCCCGGCTGACATACCTTGGACCCTGAGCGCCTCCAGCAATACGTCTGCCATCGGGCTTTCAGCATCCATATTAGCCTTTATTGAATTTGCATACGTGAGCTTGCACTTGTCCTAATGCAGTGATGGTGAACCTTGGCATCCCAGATGTTTTGGAACTACACTTCCCATGATGCTCGTGCACTTTGCAGTGTAGTTGAGCATCATGGGAAATGTAGTTCTAAAACATCTGGGGGGGGGGGTGCTCCCGGGGTGCTCCCCCCCCCCCCCCAGGCAGCGGGGATGCCAATCCAAAGGACCGGCCTGCAGCTAGGAGCTCCCGCCCCTGCTCGGCAGCGGGGACTCTGATGCACGATGCAGGCTGCCCCGATTTGCCGCCTGACACCCGCGATCGTTCCCCGCTGAGAGAGAAGGACGGGCAGCTGTTGTAAACACAGCTGACCGTTCTTCTCTCTGGAATGATCACAGAGTGCCTGTGATCCTTCTATATTGGCTCACAGGTCTCTATGATCATTTCACAAGTCCCTCCCCCCCACCCACAGTTAGTAAACACTCCTCTAGGCTCACAATTAACCATTTGATCACCCCTGGTGTTAACCCATTTCCTGCCAGAGTCATTATTACAGTAACAGTGCATATTTTTAGCACTGATTACTGTAGTAATGTCACTGGTCCCCCCAAAAGTGTCAAAAATGTCAGTTAGGGGTCCGATCTGTCCGCCGCAATATCGCAATCCCACTAAAAATCGCTGATCGCCGCCATAAGTAGTAAAAATAACAAATAAATAAATAAAAATGACATAAATCTTTCCCCCAGTTTGTAGATGCAATAAGTTTTGTGCAAACCAAGCAATATACGCTTATTGCAATTTTTTTTTTTACCAAAAATATGTAGCAGAATACAAATTTTGGGAATGTTATATAGCAGAATGTGAAAAATATTGTGTTTTTTTTTTTTCAGAATTGTCGCTATGTTTTTGTTTATAGCGCCACTAATACAGGTGATCAAATACCACCAAAAGAAAGCTGTATTTGTGGGGAAAAAAAGACATCAATTTTATTTTGGTACAATGTCGCACGGCCGCACAATTGTCTGTTAAAATAATGCAGTGCCGAATCACACAAAATGGCTTGGTTACTAAGGGGGGAAATCTTCCAGTCCAGAGCTGGTTAAAAGTACTGCACTTATAGGCGCTTTTCTTGTTTTTTTCTTTGTATCTCACTCACAAAGCTGACTTCACGCTGCAGAAGAGCCTACTTGCCCCCAGTGCTTGTTATGTTATTCAACAAGTCACCCCCCCTCCCCTTCCTCAATGTACAGGTACATTCACCCTTCTTATGGACATTCTCTAATGGACTTATGGAATTAGTTGACCTCTACTTTGTGTGCTAACATTAACCCTTGCTTAAAAAAAACTGTCTGATCCTGCCAGTTTCTACCCTGCCCCCTGTAGGCTGACCACAGTAAATCATTGCTGCTGAGCCCTGACACCGTGGTCAGTGTACGTGCCTCCGCCATCCACAGCCCTGTTCTCTTCTCTCCTGTGTCCTCCCCTCCCCTTCCTGCCTGTCTGCTGTGTCAGCACCCGCCCCTCCACTCCTGCTGCTCTGACTTCGGGGGCAGTTTCACAGACATCGTTGTGGGTTCCTGCACAGAGGTCTATGGAAATCACCCCCTCCCCAAATCGGCAAAAGTGGTACAGTAACTACTTTAGGGAATCAGTGCAGCAATTCAAAGTCGGATGAACGGTGCCATTGCCGGCAATTGGCTCCGAATAGACATGTGATTTGACCTGTCAAATCAGACCAATGTGAACATGGGATTAAACCCAAAAGCAAACATTTATTATATTGCAGTTTACCAATTCTTAGATGTGATGGCTGCATTTGTTTTTTTTCCTCTTTCTTCTAATTTCATCTTGTGATCTGGCCAGTAAGTCTGTTGCTTTTCAAAAGATCAAGCTCTCTTCCAGATGTATCAGTTTACAGGGATGAGACAAACCATTTACCACTGACAGGGGTGCTCACAGTGGTCATCTTTGATTTATTTATGTAAAACCTTTATCCCAAAAGGAGAAAAACTGTTTGCTGTAACTGCTTCAAAAGTGATCCAGGTATGACTTGCAGAGCAACTGCAAGCTCTGCTGACTTCCATCATACATCATCCAATCATGTGCAAGCGAAAATCTTGTTTTTTTATTTGGGGGCACCCAAGCTGAGTCACAGCTCTCTGTGTCCATTCAGACAAGGAGCCCCGACATGCCCCCCCCCCCCATCTGATGATTGGCTGACTGACATTGATTGAGAGCAGAGGGAGCCAATCAGGCCACACTGCTGTCTCAGTCAATAAGGAGGGGAGTTCCAGGCAGCTGAGACACTCCTGCAACATCGCCAAGTAAAGATGGGCTCAGGTAAGTATTAGCGGGGCTGCCGTACGGAGACGTTATTTTATCTTAACCACTTCTGAATCAGAAGATTTTCCCCCTTGAGGCTCGGTTCACATTTATGCGATGCGGGAAGGCTGCGAATTCGCAGCCTGTTCCCGCATCGCACACGCACCCCCGGCAGTTCACACTGCCATATGCGATACGCTGGGGGTGTCAATGTAATCTTAACGACACCCCCAGTTTGACCGCATATCGCAGTGCGATCGTGCAGTTCGCACAGGAGCGGATCGCACAAGTGTGAACCACTGTGCGATCCGATCCTGATGCGGCTGCAAAAATGCCTCCTGTGCGTGTTTGCTCCGGGTGCGATGCGAATTTAGCCATACAAACTGTATGGCTAAACTCGCACCGCACAGCTGATCGCATGTAATGTCGGAGCAGTGCGCTCCGATATTACATGCGAACCCGGCACTCGCACAAATGTGAACCGGGGCTAATGACCAGGCCATATTTTGCGATTTGGCACTGAGTTACTTTAATGGACAATTGCGCTGTACCCAAATAAAATCGATGTCCTTTTTTTCCCACAAATAGAGCTTTCTTTTGGTGGTATTTGATCACCTCTGCGATTTTTATTTTTTGTGCTATAAACAAAAAAATAGCGACAATTCTGAAAAAAAAAAAAAAAAATATATATTTTTCACATTCTGCTATATAATTTTTTTTAACATTTTAGGCCACTTTGTATTCTGCTACATACTTTTAGTAAAAAAAAAAATAACGCAATAAGCGTATTTTGATTGGTTTGCGCAAAAGTTATTGTGTCCACTAACTACGGGAAAGATTTATATCATTTTTATTGTTTTTTTTTCTTTACTAGTGATGGAGGCGATCTGCGATTTTTAGCGGGACTGCGACATTGCGGCAGACAGATCGGACCCCTGACTAACATTTTTGACACTATTAGGGGGACCAGTGACATTACTACAGTAATCAGTGCTAAAAATATGCACTGTTACTGTAATAATGACACTGGCAGGGAAGGGGTTAACACAGTGGGTGATCAAGGGGTTAAATGTGAGCCTAGGGGAGTGTTTCTAACTGTGGGGGGGTGTGGCTTGTGAAATGATCATAGAGACCTGTGTTCCTATATAGAAGGATCACATGGGCTCTGTGATCATTCCAGAGAGAAGAACGGGCAGCTGTGTTTACAATAGCTGACCGTTTTTCTTCTCTCAGTGGGGAACGATCCCGGGTGTCAGGCGGCAATCAGAGTCCCCGCTGTCCAGCAGGGGCGGGAGCGCGAAGCCGGCGGCGGCGCGTTCACCCCCTAGCTGCAGGCACGCGACCGACGTAGGTCGTCGGTTTGCGAAGCAGGGCCGCACTGCCGCAGTAAATAGGCAGCGGGCGGTCGGGAAGAGGTTAATGGAAATAACTTATTAGGATAAAAAAAAAATAAAAAATCTTCTGTCTTTACAATCCCTTTAAAGTGTTACTAAACCCAGGAGCCTGCAGTCACTATATCGGGTCTCCCACAGTACACAGAACATGGAAATGCAATTCTTTTAATAAATATAAACGGCTAAATACCTTTTCTCATCAGCAATAAATAGCAGTCTTGTGACTTCTATCAGTGTCCGGCCGAGCACTGGTTAAATCTTGTAGGAGGAGTTTTCATTCTCCTCTGACTGTCCTATGAGGCTGCAGGACCCCTGACTGGGTCTGCGCTGATCACATGCACCCCCCCCCCCGACAACAAAACAAAAAACTCCCAAGCAATACACACCAAACTGAGCATGTGCAGAGTAACTCCAAAGCTCTATCCCAGTGAGGGCGAACCTTGGCACCCCAGATGTTTTGGAACCACCTTTCCCATGATACTCATGCACTCTGCAGTGTAGTGGAGCATCATGGGAAATGTAGTTCTAAAACATCTGGGGTGCCAAGGTTCGCCATCACTGCTCATATACTATGGGGAGATGGATTGGGGACAGTGGAAAAAGGGGAGGACTGGAGAAGACAGGATCAAAAAGCCTTTTTACACAATGTGCAGAATTAACCCCTTAGGTTCCACAGAGAGTATAACAAGCACGCTTTACTACACACACACTGATTTTACTGCTGTGGGTTTAGTAAAACTTTAACCACTTGCCGTCTGCTCACATTGCTTTTGCGCAAACCAATCAAAATACGCTTATTGTGATTTTTTTTTTACCAAACATAGGTAGCAGAAAACAAATTGGCAAAAAATGTAAAAAAAAATTAGATTTTTACATTTTTTTGGGGGGGAATTTCATATAAAAAAATGTTAAAAATATTAATTAGTTAAAAACAAAAAAAAAAATATTGTTATTTTTTCAAAATAAACGCTATTTTTTTGTTTATAGCGCAAAAAGTAAAAATCACACAGGTGATCAAATACCACCAAAAGAAAGCTCTGTTTGTGGAAAAAAAAGGACGTAAATTTTGTTTGGGTACAGCATCGCACGACCGCGCAATTGTCAGTTAAAGTCGCACAGTGCCGAATCGCAAAAAGTGGCCCAGATGTAAGACAGCAAAATCCTCCAGTGGTAAAGTGGTTAATATAAGGTTTGTGGGTGGGGAGAGGTAAAATCCATCATGTACTGCAAATTTTGAGGTTTAATGCTGGAAAATGTCCAATGACTGAAATGGATGAATCTAGGCTTAAAAAATGACTAGATTTAATATTTTTTGTAAAAATTCACCATGCTACTCGGTAATTTTAATAGCAACCTTCTGAAAGTAGAATTCCATTCACTGTATGCTATTTAGGTCTATTTACTAGTTACTTGTTGAGTTTTATTATCGCACACTGTTACATCTCACTATTATGTGTGGCCAAAAAAAAAAACCTCATAAAAGAGTAAATTAACCAACAATCAATGTTCAGTATTATAAACTAACCCTCGATTTAGCAAGTTCTCTATTAACCAGGGAGCAGGGAAATAATGGAAGCATTGTACATGACATTATTCCCGGGATATAGAAGACACAGTCATTACCCATAGATGAGATTTTAAACCACAGATTCCTTTGTTAGATTTGAATCAATGTATTATAGAAAAACCAATGAAAAACACATTTTAATTTAAAACAAGGTGTTTTAAATTCGCACCGTTGTGCATTCATTTAAAAAAATGTAATAATAAATTGTATCGAACCTAAATTCGAATTTTCTTACAGCTCTTCATTTTATTGCTAATATTTTACATTTTAAACTAGTTTAACCACTTGCCGACCGCCGCAAGTACATATACTGCGGCGGTCAGCCCCTCACAGGCAAAGTGACGTATGGGTACGTCACTAGCCTGTGAGGCTCTGGGGAGCGAGCGCACGCCGCCAGAGGCGCGCTCCCGCTCGGTCACGGACCCCCCGGTGCGTGTGCCTGGCGGACCCGATGTCCGCCGGTCACTCGCGATCGTCCGTTAGAGCGGGAGAAAGGCAGGCGGCTAATGTAAACAAGCCGCCTGTCATTCTCCCCTGTGTAAGAACAGTGATCATACGGTTCTACTATGTAGGACCGTTGATCACTGTTCCTACACCTCAAGCCACAGCCAATCACAGTTAGAATCACGCCCCTAGGGACACACACAACCCCTCCCTTTAAAAAAAAAAAGTTAACCCCTTCACTGCCAGTGCCATTTTTACAGTGACAGTGCATATGTATACCCCCAAAAGTGTCAAAAATGTAATTCAATTTTTTGGGGATAGCCCCACCCCTCCTAATGGAATTAAAATAGGAACAAAGATGAGGGGCTAGGGTTTCACTAAATTTTTTGTAATAGTGTCCGGAGAACCCATCGGGGCCAGGCACTTTAGCAGGGTTGATGGTTTTAATAGCGGCCAGTACCTCTAAGTCCGAAAATTCCCTGTCCATGAGGTCCGCATGGGGGGAGGATAGCCGAGGCAGAGGGATATCTCGAAAAGAAAAAAAAAAAAAAAGAAAAAAAATGTCATTCAAGGGTCCAATCTGTCCGCCGCAATGTTGCAGTCCCGCAAAAAAAATCGCAGATCGCCACCAGATTGCCGCCATTACTAGTTAAAAAAAAACAATAAAAATGACATAAATTTCCCGTAGTTAGTAGCTGCGATAACTTTTGCGCAAACCAATAAAAATACGCTTATTGCGATTTTTTTTACCAAAAATATGTAGCATAAAACAAATTGGCCTAAAATGTTACAAAATTTTGATTTTTACATTTTTTTGGGGGGGAATTTCATATAAAAAAAATGTGAAATATATTTTTTCAAAATTGTCGCTAATTTTTTTGTTTATAGCGCAAAAAGTAAAAATTGCACAGGTGATCAAATACCACCAAAAGAAAGCTCTGTGGGGAAAAAAAGGACATCAATTTAATTTGGGTACAGCGTCGCACGACCACGCAATTGTCCGTTAAAATAACACGGTGCCAATTCGCAAAATATGGCCTGGTCAGGAATGGGGTAAAATCTTCCAGTCTTAAAGCGGTTAAAAATACGCTCATTGAGAATTTTTTTGTCAAAGACATGTAGCTAAATACATTTTGGCCTAAATATATGACAAAAATTTAATATATTGGATATTTTTTAACTGTCAAAGTAGAAAAATATTGTTATTTTTTCAAAATTGTCGCATTTTTTTATTAATATCGCAAAAAATAAAAATCACAGAGATGATCAAATACCACCAAAAAAAAGCTCTGTTTATGGGAAAAAAAGGACGCAAATTTTGTTTGGGTATGGCGTTGCATGACCGCGCAATTGTCAGTTAAAGTCGCACAGTGCCGAATCGCAAAAAGTGGCCCAGACGTAAGACAGCAAAATCCTCCGGTGGTAAAGTGGTTAAGTCACCCCGGATTCTACAATAAAACAGGAATGCTATTAAACGTGCCCTACAGTGTGTGGAACGGGATTTTTTTTTTTTTTTTTTTTGGGAGAAACTTTTGGTTTTTGAATCTTTGCAAAAGCGTGAGCACAAATGCTCTTGGCTATGGGTGGATTTAGAATACAATAAAGAGGCTGTATTTTCTCTTCCAAGATCATTTACTACTGATGGAAAAGCTGAGGATTTCCATTAGTTACAGTCAGGTGCGCTGAATTGCTAAATCCTGGTGATACACTTCGTCTTCTCCTGACTGGGGTGATGGTGGGAAACCTCGCCGTACACCGCTAAGAACACTAAAATACGCCTGCCAATGCAAAAATATAAAAACTTTCTGAACAGAATAAATACATGGTGACTAAATATCGAAATATAAAAGAGTGACAACAAAAAACAAAAAAAGACCACAAAATCTAATAAAAACGATTTGAAAAAAAAAAAAGAAAGATGCAGTAAAAAAAAAAAAAAAAAGACCATCGAGTCTGCCCCATTTTTTTATTTTTTTTTTAATTTATATTATCCACTTAATTATCCACTTTATATTAACCCCCCCCCCCCCCCCCCACACACACACACACACACACACACTTCATAACCAGACTATTTTTTGTGATACGGCACTGCATTACTTAAACAACTTTAGCTCCAGAAGGTTTTACCCCCCTAATGACCAGGCCATTTTTTTGCGACAATTGCGCTTTTATGCGACGCTGTACCCAATATAAAATCGATGTCCTTTTTTACCACAAATATAGATTTATTTTCGTGGTATTTGATCACCTCTGCGGTTTTTTGTTTTTGCGCAATTAATAAAAAAGAGCGACGATTTTGAAAAAAAAAACAATATTTTTTTTAGTTTCTGCTATAAAACATTCCCAATAAAAAAAAAAAATGTAAAAATCTATTTTTTTTTTTTATCAGTTTAGGCCAATTTGTATTCTGCTGCATAATTTTGGTAAAAAAAAAAAAAAAAATCCCAAAAAAAGCGTATTTTTATATATTTTATATATATATATATATATATATATATATATATATATATATATATTTATATATATTAGTTTGGGCAATTTTATGATTGAGTTCACATAATACAAAGGCGGTTACAAACTATGGGATAGATTTATGGACTTTTCATTTTTTTATTAGTAATGGTGGTAATCAGCGATTTTTATCGGGACTGCGACATTGCGGTGGACAAATCTGACACAAAGTGCCACTTTTTGGGCACCAGTGACACTAATACAGTGATCAGTGCTAAATAATATGCACTGTTGCTGTATAAATGATACTAGCAGGGAAGGGGTTAACACTGGAGGTGATCAAGGGGTTAAATGTGTTCCCTCGATGTGCTTACTAACTGTTTTGGGGTTGGATTGAACAGAGGCAGAGAGAGATCTGTGATACAGCTTAGCTTAACCACACAATCTTTTCATGCCTCTCTGACAGGAGAGCCGTCTTGTATTGTTTACATTCTAGACGGCTCTCCTGTCAGTTTCTCTGAAGATTGCGAAAGGCCGGCAGCAATCGAGCACGCTCCTCCCGCGGTCTGCCTGATTAGACACAGCAGGAGAGGGGTTTTGGTGGCCACGCCAAAACCACGTACACATAATCAAGTAGATCTACGTGATTATGCGCGGCCGTGGTGCCCTGCCGCAGTAAAGCTGCATGGTTAATTTATATTATCCACTATCCACTTGACTTCTGGAAGATTCACCCCCCCCCTCTTCATGACAAGGGTATTTTTTGTGCTACGGCACGGCATTACTTTTAAGGGTAACTCCCCTTTCGTGGGGAAAAAAAAGCGAATAAAGAAAAAACAATATAGCGTATACAATTGCGACACAAATCATATTGTAATTGAATGTTATTAAAAAATACCTTTCCTTTTCAATCTGCAGCTGTTGTAATTTTCTGAAAATGCAATGCAATATGGCTACCTGGAGGTGTTCTGTACACAGAATGTATACTGACCACACCCCATTAACATCATTTCCTGCTTGTGTGATTGGCTCACCAATTTTCCCAGAAGTCTGCACTAAGATACAAGTCAGATTTCTGGCATCCCCTGCAACAAAAATGTATTTTTTGATGAGATACTCCCAATAGGAACACATCTAAAGGGGCGCAGGCCCAGCAGATTTCCTCATTAGAGCCCTGCAGCTGCCACAGCTGATAGATAATTATGAAACCACTCCCATTAGACCCACTCAGCACAGAGGCACAGAGGAACAAACAATGATTTCTACAGAATAACAAAAGGTAGAAATCTGCAACAAAGTTTATTAAAATCCTTGCAATGTACAGAGATCACCCAGAGGGAAATGTTATTTTTTTCAACAAAAGTGGAGTTACGCTTTAACTGACAATTACGCGGTCATGTGACACTGTACCCAAATAAAACTTATGTCATTTTTTTCCCCACAAATAGAGCTTACTATTGGTGGTAGTTGATCACCACCAGGTTTTTTTTTTTGGCTATAAAAAGAAAAATGTAGACAATTTAAAAAAACAAAAACAAAAAAAAAACAATATTTTTCTTTTTCAGCTATAAAATTCATCCAATAAAAAAGTTTAGGCCAATATGTAATATGCTACATATTTTTGGAACAAAAAAATCCCAATAGGTGTGCATTGATTGGTTTCCATGAACGGTATAGCATCTACAATTTTTTTTATACTAGTAATGGCAGCAATTGGCGACTTATAGTGGGACAGCGATATTACAGCTGACTATCAGACACTAAAGGCCCGTACACACGTACCGATCGTCGGCATACAAACGTCGGTGGACGAAGGATCTGCCGATTGTACGCGTGTTAGTATGGTGCCTCCGACAGATGTCTGCGCACAATCCGCGGACAAAAGTCTTTCGTGCAAACATGAAAATATTTGTATGCCGACACCAGAACGGACGATTGTTCGCCTGTCAGTACACAATTCGGCCGACAGACCGCAGATTTGCAAGACTGGGCATGCTCAGAAAATAGAAAACACAGGGAAAGTTAACCATTACATGACATCACTTCTGCAGTCGGCGGACAAAATTCTTGTGCTGTCCTTGTGCTGTCTTTGCACTTTTCAGCAGACACCGACATCCCGGGGAGAAAAGAGGAACATTTGTAAGCCGACCATCGGTACGTGTGTACGGGGCTTAACTGACACTTTGCAGGAGCCAGTGACACTAATACAGTGATCAATGCTAAAAATATGCACTGTCACTGTACTAATGACTGACTGAGAATGGGTTAACATCTAGGGTGATCAAAGGGTTACCTGTGTGCATAGCCAGTATGTTTGTGTACACAGTGAGGTGCTTTCACTAGGGGAAGAGATTAATTAGTGTCCTTGCTTTGCAGAGACACAGGATCATCCCTTCTCCTATCAGAACTGAGATAAGCATTGTTTACAAAGGCATATCTCAGTTCTCTGTGTTTTACTAACAATCACCGGGTGCCAGAGGACATCGAGTCCCCGGGACCCGCAGATAAGCTTCTGCTGTGTTTTATCACAGCAGAAGCGGACCACGGCCAGCACGCGCGCGACCCCTGCAGGCAGACGTGCAGAGTCACGTATATATACGTGATCCTGCGCACAGCTGCCACCCTGTAGCAGGAAAAATGCTATAGCGCAATCAGCAAGTGGTTAACCACTTTACAACCGGAGGATTTTGCTGTCTTCCGTCCAGGCCACTTTTTGCGATTCGGCGATGTGCGACTTCAACTGACAATTGCGCGGTCGTGCGACGCCGTACCCAAACGAAATTTAAGTCCTTTTTTTCCCACAAACAGAGCTTTCTTTTGGTGGTATTTGATCACCTGTGCGATTTTTACTTTTTGCGCTATAAACAAAAAAAGAGCGTTTATTTTGAAAAAATAACAATATTTTTCACATTTTTTTATATGAAATTCCCCCCAAAAAAGATGTAAAAACCAATTTTTTTAAAAGTTTTTGGCCAATTTGTTTTATGCTACATATGTTTGGTAAAAAAAATCGCAATAAGCGTATTTTGATTGGTTTGCGCAAAAGTTATTGCGTTTACTAACAAAGGGAAAGATTTCTGTCATTTTTGGTGTTTTTTTTTTAACGCGTAATGGCGGCGATCTGCGATTTTTTTTGCGGGACTGCGACATTGCGGCGGACAGACCGGACCCCTGACTGACATTTTTGACACTTTTGGGGGTACCAGTGACATTACTGCAGTAATCAGTGCTATATATATGCACTGTTACTGTAAAAATGACACTGGCAGGGAAGGGGTTAATTTTATTGGAGAGGGAGGGGTTAATGTATGCCTGGTGCTTACTGACGTGTAGGGGGGGAGGTGACTATGTGATTCATGGACAGATCGGATGTCCAGCTATGCTGAACAGTCCGATCTGTCACTCCCTGTCACTATGGAGATCCGCCCGCTGTGTTTACACACAGCGGGCGGATCTCCAGACTCGATCCCCGACGATCGGGTAAGAGCAGCGGCGATCGCCGCTGCTCCTCCCCTGGCCCGACTCCCGCTGTGAATGAAAACAGCGGGAGCGAGCCTCCGGCGGCGCGCAAGCGCCGCCCAGAAGGGGAGGAGTCCAGTCACGTTAATACTACGTGGCTGGACGGGAACGAGCCACTCTGCCGCAGTAGTATTACTGTGAGCGGTAGTAGAGTGGTTAAAGAGAACTGTTAGGCCCACTACTCCCCTCCTTCTTCCCATTCACAGAAGCCTTTGTATTATGTGAACTCAATCATAAAATACAAAGGCTTCTGTGAATGGGCAGCAGAGGGGAGGAGCGGACATAGCTGCCGTGTGCTTCTCTCCTCTCACAGCCTGGAATGTATCATCCAGGAGTAAAAAAAAACTGTCCCATATAAGTAATCGAGACAAGTCCTGAAGGTGACATGCACTTTATCGGACTCCACTCAGTGTGCCTGCACGTTTTGCAAAGTTGATGAATTCATGCTTTAAAACAATCAAAATTCCCCATCACTTTGCTAAAAATGGCAAGCTTACTGAAGCTCATAAAACAACGAATATGTAGCATTTCAGCATTCACAAAAGATAGATAAATCGACAGATGAAGCCTGACCTTACCAGCAGGTACAACTTTGACTCCCAGTATCAATAAAATCAGGTCGTTACACAAGGGGGGGAACCTTTCTGTTATAAATGGAGGTTCATGAAAGTTCGGAAGCAACAGGGCACTTTTTTTTTGAACTGCAGACCTTTTTTTAAATGCAAAGTATTCACCGTTCTTTTAGAACTCTCCCGTATTATCAGAATATTTTACAGGATCCAGTTCTCAGTCATAAAAGGAACGGCTCTGTCACAATTTTGTTCTTTTTTTTATTGTACAACTTTTATTCGATGTTCCAATGGGGATAATCACTGGAAATGCCGATTCAGGTAAAAATAAATTCAGCGGAGAGCTGGTGAGTCAGACCGTTCATGTACAGACATGATCAACCTAACTGGGTAAAATGGTTTTATCACTTCAAACCACCCCTAGTGGATCTTTCTCTGTGGACTAATTGCTTAAATTTAAGCATGATTTATAATTTATGTCTGAAAATTTTTACCGTAAGAAAATGTACACTAAAAAAAAAAAAGGAATTGAACAGTTTAAACCAGCGCACTTCAAATCTACTCCCTTAAGCTCCCGCTATTAACATTTGTTATGTGACCAATCACAGTGAATGTATTTCTTACTGAAATTTAGATTTAATGAGCAAAGGACTTTATTTTTTTTTAAGATATATATAGATAGATAGATAGATAGATAGATAGATAGATAGATAGATAGATAGATAGATAGCTAGATAGATAGATAGATAGATAGATAGATAGATAGATAGATAGATAGATAGATAGATAGATAGATAGATAGATAGATAGATACAGTGTGGTGGTGTATAGAGCCAAAAAGATTAGAATTGTGTCGATGTCCCAATATTTATGAACCTGACTATATATATATATATATATATATATATATATATATATATATATATATATATATATATATATATAAGAGAGAGAGAGAGATAGATAGATAGATAGATAGATAGATAGATAGATAGATAGATAGATAGATAGACGTATATATATATATATATATATATATATATATATATATATATATATATATATATATATATATATATAAATATATATATATATATATATATATATATATAAAATATATATATATATATATATATATATATATTAAAAAAAAAAAATATATATATATATATATATATATACTTTAACCACTTAACGACCGGCGCACGACGATCTACGTCGGCGCTCAGCCCCGGCCAGGCAAACTGACGTAGGCCTACGTCAGCACTTTTTGCCGGCCCTGTGCGCGCTCCCGCGCCCCGCCGCCGCCGCCGATGACTCGATTGGGTTCAGAACCGATCAGTCATCAGGTCCAGGCCAATCATTTTTGGTCTGGACCTGTTGATCGGTCCTGCCCAATCAGATCTCCCTCTAAGCCTGTGAAATGTAAACACAGGCTTAGAGGAGATGTGCCCTCCCCTCCCAACGGTCTTTTCGGATCCAGCGTGAGAGGAGAGCACATCTTACTGTTAGTAATTGCACCAAGCACATCACACACAGCTAGATAGGCACATTTCACCCCCGATCGCCCCCCCAATTAACCCCTACAGCACCTGACACAACACACACTATATACAGCATATAGCATATACCTATATACCTGTATAAGTGTGATTTGTGAACAGGTGTAGCCCTTGCGACCCCCCCTTTTCCACTCAAATTACCCCCCACCCCCCCCTAATAAAGATTTAACCCACTGATCCCCCCTGAACCCCCCCTGATCACCGCCGTTAACCCCTACACCCTCTGTCACATCAGCACTAATACAAACGCAATATACGGTGTTATTGTATTTTTGTATTAGTGTCATTGTGATCAGAATTAGCGCAGGCGACTAAGTTTCTGTCCCAAGAAGGTTTAGGGTCCCCGCCACCCGCCCAATAAAGATTTAAGCCCCTGACCCCCCCCTGATCACCCCTACACCCCCTGCCATAACACACACCGTATACAGTATATAGCATTTTGCTATATACCCGTATAAGTGTGATTTGTGGTCAGGTCTAGCGCTTGCGACCCCCCTTTTTCCACTTGAATTACCCGCCACCCCCCCCTAATAAAGATTTGAGCCCCTGATCCCCCCTGATCCCCTCCTGATCACCGCTAGTTAACCCCTACACCCTCTGTCACATCAGCACTAATACAAACGTAATATACTGTGTTTTTGTATTTTTGTATTAGTGTGATTGTGATCAGAATTAGCGCAGGCGACTAAGTTTGTGTCCCAAGCAGGTTTAGGGTCCCCCCCACCCGCCCAATAAAGATTTAATCCCCTGATCCCCCCCTGATCACCCCTACACCCCCTGCCACAACGCACACTGTATACAGTATATAGCATTTTCTATATACCTGTATAAGTGTGACTTGTGACCAGGTTTAGCGCTTGCCACCGTTCCTTTTATCCTTAGGATACCCGCCAGCCCCTTCCAATAAAGATTTAAACCCCTGATCCCCCCCTGATCACATCCCGTTAACCCCTACACCCTCTGTCACATTAGCACTAATACACACATAATATACTGTTTTTACTGTATTTTGTATTGGTGTCATTGTGACTTGAGGTTGTGCTAGCTAGCTAGTTTCTTTCCCAAAGGAGGTTTAGGGTCCCCGCCACCCCCCCCAGATCCCCAGCGCATAGTTTAGAAGTAACCCCTTGATTGCCACACACGCACGCACGCACACACGCACGCACCTACACTTCCATTTCTAGTATAGTGTTTGAACAGATCAATATCTGATCTGATCAGAGCTATACTAGCGCCCCCATAGTTTAGGGTTCCCAAAACGCAGTGTTTGCACGATCAGCACTGATTCCTGCCAGCACCTGCGTTTAACCCTTTCACCCAGGTAAGTGTAGTAATCAACAGATTACTGTCACTTACAAAAAAACACAAGACACAAAACCGCTGTGTTAGCAGAGTCAGGCCTGATCCCTGCTAGCATTAGCAGTTTTTTTGGTAGCGCTTGAAATAGTCTTCGACAACCAGGTGCTTTTATTACCTGTGAGTCGCATCACTGTACGGGTAAATTTAGTTACCAAAATGTCTAAACGTTCGTACAGTGATGAAGCTATTTACAGTATGATGACCATGTCAGGTGAGAGCGATGGGGAAGCCTCACCGGCAGAATCAGGGTCAGTATACGAACCAAATGACAGCAGCGGCTCCCTGACAGATAGCTCCGACGACAGATGGGTCCCTGTTAGACCCAGGCGTACCCGACCCCATTCTGGTGTTGTTGAGATGCAGGAATCGCAGGGTGCTCGTATGGAGCAGAGTGTGGGTACTAGTGCCGCTCATCCTTCTGGCGACCTGGCAAGCGCCAGCGGCCTAGTACACCCTGGACCTAGTACAACCAGCACTGCAGTAAGACCTGGTGACGTGGCGAGTCCCCTAAGTGCAGTTGAAGCTGGTGCGGTGGCTAGCACAAGTAGTGGCCCGCAGCCACCGCGTATTCGAAGACAGGCCCGTAGAGCCCATAGTGCCCTCCCTGATGCGCTGGCATTTCCTAATTGGCAACCCACTGATACTACAGCGCCAGTACTTCCCCCATTCACCGCCCAACCTGGAATCCACGTGGAGACAGCTGGTTTTACGCCCCTGAACTTTTATGAGCTGTTCTTCACGGAAGATCTTTTCAGATCTATTGTGGATCAATCAAATTTATATGCTCAACAATTTATCGCCGCCAACCCAAATTCGCCCCTTGCCAGACAATTCGGCTGGAAACCTTTAACGGTTTCCGAATTTAAGATCTTTCTGGGCCTTTCCCTCCACATGGGCATAACTAAACAGAGTGAATTGCGGCTATATTGGTCCACTAGCCCACTTCACCATATGCGCATGTACTCTGCCTCCATGTCCAGGGCGAGATATGAGCAAATTCTGCGATTTATGCATTTCAGCGACAATGAAATCTGTCGTCCTCGGGGAGACCCTGCATACGATCGGCTCCACAAAATTCGGCCCCTCATAGACCACTTCAATCAGCGGTTTGCAGCCTTGTTTACCCCCGAACAAGTTGTCTGCGTTGACGAGTCCCTGATTAAATTTACTGGCCGCCTTGCTATGAAACAGTACCTCCCCAGCAAGCGTGCCAGATACGGGGTCAAACTGTATAAATTGTGTGACAGGGCCACAGGCTATACAGTTAGTTTCCGGGTCTATGAGGGAAAAGATAGCTGTGTGGAGCCCCCCAACTGCCCAGACTACATAGGGAGCAGCGGTAAGATCGTTTGGGACTTGGTGTCACCCTTATCCGGAAAGGGGTACCATTTGTACGTGGACAACTTTTATACAAGCGTGCCACTATTTAGTCACCTGCTCGAATTACAAATTGGCGCATGTGGCACCGTGCGACATAATCGCCGGGGCTTCCCCCAACGGCTTGTAGATTCCCGTCTTAGTCGGGGGGCGAGAGCCTGCTTGAAAACGGACAAATTGCTTGCGGTGAAGTGGAAGGATACACGGGATGTTTATGTTCTGTCCTCCCTTCACGCAGACACGACAATCCAAATCACTACGGCAACTGGCGTTGTGGAGAAACCCCTCTGTGTCCACGAATATAACCTTAACATGGGAGGGGTGGACCTTAACGACCAGATTTTGGCGCCGTATTTAGTTGCCCGTAAAGCCAGACGCTGGTACAAAAAAGTGTCTGTTTATTTATTCCAATTGGCGATGCTGAACGCCTTTGTCCTATACAAGGCGTCAGGACGAACTGGATCTTTCCGGGAATTCCAGGAAGAGATCATCCTTGCCTACCTGTACCCAGGAGGCATGCCTGCCCAACTTCCCCTTCCAGATGCAGTGAGCCGGCTGCATGAGAGGCATTTTCCTTATGCCCTCCCGAGTACCCCTACCCAAAGATGGCCCCAAAGAAGATGTCGTGTCTGTAGCAGGCGCGGATTTAGGCGTGACACCCGTTATTATTGTCCCAAATGTCCTGACCAACCTGGTCTCTGCATCGGGGAATGTTTTGAGCGCTACCATACACTAGTGGAGTTTTAGTGTAGGGTACAGCACGACACAGTGTAGGGCACACAAACACAGGGTCTCGAAGGATGTTGGATGTCCATCGACATTTTGAGAGACCCAAGCTGGAAGAGAAGATCGCAGAAGATCGCAGTCCCTCCCAAATCAAGACATGAAGAAACAGTTAGAAAGAAAAATAAAAGGATCCAAAAACTGTTGTTGTGTCAGTCATTTTATATGTCCTTCTACTCTTCTTACTGTACATTTAAATGTCCTTTGTTTGTTTTTTCATTCTTTTGTGACCTGTTTCTCCTGCAGGTACTCGTCGGCTACCACGCATTGATTTTATATATTCTGACACAAACAGTGTTTGCGCTCAGCATATATGGATACCTTTGCTGATAGCAGCTGTGGTGATTTTCTGATTTCAGCACTGCAGTTAAAATCCTATTTTGGTATACGTGGATAGCGCCGTGTATACCCATCATTAAATTCAGTGGGTGGCTGTTTGGGCGGTTAATGATGAGAATCCAAAAACTTTTGTTGTTGTCAGTCATTTTATATGTCCTACTCTTCCTAATGTACTTTTTTTTAATGTACTTTGTTTTTTCATTCTTTTGTGACCTGTTTCTCTTGCAGGTACTTGTCGGCTACCACGCATTGATTTTATATATTCTGACACAAACAGTGTTTGCGCTCAGCATATATGGATACCTTTGCTGATAGCAGCTGTGGTGATTTTCTGATTTCAGCACTGCAGTTAAAATCCTATTTTGGTATACGTGGATAGCGCCGTGTATACCCATCATTAAATTCAGTGGGTGGTTGTTTGGGCGGTTAATGATGAGAATCCAAAAACTTTTGTTGTTGTCAGTCATTTTATATGTCCTACTCTTCCTAATGTACTTTTTTTAATGTACTTTGTTTTTTCATTCTTTTGTGACCTGTTTCTCTTGCAGGTCCCTCGTCGGCTACCACGCATTGATTTTATATATTCTGACACAAACAGCGTTTGCGCTCAGCATATATGGATACCTTTGCTGATAGCAGCTGTGGTGATTTTCTGATTTCAGCACTGCAGTTAAAATCCTATTTTGGTATACGTGGATAGTGCCGTGTATACCCATCATTAAATTCAGTGGGTGGTTGTTTGGGCGGTTAATGATGAGTAATACTACGCATTATTCTTGTGCTGATTTCTGATAGGTTCTCTTTTTTTCCGTTCAGCCCACAGGCTGCATGAAAAAAAAAAAAACCTATATGCCAAACAAGGACTAGCAATGTACTGGTACGTTGCTGGACTTTGAGTGGTTATACCAGGATGATGCCTGCAGATTTAGGCATCATCTTGGTATCGTTTTTTACAGCCAGCGGTCGGCTTACATGTAAAAGCAATCCTAGCAGGTAATTGGCCGCTAGACTGCTTTTACATGCAGTGGGAGGGGCCTCCCCCCCCCCCACCGCCGCCTTCCGCAGCCTTCCGTGGTTTTTCTCGGGCTCTCCTGTCCCACCGGTTAACCCGAGAGTGCAGCCGGTGGTTCAGTTATCTAACCATAGAGCTAATTGAAGATTAGAATGGCTCCAATCATCTCTATGGCCTAAGATGCCGGAGGCTACGAGCATTTCATGACTTCTTTTTCGCCAGAAATAAACAGGGCCATTGGGAAATTGGGAAAGTATTTTATCACACCAATTTTGGCGTGGTCAGAAGCATTAAGGTCAGAGGAGAGATCTAGAGTATAAAAGACCCCAATTTTTAAAAAAAAGAGTACCTGTCACTACCGATTGCTATCATAGGGGATATCTAAATTCACTGTGATAGCAATAAAAATGATTTAAAAAAAAAAAAATTAAAGGAAAGGTGTCAAAATAACATAAAAGAGCAAAAAAAAAAAAAAAAAAAAAAAAAATCGAGCTCCGCCCCCTTTCCCCCGTGCTTGCGCGCAATGGCACACGCACGCGTTGGTCTAGTGTCATATGTAAACCGCAATTTCAGCATGCATGTGAGGTATCGCCGCGATCGCCAGATCGAGTGCAGTAATTCTTGCAGTAGACCTCCTCTGTAAGTCTAAAGTGGTAACCTGTAGAGACTTTTAAAGGTTTTTAAAAATGTACGTACGTTTTTGCCGCTGCGCAGGTGTGCGCAATTTTTAAAGCATGTCATGTCAGGTGTCTATGAACTCGGCATAAGATCATCTTTTAAATTTTACCAAACAAATTGGAATTATATAGTGTATTTGTGCAATAAATTTAAAAAAAATGTATTTTTTTCGCAAAAATTGCGTTTGGAAAATCTGTGCGCAAATACCGTGTGACAAAAAAAATTGCAACATCCACCATTTTATTCTATAGGGCCTCTGCTTTAAAGAAATATATAATGTTTGGGGGTTCAAAGTAATTTTCTAGTAAAAAAAAAATATTTTTTCATGTAAACAAAAAGGCACAGAAAAGGCTTGGTTTTCAAGTGGTTAGAAGAGTGGGTGATGTGTGGCTAAGATTGAGCGTAAAATGCCGGGACTGTTCAAACACCCCCCAAATGACCCCTTTTTGAAAAGTAGACACCCAAAGCTATTTGCTGAGAGGCATGGTGAGTCCATGGAATATTTTATATTTTGCTACAAGTGTCGGGAAAATTATTATTTCTTTTTTTTTTGTTGTTTTTTTACAGAAAGTTGTCACTAAATGATATATTGCTCACACATGCCATGTGTATATGTGAAATGACACCCCAAAATACATTCTGCTGCTTATCCTGAGTACAGGGATACCCCATGTGTGAAACTTTTTTGCAGTCTAGCCGAGTACAGGTCCCCGAAAACCAGTCCCCACTTTCAGGCTTTCCAAAGGCGTAAATTGTTGATTTCACTCCTGACTACCTATCACAGTTTCGGAGGCCCTAAAATTCCAAGATAGCACAAAACCCCCCCAAATGACCCCATTTTGGAAAGTAGACACCCCAAGCTGTTTGCTGAGAGGCATGGTGAGTCCATGGAATATTTTATATTTTGCCACAAGTTCCGGGAAATATATATATATATATATTTTTTTTTTTTTTTACAAAAAGCTGTCAGTAAATGATATATTGCTCACACATGCCATGGGTATATGTGAAATGACACCCCAATATACATTCTGCTGCTTCTCCTGAGTACAGGGATACCCCATGTGTGAGACTTTTTTGCAGTCTAGCCGAGTACAGGACCCCGAAATCCAACCTCCACTTTCAGGCTTTCCAAGGGCGTAAATTGTTGATTTCACTCCTGACTACCTATCACAGTTTCGGAGGCCCTAAAATTCTAAGATAGCACAAAACCCCCCCAAATGACCCCATTTTGGAAAGTAGACACCCCAAGCTGTTTGCTGAGAGGCATGGTGAGTCCATGGAATATTTTATATTTTACCACAAGTTCCGGGAAATATATATATATATATATATTTTTTTTTTTTTTACACAAAGCTGTCAGTAAATGATATATTGCTCACACATGCCACGGGTATATGTGAAATGACACCCCAAAATACATTCTGCTGCTTCTCCTGAGTACAGGGATACCCCATGTGTGAGACTTTTTTGCAGTCTAGCCGAGTACAGGACCCCGAAATCCAACCTCCACTTTCAGGCTTTCCAAGGGCGTAAATTGTTGATTTCACTCCTGACTACCTATCACAGTTTCGGAGGCCCTAAAATTCTAAGATAGCACAAAACCCCCCCAAATGACCCCATTTTGGAAAGTAGACACCCCAAGCTGTTTGCTGAGAGGCATGGTGAGTCCATGGAATATTTTATATTTTACCACAAGTTCCGGGAAATATATATATATATATATATTTTTTTTTT
Organism: Pelophylax lessonae; assembly: GCF_965119305.1. Taxonomy (NCBI): domain Eukaryota; kingdom Metazoa; phylum Chordata; class Amphibia; order Anura; family Ranidae; genus Pelophylax; species Pelophylax lessonae. The sequence goes on from NC_138770.1 coordinate 651,599,589, forward strand.
TTTTACACAAAGCTGTCAGTAAATGATATATTGCTCACACATGCCACGGGTATATGTGAAATGACACCCCAATATACATTCTGCTGCTTCTCCTGAGTACAGGGATACCCCATGTGTGAGACTTTTTTGCAGTCTAGCCGAGTACAGGACCCCGAAAACCAACCTCCACTTTCAGGCTTTCCAAGGGCGTAAATTGTTGATTTCACTCCTGACTACCTATCACAGTTTCGGAGGCCCTAAAATTCCAAGATAGCACAAAACCCCCCCAAATGACCCCATTTTGGAAAGTAGACACCCTGAGCTATTTGCAGAGAGGCATGTTGAGTGTTTTGCAGATCTCACTTTTTGTCACAAAGTTTTGGAATTTGAAAAAAGAGGAAAAAAAAATGCATTTTCCTGTTTTTTCTTCATTTTCCAAAAAAAATGAGAGCTGCAAAATACTCACCATGCCTCTCAGCAAATAGATTGGAGTGTCTACTTTGCAAAATGGGGTCATTTGGGGGGGTTTTGTGCCATCTTGGCCTTTTATGGACTTCAAAAGTGTGATAGGTAGTAAGGAGTGAGATCAACAATTTACGCCCTTAGAAAGCCAGAAGGTGCAGATTGGTTTTCCGGGTCCTGTACGCGGCTAGACTGCAAAAAAGTCTTACACATGGGGTATCCTTGTACTCAGGAGAAGCAGCAGAATGTATTTTGGGGTGTCATTTCACATATACCCATGGCATGTGTGAGCAATATATCATTTACTGACAACTTTGTGTAAAAAAAAAAAAAATATATATATATATATATATTTCCCGGAACTTGTGGCAAAATATAAAATATTCCATGGACTCACCATGCCTCTCAGCAAATAGCTTGGGGTGTCTACTTTGCAAAATGGGGTCATTTGGGGGGGTTTTGTGCTATTTTGGAATTTTAGGGCCTCCGAAACTGCGACAGGTAGTGCAGAGGTGACATGAACAATTTACGCCATTAGAAAACCTGAGAGTGTTGATTGGTTTTCGCGGTCCTGTACACAGCTAGGCTCCCAAAAAGTCTCACACATGGGGCATCCCCATACTCAGGAGAAGTGGCAGAATGTATTTTGGGGTGTCATTCCACATATACCCATGGCATGTGTGAGAAATTTATCTTTTAGTGACAACGTTGTGTAAAAAAAAAAAATTAAAAAAAAAAATTGTAATTTTCCCGAAACTTGTGGCAAAATATAAAATATTCCATGGACTCACCATGCCTCTCAGCAAACAGCTTGGGGTGTCTACTTTCCAAAATGGGGTCATTTGGGGGGGTTTTGTGGTATCTTGACATTTCAGGGCCTCCAAAACCGTTATAGGTAGTGAGAAAATGCAATGAAAAATGTACGCCCTTTGAAATTCTGATGGTGGTGATTTGTTTTCCGGCTCCCGTACACAGCTACGCTACCAAAAAGTCTCACATATGTGGTATCCCTGTACTCAGGAGAAGCAGCAGAATATATTTTGGGGTGTAATTACACATATACCCATGGCATGTGTGAGCAATATATCATTTCAATGACAACTTTGTGTAAAAAAAAAAAAAAAAAATTATTTTTGTCATTTTTCAAACACCTGTGACAAAAAAATAAAATATTCAATGAGCTCAACATGCCCCTCAGAACATTCCTTAGGATGTCTACTTTCCAAAAAGTGGTAGTTTGGGGGGGTTTTGTACTGCCCCGCCATTTTAGCACTTCATGAAATGAGATAGGCAGTCAGAAATTAAAGCTTCGTAAATTTCAGTATTTACACCATAGTTTGTAGACGCTATAACTTTTGCGCAAACCAATAAAAATACGCTCATTGATTTTTTTTTTGTCAAAGACATGTAGCTAAATATATTTTGGCCAAAAAAAATGACATAAATTGAGTATATTGGATATTTTTTAAAAGACAAAGTTGAAAATGTCATTTTTTTGCAAAATTTTCGCTCTTTTTTTATTAATATCGCAAAAAATAAAAAGCGCAGAGGTGATCAAATACCACCAAAAGAAAGCTCTGTTTGTGGGAAAAAAAGGACGTAAATTTCGTTTAGGTACTGCATTGCATGACCGCGCAATTATCAGTTAAAGTCACGAAGTGCCAAGTTGAAAAAAGGGGTCTGGACCTTTAGCAGCCAAATCCTCCGGGGCTTAAGTGGTTAACTTACTTATAGTCATTTATTATATTATAATTTAGAGTTAGAGCCAAAAAGATTAGAATTGTGTCGATGTCCCAATATTTATGAACCTGACTATATATATATATATATATATATATATATATATACATATATATACATATATATATATATATATATAGAGAGAGAGATAGATAGATAGATAGATAGATAGATAGATAGATAGATATACGTATATATATATATATATATATATATATATATATAAATATGTATGTATATATATATATATATATATATATATATATATATATATATATATAAAATATATATATATATATATATATATATATATATATATATATATATATATATATTAAAAAAAAAAAATATATATATACTTTAACTTACTTATAGTCATTTATTATATTATAATTTATGATTTTGTGTTTCAAACTTTATCATACCCGAGATGTTATAAAGGAGAACGCACAGTTAAAAGAAAAAATCATATGTAAATAGTTGGTTTGGGCTGCTCGTTCTTAAGAATTACATGCAAAATAATGGTACCGCTGTCAGCACCTAAAATCGGAAAGAATCATACCGCCAGGGAGGTTAAAAACCCCAAGTTAAAAATCAGGGTCAACTGTAATGCTTATTAGATCAGGAATCAATGTTGCAAAACAAAAAAGTAAGCTCGTGTTGATTACTTATAGCTGCGTGATTAACTGAATGTACACATGTAGTAAGCTGTACTGCACCTGGCGACATTTGCCCTCAGGATAAATATAATAACCTCTACCGCCAATGTTAATCACACAGGAGACAGTCTTGTCTAGTGCCACAACTAAATTCGTGTTTATCCATGCAAAATATATGCATCATAGAGCAACATGGCCATAAGAAGTCAAGTGCGAGTACATGATTAGAAATTCCAGTGGAGCATCGCTAACGATATGAACTAAAAAAAATACACTGCAAAAATAAAACTTCCATGATGTATTCAGTGATGATTTACCTTCTCAGTAAACTATTCTTGCCCAAAACCCTGCAGATAACTAGGCTCATTTATTAGGAAAGTGTAAAGGGCATGTGACCACCATGTATAATAAGCACATCATAAATTAGCAAAATAAGTACTGTAATAAAGTGAAAAGTGTATTGGCCTGATAATTCAGATTGCTATTTCCCCTTATAGTCCGATCAGTAAAGAGCAACTTTGATTAGTTAATTTGCCCATAATGCATTTTGGTCTAAAACGGCCATTGTATAATACTAAAGTCCCATTGGTTGCACTTTATTTACCCGCTTGCTTACTGGGCACTTAAACCCCCTTCCTCCCCAGGCCAATTTTCTGCTTTTAGCACTCTTTCAATGGCAATTGCATGGGCATGCTACACTGTACCTATACAAAATTTTTATTCATTTATTTATTTATTTTGTTAACACAAATGGAGCTTTCTTTTGGTGGTATTTAACCACTTCTGGACCGGAAGATTTCCCCCCTTAATGACCAAGGCCATTTTTTTGCGATTTTGGCACTGCGTTACTTTAACGGAGAATTGCGCGATGCTGTACCTGAATGAAAATTGATGTCCCTTTTTTCCCACAAACAGAGCTTTCTTTTGGTGGTATTTGATCACCTGTGCGATTTTTATTTTTTGCGCTATAAACAAAAATAGAGCGAAAAAAACAATATTTTTCACATTCTGCTATTTAACATCCCCCCCCCCCCCCCAAAAAAAAAAAAATCTAATTTTTTTTTAAAATTTTAGGCCAATTTTTTGTCTGCTACATATTTTTGGTAAAAAAAAAAAAAAAAAAAATCGCAATAATAATATCTTGATTTGTTTTTGCAAACAACGCCTACTAACTACGGGAAAGATTTATGTCATTTTTATTGTTTTTTTTTTACTAGTCGATCTGCGATTTTTAGCGGGACTGGGACACTGCGGCGGACAGATCGGAACCCTAACTGACATTTTTGACACTTTTGGGGGGACCAGTGATATTACTACAGTAATCAATGCTAAAAATATGCACTGTTACTGTAATAATGACACTGGCAGGGAAGGGGTTAACACAGTGGGTGATCAAGGGGTTAAATGTGTACCTAGGGGGCGTTTTTCTAACTGTATGGGGCGGGGCTTATTGAATGACCATAGAGACCTGTGATCCTATATAGAAGGATCACAGGCGCTCTGTGATCATTCCAGGGAGAAGAACGGTCAGCTGTGTTTACAAAAGCTGACCGTCCTTCTCTCTCAGCGGGGAAGGATCACAGATGTCAGGCGGCACTCAGAGCCACCTGCCCCGTGCATTGGAGTCCCCACTGCCGAGTGGGGATGGGAGCGCGCCCCCTAGCTGCAGGCAGGCGACTGACGTACAGTTACGTCCATTGGCACAGGAAGGGCTGCCTGCTGCAGTAAAACTGCGGCGGGTGGTGGTTAATTAGTTAATCACTCCTGGGATTTTTATTTTTTGCTATGCAAATACTGATAGGCGGCGCTGAAGGGCACTGAAAGGCACTGATAGGTGGCACTGATGATGAGGCACTGATTGGCAGCACTGATGGGCACTGACAGTTGGTACTGCTTAGCAGCAGTGGGTGTCCGTGTGTGGGACCGATGTCCTGTTTACACAAGCCGGTATTCGACTTTTTTTTTGACAGCTGATCGCGTGGTAAAGGGCTGGGATCGGCCCCTTACGCCAATCTTTGATCAGCCAAGTCTCATAAGGCTTGCCTGCAGGTACTGTAAATATCTGCTAAATATGCACCATTCAGGAGATATTTTCTTGTGAAGCCACTGGTGACGTCACTGGTGCATGCGGTCTGGAGGCGTGCCATACCCATGCTGTTCCTTCAGAGCCCTTTGCGCAAACCAATTTAAAATATGCATATTGCGATTTTTTTTTTACCAAAAATATGTAGCAGAAAACAAATTGGCCTAAAAGGATTAAAAATATTGTTTTTTTTTTTGTTTTTTTTTGGGGGGGGGGGGATGTTATATAGCAGAATGTGAAAAATATTGTTTTTTTTTTTTTTTTCAAAATTGTCGTTTTTTTTCTTGTTTATTGCACAAAAAATTAAAATAGCACAGGTGATCAAATACCACCAAAAGTAAGCTCTATTTGTGGGAAAAAAGGACGTCAATTTATATGTTAGGTACAGCGTCGCACGATCGTTAAAGTAACGCAGTGCCGTATCGCAAAAAATGGCTTGGTCATTAAGGGGGGCAAATCCTTCCGGTCCAGAACTGGCTAAGATAGGCAGGGGGCGAAAATTTTTTAAAAAATGGAGTTTTAGTTTAATGCTCCGCTAACTACTATATACATTACGATAATTATATAACTTCAGTGGCACCAATCTATGGGTGCGCCTCTTCCTCAATATGTTGTAGCTGTGCAAGACTGGAGAACAAACACAACTGGCTCTTATACAGATAGTACATTATGATAAATCCACACTTACAAGACAAGACAGTACTAGCACACAGCAATTATAAGACTACAGAAACACAGCAAAATATTTACTGATTTTCATTTTAGCCTATGAGCTAAGACATACAAATTGTTTCCTTATGCCGCAGCCCTAAATTAAGTAAGACAAGTGTTAATTTTTTATGAACTTCAGATGAACGGTATTCTTTCAGAGTAAAATGTAAGATAAAAATCCAAGGTTTTCTTTTCTCCCCTCTTGCCGTAATTCCAGTATACAGTATGTAGAAGTACTGCCTGCGCACAAGTCCCATGGGTTGTAAAAACGAGGCCACTCTTGTTCTGTGTGGTTCCTGACAATTAATTCATTTTTTAAGAATCCCCTACAGGCTTTCCACATGTTCGAATTTGTATTAAATACATTTATTAGCATAGATTTAGGTCATTAATCTACATACCTCTGGGCCAATTGTTTCAAAGCCGTGTGCTCTGCTTTGTTGTGAGATATCAAAATTAACAATCACACTAATAGTAAAATCAATACAAGTGTATGCAGTGGAGGCTCTTAACCTGTAGGTAACCAGCGCCAACCACTGCTGATGAGGATGGAAAACCCCCAGTATTAAAATGTATTATACTAATTAAAGTGGTTCTAAAGTGATTGTAAAGTTTTGTTTTTTTTTCCCATTAAAAAAAACAAAGATGTTATACTTACCTTCTCTGTGTAGTGATTTTGCACAAAGCAGCCCCGATCCTCCTCTTCTTGGGTCCCTGGTTGGAGCTCCTGGCCCCTCCGTCCAGTTGAGTGCCTCCATGGCAAACAGTTTTCTATGGGAGCACCCGAGCTGAGCTGTGGCTCCGTGCATCCATTCAGACGCAGAGCTGTAGTTCAACCCCCATCCCCTTTCTCTCCTCATTGGCTAACTAAGTTTGGGTGACAGCAGCAGGAGCCAATGGCTGTGATTTGACCCCCACCCCCTCTCTCTCCTCATTGGCTAACTAAGTTTGGTTGACAGCAGCAGGAGCCAATGGCTGTGGTTTGATCCCCCACCCCCTCTCTCTCCTCATTGGCTAACTAAGTTTGGTTGACAGCAGCAGGAGCCAATGTCTGTGTTTTGACCCCCACCCCCTCTCTCTCCTCATTGACTAACTAAGTTTGGTTGACAGCAGCAGGAGCCAACAGCTGTACTTTGACCCCCATCCCCCTCTCTCCCCTCATTGGCTAACTAAGCTTGGTTGACAGCAAAAGGAGCCAATGGCTGTGGTTTGACCCCACCCCCTCTCTCTCCTCATTGGCTAACTAAGTTTGGTTGACAGCAGCGGGAGCCAATGGCTGTGGTTTGACCCCCACCCCCTCTCTCTCTTCATTGGCTAACTAAGTTTATTGGACAGCAGTAGGAGCCACTCACTGGCTGTGGTTTGACCCTCACCCCCTCCCTCTCCTCATTGGCTAACTAAGTTGGGTTGACAGCAGCAGGAGCCAATGACTGTGGTTTGACCCCCAACCCCTCTCTCTCCTCATTGGCTAACTAAGTTTGGTTGACAGCAGCGGGAGCCAATGGCTGTGGTTTGACCCCTACCCCCTCTCTCTCTTCATTGGCTAACTAAGTTTATTGGACAGCAGTAGTAGCCACTCACTGGCTGTGGTTTGACCCCCACCCCCTCTCTCTCCTCATTGGCTAACTAAGTTGGTTTGACAGCAGCAGGAGCCAATGACTGTGGTTTGACCCCCCACCCCCTCTCTCTCCTCATTGGCTAACTAAGTTTGGTTGACAGCAGCGGGAGCCAATGGCTGCGGTTTGACCCCCACCCCCTCACTCTCCTCATTGGCTAACTGAGTTTATTGGACAGCAGCAGGAGCCAATGGCGCTGCTGCTGTGTCTCAGCCAAACAGGAGGGAGAGTCCTGGGTGGCTGAGACATCGCTGGACATCCTTGAGACATCCTTGTAGACATCGCCAGATCGAGAAGGAGCTCAGCTAAGTATTAGGGAGGCTGCTGCACACAGAAGTTTTTTTTTTTTTTTTATCCTAATGCAAAGAATGCATTAGGTTAAATAGCCTTCTGACTTTACAACCACTTTAAGGCATTGTATGCCTTATGGTAAAAAAACCTTCTCTGCTGCAGAAGCCCCCGCCCCCCCCCCCCTTATTCATATTTGAGCTTGATCCAGTGACATGCACAAGAGCAGCGGCTCTTGCTTTGTCTCCCCCTTCATTGGGCAGATTAATAGCAGCGGGAGTCATGGCTCCCACTTATGTCAACCAACTCTAGTGACAAAGGAGCTAGGGCGGGGCTGAGTCCCACTGTCTGTGACAAAGGACGCAGCAGTGGGGCTCAGGTGCCCCCATGTAAATCAGTTTCCTATTGAGGTACCAGCAAGAGAGGAGGAGCCAAGAGCGTCGGCAGGGGACCTGAGAAGAGGAGTGCAATTCTATAGAAGTATAGATATGTTTGTTATTTTATGAAAAAAAAAATCCTTTACAACCACTATGATATAAAAAGGATTTTTATTTATTTATTTATTGTTTTAATGACTGCAGTTCCTCTTTAAAGTAGAACTAAAGGCAAAACTTTTTTTTTTTTGCTTTGGAGTGGGGAGGGATTAGAACACCTGTCAATTTCTATTGCTGTCTGTGCCCCCTTTAGGAGATTCACCCTCTCTATTTGTCCTGTTTACCATGATCATTGGAAATCCAAAATGTTGTGTTGTCCCCAGAAAATTAATAGAAATCTTCCAATGGACAGGACACTTGTTCTGATGGCCTGGGGGGTCCCCAAGGGATTCCCTTAATTTGCAGAGATTTCCTCTAACTTCCTGTTTGGCTGTGGGACAGGAAGTGAAGATAAATCTCCCCAATGGGGCACAGATGGCAAAAAATAAACCAATGGGAATTATAACCCTCCCTTACTCTATCCAAATTTTTTTTTTAAAAAAGTTTTGCCTATATTTCTACTTTAACAAGCAGACTACGGGTACAATGTAAATTGTTGTTTTATGTTACTCCTAGAGGCCCCACCTGATGCAAAATTCTTATCCTGAAGTATCCAATTTTTTGGGTTGTTTCTTTACGGATAAAAGATACGACAGATATATGTATAATCTGCACCTTTTTGGAGACCATTCAGTTGCCATGGACCACTAGTTAACTGATCTACTGTAAGTTTTAGAGGACAAAAGAGATAGATTACCACTAACCAATGTTTTAAGAGGAAATGGAAGGCAAGCCAATTATGTTTACAATTAAAAAACTTCTCTGAGGCTAATAGAATGATCCTTCTAGTTTCCTACTCACCACTATAAGTGCGGAAATCTCATATAACTGATGCAACTGTAGCGCAATCCCATGTGTTTTTTTTTCTTTAGGAAATGTTGGGAAAGGACATCCTTCTAGTTTTACTGCAGGAGCTACTGAATTTAAACTGTAAGTTCACCTTTAGGCTTGGTTCACACTGCTGTGGGGATCGACTCACAGCAGGGGGTCCGGTGGGTCCCTGTTCTTCGTTTCAGGGATGAATCAGGCCCGAATTGTTGGCTGAATTCAGACCTGCAATGGAACAGAAAACGCACTGGAAACCGCTCTGCAGCCATCCTGGAGCTGTGTGAACCGTGTCCATTGAGAGCCAGTCACAGTCTCCTAACATGCAAATTGGATGTGGGGAAAGCCACATCTAATTGGCACCAGTGTGAACCCAGCCTTACAGACAATCTGTAAGATGACCTTATACTGGACCTGCCCCCTCACCCCAGTCCCATTGTACTGTAGTACTGCAATCCTGCTCTGTAAGGGACCAGAACGCAATTTCACTGGCCTGGGAAATTTATATCCTCCTGGCTTTCTCTCCTTGCATTGCAAACAGAATGGCCTAGACGGATTCTGATTGTCATTGCCATCCATGTGACTGTGTTGACCAATTAGAATGCCTTCCGTCCACACACACTGAGAGGTAGGGAAAGGAAATTAAGTCACAAGGATTTCAATTCCCCAGACCGGTGCAACGGTGTTCTGGTGGTTCCTGATACCCTGGTAAAGCAGTATCGCGGAACAACAGCCCAGCGGGGGGGGGGTGGTTGGGATGGGTTATGGCGGGAGGGTCCAGTGAAAGAACACCTTAGTGCATTTTAAAAGTATGGTATGGAACGTTTGACTACAATGGAAAGGTAGCCGCTCAGGTTTCAGTAATTAAATCCTCAAAGGTCAGGTGCACGTCCAGTCCGCGATCTGAGCTAGTCCAAGCACAAGAAGAGTATTGACTGCACTCTGACATGAGAGGCAAACAGTTGACCTTATTGAATAAAATAATATCCAAATGTGACAAACATCCTGGACATGGCAGGTGAACAAAGGAAGCAGTTGACGCGTTTCACAAATTAGATTAGATTATGATTAAGCAAATCTAATTTGTGAAACGCGTCAACTGCTTTCTTTGTTCGCCTGTCATGTCCAGGATGTTTGTCACATTTGGATATTATTTTATTCAATAAAGTCCACTGTTTGCCTTTCATGTCAGAATGCAGTCAATACTCTTTTTGTGATGGAACTTTTGACTGCTTAGTGTCAATGTATTCAACAATTGGTGTATAAAGGAAAATAACTTAGCACATACACAAAAAAACGAAAACTATTACAATGGTAACTTCTGATAACAATTACGTTGTACAATGGTAATATCCTGTTTTATTTATTATTGTTATAAATTCTTTATTTAGACAATCAGGAAAAACAGCAGATGACAAAACAAAATCTTAAGATTTACATCCCAATCTTCAATTACAAACATTGGTCACAGAATGGGCAATGAGCGCGTAGCAGCTCAGTAAGGCAGAGAGTTTAGAGAGTGAAATAGCATAAATACAAATAGGTCATATGATAGCCATCTCTCAGACAAATGCGTCAGTAAAGGCATAGAGATTTTAAGCATGGAGGTAGACCCTGGGGGCGACCTCCGCCCCCACCCGGCTTCTGTCTCATGGCCGGCACACGGAGGCAGTGGGGCACGCCATGGGGGGCAACCAAACGCATCAGCCCCGTAATGTCAACTCGAATGCAAGCATGCCGGAAGCAAATAGGAGGGGGGAGTTTTTCTCTTAATTCAAAGGAAACGAGTAGAATGTAAAGCATGAAAGGGGTAGCAGAAACAAGAGTGAGCAAGGTAAAGTGTGGGGGAGAGGAGGGGGAGGGAGGAGGGAAGAGGTAGAGATGGCCGACCGTGAAACCCAGGTGAGATTAGGCAACAAGATTTTTGTATTCCGCAGAGAACGTGAACTCATGTCAGTAGAACCAACGCTCAAGAAACTTGTCCCTCGTGCCCCGCTCCGCGGCCACAAAATCTTCCATCTCATTGACTTGAGCAACTTTCCGCAGCCACACGGCCACTGTGGGAGGCTGGGTCTGCTTCCAGAGCAGGGGGATACAGCTCCTGGCTGTCGTAAGCAAGAGCCGCAAGATAGATTTCTTGTAGGATGATCTTGGAAACCGATGGTGGTGTCGCAGAAAGAGAGCTGAATCTAGAGTGAGCTTATGATCTGTAATTTTTTGGGCGAGATCCAGCACCGCGGACCAATAGGTCTGCAGACAGCAACAGGACCAGAAGATATGAAGGGGGGAACTGGTCTCTTCCCCGCACCGCCAGCACAGGTCAGAGCAGAGAGGCAACATTTTGTGGAGCCTGGATGGGGTATAGTACCACCTAGTCAGGAATTTATAGCCAGCTTCTTGGTATTTCGAACAGACCGAGGTCTTGTAAGTGAAAAATAGGAGTCTCTCGACTTGTCGATCTGAAAAGGTCAAACCTAGGTCACGTTCCCAGTGCTCAATGTAGGGGGGTCGATATGCAGGTCGTCAGTAGGCGATAGAGCTGAGATACTGCATAACGCATCAGAGAGCGCTACACGCAGAGAGTCTCAAAAGGCGTGAGGCGCCAAAGTGAATGAGACCGCTGGTGGTAGAGAGCCCAGAAAGTGGGCCAATTGCACCTTTTGCCAGAAGGATAAGAAGTCAAAAGCTTGGTCGGTGCAAATCTGTTGCCTAGAGATCCATTGACCCCGGTGGATGAAGTGCCTAACCTGATAAAGCCCCCTAGTCTTCAGAACACGAAAGCCAGGGTCTCCCACTCCCAGTAGAAAGTCCAGGCTGTCCACCACCTGATAAAGGGAAGATGGCAGGGGGGCCAGATGCCAAACCCTGCATGCCCTTCTTCATATAAACAAGGTAGCCCCAATCGTCGAGTGCAAAGCAACCTTTTTCGGTATATAGAAGACTGGGTCCACAGAAGTGACTCCAGGGAGGAATCGCCCACGGACTGTTCTATCTGCACCCACTGCTTGATGGATCCATGCCTGTACCAGTCTAGGATCCTGGCCAGGTGACACGCTGTGTGATAAAGTGTTGCATCTGGCAGTGCCATACTGCCCTGCAACTTGGGAAGTCTCAGTATCCTCAGTGCCAGGCAAGGAGGGCCCCTGATCCATAGAAAGTCGTGGAAGGTCCTATTGACCCTTTTGAGGAAGGCAGGAGGGACATATATAGGGAGAGCCTGGAACACATAATGCAAGCGGGGCATTATGTTCATCTTTATGATGTTGCAACTGCCAAACCAAGAAAACAAGCCCCGTTGCCAATCCTCCAAATCCTTCCTGATCTGGGCAAGGAGGGGAGGAAAGTTACAGTCAAAGATGTGATCCGGGCGATTCGGGAGGGAAATACCCAGATATTTGATATAAGATGAGCTCCATTTAAAGGGGAAATTTGCCCGGAGCAGGGAAGCCCTAGACGCCAGCATAGCGATAGTGAGCGCTTCGGAATTCTGTTGATTGATCTTATAGGATGACAGGGCTTCATATGAACGGAATTCTTTCAGTAGATTAGGAAGAACATTCACCGTTTTAGTCAGGCAAGAGATCATCCGCGTATGCTGCCACTTTCTGAGACAGCGATATATCCTGTTTTATTTTAGGGTGAATTTGATCTTATTCATTAAAGTGTTTGTAAACCTCAGACATTAAATATGAACAAAGCCAATCCCTCTATTCTGTACAGAAGAGATCGCAACAGGTAAACAGGTACAACTTATGTAGGAGGAATTGGTTTAATCTATGTGTATCATCTGAGTTACTTCACTGGATATACATGAGGGTTTACAACCATTTTAGGGCACTGCCAAGAACGATGAGGATGTTCAAGCTAGGCGACCTATGCTACCAACAAAACAAAAAGCTCAACTTTGACCTTGCTCTTGCCCTGCCCTCCTTGCAAGGGTTTATTGCTTGTTCTGGTCTAGGGTAGTGGTCTCTTGGGGCACTATTTCTCCCACTGATACGAGATTCTGCCAACCTTATATCAACAATGGGGCACCATTTCTCTCATTGACGCCAACAATGGGGCATTATTCCTCCCAATGACACCAACAATGGGGCATTATTCCTCCCAATGACACCAACAATGGGGCATTATTCCTCCCAATGATACCAACAATGGGGCACTATTCCTCCCAATGATACCAACAATGGGGCACTATTCCTCCCAATGATACCAACAATGGGGAACTATCCCTCGCAATGATACCAACAATGGGGCACTATCCCTCCCAATGATACCAACAATGGGGCACTATCCCTCCCAATGATACCAACAATGGAGCACTATTCCTCCCAATGATACCAACAATGGGGCACTTTTCCTCCCAATGATACCAACAATGGGGCACTATTCCTCCCAATGATACCAACAATGGGGCACTATTCCTCCCAATGATACCAACAATGGGGCACTATTCCTCCCAATGTCACCAACAATGGGTCACTATTCCTCCCAATGATACCATCAATGGGGCACTATCCCTCCTAATGATGCCAACAATGGGGCACTATTCCTCCCAATGATGCCAACAATGGGGCACTATCCCTCCCAATGATACCAACAATGAGGCGCTATTACTCCCAAGGATACCAACAATGGGGCACTATCCCTCCCAATAATACCAACAATGGGGCACTATTCCTCCCAATGATACCAACAATGGGGCACTATCCCTCCCAATGATACCAGCAATGAGGCGCTATTCCTCCCAAAGATAACAACAATGGGGCACTTTTCCTCCCAATGATAAGCACTACTCCTCCCAGTAATACCAACAATGGGGCACTATTCCTCCACCTGATATTAAATATGGCCTTTATTTTGAAAGTTTGGAGAACCATGGTTTAGCAGTGAAATTAAAAAAAATCATCCACTCCTCCCCACAGCTAGATCGGTCCTCACAGCTTCTTCCATTCTAGAGTTCTGACTCTCTGGACGTTAGGACTCTGAAGGACAGTTCACCACTGTATCATGGGGGAACACTATTTTGCTGGGGGCAGGTCAGATAAGTAAACTTTTTTCTCCTCTCCCCTGGAAAAAAATAGCTAATGACCCTTGCAGTGATGGCAAATCAAAATGAAATAAAGAAGAGCCTATAGTATGTGCAGTCAATTTTTGCATGCTGCTGAGTCACTACTGGGTGGAGGGAGCAGAGTAATGGATTTCCTCTCACTTCCTATGGGACAGGAAGTGAATGGAAATCTAACCAATTGGGACACAGATGGGAAAAAAACTGATGAGTTACAACCCTCTCTTACTCTATCCAAAACTGAAAAAAAAAAAAGTTTCCTCTAGTTCTACTATAACTTACATGACGTGTGGATTATAGCAATATGCACATTCTAGCAAGGCAAAGAAGAGACACAGTTTCCCCCCCGCCATCAATGAATTTAAAACTATTTGTCAAATTATAGAAAATAATCCTAATATTATTTTAAGCGATACTCTATTTTTGATGGTGAAATCCTATAACTGCCATGAATTATGATGAAGACGTGTTTTCCTAGCAAACACGCATCTGAACTCTCAGCCACCTCTACGGAAATAACGTTCACTGAGATGCAAATAAATATGATTCACGGGATTTTATCTGGGTGTCTGAGAAATCTCTTGTTTTCAAATATTTTGCCAGAAAATCAACAGCAGAGAGAAGTTTTACTGCATCATAAACATCTGTAACCTAATAACTTTACAATCCCTTTACTGTGCCAGAGGATAAGCAACTTCAAAGAGAATTCTGCACAAGACAGAGCAGTGTATTGGATTGCTCACTGTCCGGGCCCAAAATCAATATGTGCTGGCTTCTATGTAATGAGAATGCATGCCACTGCATTTCATGATTGCCTATGGCCAAAGGCGAATAACTGGAGATATTTATTAAAACTACTGCACGGAAAACTGCCCGTTACTCACAGCAACCAATCAGTAGGCTGTGTGCAGTGTGTGGGTATGAACTCGGTGGAGCAATTCAATTGAATGAACATACTGGATTCAAATACGGTATAATTGAGATGATTTTATTGACAGCACAAAGATAAATTGTAATGTGCAAATTGCAGTAAAACATCATGATACATAGAGTATAAAAAAAAATATATATATATATATATATATATATATATATATATATATATATATATATATATATATATTTATATATACACGGTATCTCACAAAAGTGAGTACACCCCTCACATTTTTGAAGATATTTTATTATATCTTTTCATGTGACAACTCTGAAGAAATGACACTTTGCTACAATGTAAAGTAGTGAGTGAACAGCTTGTATAACAGTGTAAATTTGCTGTCCCCTCGAAATAACTCAACACACAGCCATTCATGTCTAAACCGCTGGCAACAGAAGTGAGTACACCCCTAAGTTAAAATGTCCAAATTGGGCCCAACTAGCCATTTTTCCTCCCCAGTGTCATGTGACTTGTTAGTATTAGAAGGTCTCAGGTGTGAATGGGGAGCAGGTGTGTTTAATTTGGTGTTATCGCTCTCACTCTCTCACACTGGTCACTGGAAGTTTAACATGGCACCTCATGGCAAAGAACTCTCTGAGGATCTGAAAAAAGAATTGTTGCATCTAAATAAAGATGGCCTAGGCTATAAGAAGATTGCCAATACCTTGAAACTGAGCTGCAGCACGGTGGCCAAGACTATACAGAAGTTTAACAGGACAGGTTCCACTCAGAACAGGCCTTGCCATGGTCGACCAATGAGGTTGAGTGCACGTGCTCAGCATCATATCCAGAGGTTGTCTTTGGGAAATAGACATATGTGTGCTTCCAACACTGCTGCAGAGGTTGAAGGGGTGGAGGGTCAGCCTGTCAGTGCTCAGACCATATGCTGCACAAATTGGTCTGCATGGCTGTCGTCCTAGAAGGAAGCCTCTTCTAAAGATGATGCACAAGAACTGGTCTGGGGTGGTAAGTGGGGTCCCCCAAGGCTCAGTCCTGGGACCAACCTTGTTCAATTTATTCATAAACAGCATTGAGGACGGGATCAGTAGTTCTATATCAGTTTTTGCAGATGACACAAAATTGGCCAGGGCAATAACTTCACAGCATGAAGAAGATATCCTACAGAATGACCTGAACAAAATAACAGAGTGGGCAACGACATGGCAAATGAGGTTTAATGTGGAGAAGTGTAAGGTTTTGCACTTGGGGACTAAAAACATAAAAAGCACAATACACTTTAGGGGGGGAACCCTTGGGGGAATCAAAAATGGAGAAAGATCTGGGAGTCTTGGTGGAGGATAGACTAAGCAATAGCATGCAATGTCAAGTGGCAGCTGCCAAAGCCGGCAGAATATTAGCATGCATAAAGAAAGGGATGTATTCCAGAGATAAAACTATAATCCTTCCACTTTATAAAACTCTGGTCCGACCGCATCTGGAGTATTCTGTCCAGTTCTGGTCGCCAGTCCTCAGGAGGGATGTGTTGGAGCTGGAGAGAGTCCAGAGAAGGGCAACTAAACTAATTAGGGAATTAATTATGAAGGACCTTAATTATGAAGAGCGTCTACAATCGCTTAATTTATTCTCCCTGGAGAAGAGACGCCTGAGAGGGGACATGATAGCTATTTATAAATACCTCAATGGTGATCTCAGCATAGAAAAAAAGCTATTCAGTCGAAAGCATTGCATGAGGATTCAAGGGCATACAATGCAATTAGAGGAGAAGCGTTTTAACCTCAGGCAACGCAGGGGGTTCTTTACGGTTAGGGCTACAAAATTGTGGAATTCCTTACAAGAGGTGGTTTCTGCGGGAAGTATGGCAACTTTCAAAAGATTCTTGGATTTACATCTCAAGAACATAACATTCAGGGGTATGAGAGATGATTACGGCCACACACACCTACACAGGTTGAACTGGATTGACTATTGTCTTTATTCAACCTAAACTACTATGTAACTATGATAAACACTTTATTAATAATAAAAAAAAGTGGTGCATTAGATTGTCACCTGTAAGAGTGGGGGAATTCAATCAGTATTGAATGCTGACTCTGCCACATCCTGAAAGCAGTACTAGCTCCAGACATTCATATTACAGTACATGATTCTGCAAAGGTGTGGACAAGCACGTCTGCTGTGGTGGATAAGAGCCTCAGCCATGACACTTCAAGAATCGCTTTTAAAAATTTTATTTGACAAAGAGTAGCAAGAGAAGCCAACACGTTTCAGGAGAAATTCCTCCCCCTTCATCAGGCCTAGTGTATAGAAAAATTAAACAGGATATAAATAACTGGCAGGAATATAAAAAAATGTGTTTGTAGAATATCATATCAATTGGGACATAAAAATTGATAAACACTTTATTAATAATAAAAATAGTGGTGCGTTAGATGGCCACCTGTAATAGTGGGGACTTTCAATCAGTTTTGAATGCTGACTCTGCCACCTCCTGAATGCAGAACTAGCTCCAGATGTACATCACAGTACATGATGCTGCAAAGGTGTGGGCAAGCAAGTCTACTGTGGTGGATGAGAGCCTCAGCCATGACACTTCAAGAGTTGCTTTGAAAATTTTTATTTGACAAAGAGTATCAAGAGAAGCCAACACGTTTCAGGAGAAATTCCTACCCCTTCATCAGGGCTAGTGTATAGAAAACTGAAACATTATATTGAATGCTGGCTCTGCCACCTCCTGAAAGCAGTTCTAGCTTCAGATATTTTCATCACAGTGTGCACAAGCAATAATTCAGGGAGTCTGCTGTGGTGGATGAGAGCCTCAGCCATGACACTTCAAGAGTTGCTTTTCAAATTGTTATTTGACAAAGAGTATCAAGAGAAGCCAACACGTTTCAGGGGAAACGTCTCCCCCTTCACCAGGGTTAGCGTATAGAAAAATGAAACATTATATAAATAACTGGCAGGAATATAAAAGTTATTTGTAGAAGATCATATCAAATTGGACATAAAAAGGGATAAACACTTTATTATTAATAATGTTTTTAAAATTTTTATTTGACAAAGAGTATCAAGAGAAGCCAACATGTTTCAGGAGATACCCCCCCCCTTCATCAGGGCTAGTGTATAGAAAAATGAAACATTATATTGAATGCTGGCTCTGCCACCTCCTGAAAGCAGTTCTAGCTCCAGACATTTTCATCACAGTATATGGTGATACAAAGGTGTGCACAAGCAATAATTCAGGGAGTCTGCTGTGGTGGATGAGAGCCTCAGCCATGACACTTCAAGAGTTGCTTTTCAAATTTTTATTTGACAAAGAGTATCAAGATAAGCCAACACGTTTCAGGAGAAATTCCTCCCCCTTCATCAGGACTAGTGTATAGAAAAATGAAACATTATGATGAATGCTGGCTCTGCCACCTCCTGAAAGCAGTTCTAGCTCCAGACATTTTCATCACAGTATATGGTGATGCAAAGGTGTGCACAAGCAGTAATTCAGGGAGTCTGCTGTGGTGCATGAGAGCCTCAGCCACGACAATTCAAAAGTTTCAGTCCAAATTTTTATTTGACAAAGAGTATCAAGAGAAGCCAACACGTTTCAGGAGAAATTCCTCCCCCTTCATCAGGGCTAGTGTATAGAAAAATGAAACATTATATTGAATGGTGGCTCTGCCGCCTCCTGAAAGCAGTTCTAGCTCCAGACATTTTCATCACAGTATATGGTGATGCAAAGGTGTGCACAAGCAGTAACTCAGGGAGTCTGCGGTGGTGGATGGGAGCCTCAGCCATGACAATGCAAGAGTTTCAGTCCAAATTTTTATTTGACAGAATATCAAGAGAAGCCAACACATTTCAGGGGAAATGTCTCCCCCTTCACCAGGGTTAGCGTATAGAAAAATGAAACTATATATAAATAACTGGCAGGAATATAAAAGGGATAAACACTTTATTATTAATAATGTTTTTAAAATTTTTACTTGACAAAGAGTATCAAGAGAAGCCAACATGTTTCAGGAGATACCCCCCCCCCTTCATCAGGGCTAGTGTATAGAAAAATGAAACATTATATTGAATGCTGGCTCTGCCACCTCCTGAAAGCAGTTCTAGCTCCAGACATTTTCATCACAGTATATGGTGATACAAAGGTGTGCACAAGCAATAATTCAGGGAGTCTGCTGTGGTGGATGAGAGCCTCAGCCATGACACTTCAAGAGTTGCTTTTCAAATTTTTATTTGACAAAGAGTATCAAGAGAAGCCAACACGTTTCAGGAGAAATTCCTACCCCTTCATCAGGGCTAGTGTAGTGTATAGAAAATGAAACATTATATTGAATGCTGGCTCTGCCACCTCCTGAAAGCAGTTCTAGCTTCACACATTTTCATCACAGTATATGGTGATACAAAGGTGTGCACAAGCAATAATTCAGGGAGTCGGCTGTGGTGGATGAGAGCGTCAGCCATGACAGGTAGGAACCCCTTTAACAAGTTCTCTTGCCTTTAAAAACATAGCACTCTGATGACAGCTATGCCATGTTATTCAGATGTCTGGTAAGAGCGTTGTGTAGAAAATCGCACATAATTAGAGCACTGGCAGAAAGTGCAAACCTGTGCAAGTGAAGAGACACATCTGCTGTATATACTTCCATTCAGCAGTTTTCTCTCATAACAAGGATAATGAGGAGAACCCTTAATCAGCACTGCAGCTCTCTGCTGTAGCTTCACTTTGAGGAACTATTAATGAATACTAATGAAATTTTAAAATTACTTTAAAAAAAATGATTATAGTAAGTTGCTGATTGATTAAACTGTGAAAGTCAGCTATCAGCAAAGTATTACAAAATTGAAGTATTTTATGATATGTAGATTTCTTCCTTTCCAGATTGCTTATTCAGCTGCCACTAGAAATAATGGCTGGCGGAGGCTGCAAACATGCAACTGATGTAATAGCGGAAAGACAGAAGTTGATTTATACCTAAACACCCCTGGATGCATCGAGGATGAGTCACGGAACATTTAAAGTGGTTGTAAACCTCTGAAATGAAAAATGAACAAAGCATGTCCCTTTGCAGTGTGTTCTTGTTATAAGCACCTAGTGATTTCTGACTGATCTCTGATTCCTCTGCTATTTGCATGAGCCACTTCTCACAGTTTTGTGATCCCAGAGGATGCCCGATGCCCCTCTGCCCCCCCCCCCATCACACAGCAGGTGACTGACAGTCTCAGCTGTGCATGTTTCCCTATGAAACTGTGTAAAGGGGGTATGTCCTTTCCTTCCACTCAGGTCTCAGATTACACTCAGCTCTCCTCTTCATTCTGTGCAGTGTGTTATCTTAGGAAAAATGTGCAACAGCACTGTGCGGCGGAGGGGGAGCAGACAGTGGCCGGCAGTGGAGACACAGAGAGCAGAAGCAGGCCGAGGATCAGACTAGAGGAGCCCAGGGGGCAGGACAGGCCCTGGGGGCCCAGCTGGGGGTTCATGATCTACTAACCGGAGATCCCTTCACTGACACCCACCTAGTGGCTCCACTGAGGTGGACATGGCCTCCAACACTGACAGAGAGATGATCCTGGCTGACTTCAAGCCGACCATTAGCTGCTAAGGAGGAATCCCTACAACTGGATTGCTTATTATGAATGCGCATATTATCTTTTACTAAGGTGAGTGGCCATTGCACTCATTGGTGGATAGTTCTTGTTTTTGGGATTCTGCACATTCTTTATCACTGGATAGCATCACTCATTATTGGTGGACTTTTATATATAATTTTTTTCACAAACTTTATGGACTTTACAATTATATTTTTTTAGGATTTTTTTTCACCTATATTGCACTACTTCATGTTGGTTTATTTTTCACTTTTGCTTTTAATTAAAAGGTAACACCACTTTAGTGGGGAAAAAAATTGCAAATAACGAATACAAATAGCGTATACAATTGCGAAACAAATCATATTGTAATTGAATGTTATTAAAAATGACCTTTCCTTTTCAATCTGCAGCTGCTGTAATTTTCTGAAAATGCAATGCAATATGGCTACCTGGAGGTGTTCTGTACACAGAATGTATACTGATCACACCCCATAAACATCCTTTCCTGCTTGTGTGATTGGCTCACCAATTTTCCCAGAAGTCTGCCTAAAATACAAGTCAGATTTCTGGCATCCCCTGCAACAAAAATGTCATTTTTGGTGAGATACTTCCAATAGGAAAATGTCTAAAGGGATGCATGCCCAGCAGCTTTCCTCATTAGAGCCCTGCAGCTGCCACAGCTGATAGATAATTATGAAACCACTCCCATTAGACCCACTCAGCACAGGAGAACAGAACAAACAGGGATTTCTTCAGAATAACAAAAGTTGCTAAATGTTAAACCTTCATTAAATGTAACCATATTGCTACACTTATAAGCTTCTCTCTTCTCCTTTATACTCAGTTGTGACATGATGCTACTTTATAAAAAAAAATAGCTTGTCTTGCAAAACTACCTGAAGGCAAGTTACTCTCAATACAAGGTTTTACTGTATCTGCTTGGATGTCTCTGTTAACCACTTAGGGACCGTCGACCCACACTGTACTGCAGATGAGAGGCCACTGCAGGCAAAGCAATAATGACATTGTCTAATTGCGGGCTTAGGGCACGCGTACACGCGCCCCCACCTGGCCCCCGCTGTGATTGTAAACAGCGAGAGCCTGTCGGCTAATGTACATTCACAGCCCAGGACTCTGTGTTAATAAACAGCACAGAGCTCTGTACGAAAGGAGCGACCTGTCAGTTTCTCAACCCTTCTTTGCAGGGATGAGAAACTGAGAGATCAGTTAGTAAAAGCCGCACACTTTACACATTGTTAAGCACATATGTAAACTTTTGAGCGCCCTAGATGCCCACATGGAAGAAAAACATATTTGAAATATATTTAAAAAAAACATTTTTAATTTATTTTTCCAAAATATATTGGAAATGTATTTGAAATGCTACAATTTTGACCATATTCAATATATTTCTAAAAATGTTTCCCTAAATCTATTGGAAATATATTTTCTTCCATATGGGTGTTAACCCCTTCCCAGCCAATGTAATTAGTACCATGACAGTGTATAATATTATCACTGATCACTGTATTAATGTCACTCAGTGACAGTCGGTCCCCCCCCCCCAGTGTCAGTTGGTGTCAGATTGTCCACCACACTATCACAGTCCCAATGTAAGTCACTGATCACCACCATTACTAGTATAAAAAAAATATTCCAGTATATTTACCATAGTTTGTAGATGATATATCGTTCAATTAATGTACACCTAATGGGATTTTTTTCTTATCAAAGACATGTAGCAGAATACTTTTTGGCCTAAATGTATGATGAAATTACAACTATTGTGTGTGACTCTGGGTTTGGTTGTCACCATCCTTGTTTATTATATCTGGAAAACCACAATTGCTCTTTATAGGATTTTGAAGGCAGCTTCTAACCCAAAAAAAATTGTAACCCAATTTTGTACAATATTTTATACTATGTAATATGTCAGGGGTCTCCAAAAAGCGGCCCGAGGGCCAGATGTGGCCCTTTACTAGTCTTTAGCTGGCCCTCGGGGCACTATTCCTCCCACTGATATGAGGCACTATTCTCCTAATTCTTCCACCGATACCAATGATGGGATACTATTCCTTCTACTAATAGGGGCACTGCTCCTTTCTCCTACTGACCACCAAACCTGAGGCCATATTTATTCTCATTGATGCCGAGCCCGGGACATTTATTGCCCCTGCGGGCCACAATCCAGCCCTACTAAAGTCTGAAGGATAATAAACCGGCCCTTTGTTTAAAATATTTGGAGACCCCTGTAATATGTGATGTAATATATGTGCTTCAAACCTTTTAAAATCAAGAAAATAAATGTTATTATTCTTATCTTATTTTTTTAGTTAGAAGTTGCCTGTAAAAGTCCTATAAAAAGCAATTGTGGTTTTTCAGACAATTTATGATGATTTTTTTTTTTTTTATTGGTTTTATAGCAGAAAGTAAAAAATATTGTTTATTTTTTTTTTTTTTTTCAAAATTTCAACTATTTAATATCTGCTTGAATGTCTCCGTTAGAATGATATTCTTATTTAACTGATAAAACTCAGATAAAAAGTTTCTTGTAAAACCTGTGCAATGTTAAACAGCATGAGGGAGAATTGCTGATTTTTTTTTTGGGAAATGATTTATAGTCAGTATACGTAATCACTGAGCCACACAATCTGCTGTGCTACACCTCTCCTGTGCTCTGCAGATTCCCGTGGGCTGCGGATGGTGAACATTCGCTGGCAATAGAGCTCAAGTCACATAAATAGACGGCTTCACATTCTCACATCGCCTTCCCCTCTACATACATAGAGTACAGAGTAATGTTCATTTTCATCTCCCGTTAATTGGTGTTACTCTGTGCATTTGTTTCCATTGACTGGAATTTTCCAGCATGTAATATACAGGATATCATATGCCCTCGAGTCAGTTGAAAGGATATTAAACAGCCCTCCAGTGAGTATTTGGCCCTTGCTTTTGACCTGAGGGCAGATAGAGTGGAATACCCATTGGGGTTCTGACACTAGCTCTGTATTTACAATGGTGGAAGTACAGGAAGGAGTATGAATTTAGACGCGATCATGACTTGTCTGCTTCATCACCCAGAAGAATAATTGTCTGATTGTTTTTTTCTTTCTTTTAAAGCTGTAGTGAAATAGGGATAACCAGTAGAGATGGGTCGAAAACAACCCCAATTGTGAACCGGTGCATGCTGGGTCGGTGACGTCACAAGGGGGCGGTGCGACCAGGTGGCATCACCATTACCTATATAAGAACTGTCAAATGGTGGAGGAGCCATTTGGCCATCAACAGCCAATGAGGGCGTAGTGTTATTTTTCTTTTTCTGGTGCAGCGTGATGGACGATGGATTTACATCGGGAGACACTGTTTTTTTTATTTTTAAGGTCAAAAACTGTCTTTGTGGGTTTTTTTTACTTTTTGACACTTTTTTGGTGAATGGGTAGGGGTACAATGTACCCCATACTTATTCACATAGGGGGTGGGATCTGGGGGCATGTGGTCTGTTATGTTTCAGGAGGGGGGTGCTCGCTCCCCCTCCCCCCCCTTTCCTGACCTGCCAGGCTGCATGCTCAGATAAGGGTCCGGTATAGATCCTAGGGGGAACTCCACGCTGTTTTTTTTTTTTTTTTTCATTTTAGCATGGGGTTTCCCTTAACCACTTGCCGACCGCCGCACGACTATCTACGTCGGCGGTCAGCCCCTCACAGGCAAACTAACGTAGGGCTACGTTGTTTGCTTGTGAGGGTCTAGGGAGCGAGCGCGCGCCCCCCGGGGCGCGCTCCCGCTCCCGCGTGGTCACGGACCCCCCCGCGCGTGTGACCAGCGGACCCGATGTCCGCCGGTCACTCGGCGATCGGCGGGGGAGAGGGAGAATGTCAGGCAGCTTGTGTAAACAAACTGCCTGTCATTCTCCTCGCTGCAAAGACACTGATAAAACGGATCTGGTATGTAGATCCGTTGATCAGTGTCCTTACAGCTAGAGCCACAGCCAATCACAGTAGAAACCACGCCCCTAGGGACACACACAGCCCCTCCCTTCCAAATAAAGTTAACCCCTTCACTACCAGTGTATTTTTACAGTAACAGTGCATATGTATAGCACTGATTACTGTAGAAATGTCACTGGTAACCCCAAAAGTGTCAAAAATGTCAGTCAAGGGTCCGATCCGTCCGCCGCAATGTCGCAGTACCGCAAAAAAAATCGCAGATCGCCGCCATTACGCGTTAAAAAAAAAAACAACAAAAATGACAAAAATCTTTCCCTTTGTTAGTAAACGCGATAACTTTTGCGCAAACCAATCAAAATACGCTTTTTGCGATTTTTTTTACCAAACATAGGTAGCATAAAATAAATTGGCCGAAAATTTTTAAAAATTTTGATTTTTACATTTTTTTTTGGGGGAATTTCATATAAAAAAATGTGAAAAATATTGCTATTTTTGCAAAATTGACGCTCTTTTTTTGTTTATAGCGCGTGATCAAAAAATCGCACAGGTGATCAAATACCACCAAAAGAAAGCTCTGTTTGTGGGAAAAAAAGGACGTCAAATTCGTTTAGGTACAGCGTCGCACGACCGCGCAATTGTGCGTTAAATTCACGCAGTGCCGAATCGCAAAATACCCCCTGGTCGGAATGGGGGTAAAATCTTCCGGGGCTTAAGTGGTTAAAACCATTACCAAACCCAAAAGGTTTTTTCTTTTATATTTTTTTTTACTGGCAATGTTTTATTTATTTATTTATTTTTCATTCAGCTGTCAGTGGGGAATCTTTGCACCCTACTCCCCAAATCCCCCACCAAAAAATAAATAAAAAATCACCCCTCCTAGCACAAATCCTCTACCACTAAAATCCCCCCTCCTAGCACAAATATGACCCCCACCCACCCAATCATTTCTACTAGCAAAAATCCCTCTCCAAGCACGATCCTTCCCCACTAATATTGCAAAGTCTAGATGTGCAAAGTTAGTAGAGCATATTCCAACAGAATTAAAGCAAAATACTGACATAAGGGGGTGATCCTTTATACCCCTATAACATCCAAGTGAAAGGTATAACAAATAAAAAAATAATCAAGAACAGAATCTTCTTGTTCTTGATTATGTTCTTGATTTTATTTTTTTTTCTGACAAGTTGGTGTTATATCTTTCACTTGGATGTTATAGGGGTAAATACAGCTGGCTAAAACAAAAGCTGTCTGTCTTTATTTAAGGCAGCAAAGCAACAAAATGTAATTAGTTTAAAGGGGGCAATTCATTTCTATACCCACTATATATATATTATATATATTTATATATGCACACATACACACGTGTATATATATATATATATATATATATATATATATATATATATATATATATAGATAGATACATATATATTTATATATATATATATATATATATATATATATATATATATATATATATATATATATATATATATATATATATATATATATATATATATATAGACACATTTATGTATCTATATATATATATATATATAATCTATATATTCTATCTATCTATCTATCTATCTATCTATCTATCTATCTATCTATCTATCTATCTATCTATCTATCTATCTGTCTATCTATCTATCTATATACATACATATATATATTTTTTTTAGCTGGGTGATATTTAATATACTGTTTGTCTGTTCATCCTTGTGTTGTGTTGCTTTTTTTTTTATCCACTGCAAATAAAATATGTGGCTGCAGCCAGCTATGGCACATCTGTCAATAAATAAAAGGCCATTCTCTGAATGATTCCACAAATTCACTACAAATCTATGACTGACACAGATATTAGGGAAGAATGATACCTCTTCAGCCTCGCAAGTTTTTAAAGATCTTTTAGCAGAGATGTAATTCTCCATCAATATACCGGTGACACTGCCTGCATTCTGCCGATGCGGGTAAAAAAAAAAAATGTATTTCAGAGTGACTGACACATACAAAGTCTCTGTAAGAGAATCTACACAATACAATACCCATGTAAGTCAAAATAAATTGTATCATCGTGTTTTTTATGGCTCAATGGCGATCTTGCCATTCAGATGATGGAGGTTTAGACTTAGATAAAAAATAAACCATCGGGGGCCTCCTGTGTTGGGCGCATGGTATAAGTGGTTAATTCAGCTGCTTGACAGGTAAAAAGATACTATATGAAAACCTGACAGAGGAGGGCAGTAACGGGGTCAGGGGGGGAGCTAGGAATAGACTTAGGCTGAGTAAATTCATGCCAGACCCAGAGACACACATAGTGCCATGTAAAATGATTCATGTCTAGGTGCACATTTAACCCTTCCCCACCAGCCCTGGTGCCCCTTTAAATTAGTCTTTACACCCAGGGGGTGACCAGGACTGCACAATCATGTGACCACTGTGATTGGCTGCCACATCGGTCACACGATCAGGAGCCTGTCCCACTGAATTTTACTCATTCTTAGAAACCGGTAGTCAGTGGGAAGAATTCTCCTGATATTGGTAATCAGTGGAAAGAATGTTCCATACATTGTTGATCAGTGGGAAGAGTGTCCCTTACATTTATGGTCAGTGGGAAGAATGTGGCCCAAACATTGGTGATCAGTGGGAAGAATGTTCCTTACAATGGTGATCAGTGGACAGAATGTTCCTTGCATTGGTGGTCAGTGGGAAGAATGCCCCTTACATTGGTGGTCATTGGGAAGAATGTTTCTTACATTGGTGATCATTGGGAAGAATGTTTCATACCTTGGTGATCAGTGGGAAAAATGTCCCGTACATTGGTGGTCACTGGGAATAATGTTCCTTACATTGGTGAGGAGTGGGAAGAATGTCCCTTACATTGATGATCCTTGGAAATAATGTGGCCCTTACATTGGTGATCAATGGGAAGAATGTTCCTTACATTGATGATTAGAGGGAAAAAATGTTCCTTACATTGGTGGTCAGTGGGAAGAATGTTCCTTGCTCTGGTGACCATTTGGAAGAATGTCCCTTAAACTGGTGGTGAGTTGGAAGAATGTTCCTTACATTGGTAATCAGTGGGAAGAATGTCACTTACATTGATGGTCAGTGGGAAGAATGCTTCTTACATTGGTGATCAGTGGGAAGAATGTCCCTTACATTGGTGGACAGTGGGAAGAATCCCCCTTACATTGGTGATCAGTGGGAAGAATGTTCCTTACATTGGTGGTCAGTGATAAGAATGCTCCTTACATCAATGGTCAGCAGAAGAATGTTCCTTACATTAATGATTAGTGGCAAGAAAGCCCCCTACATTGATGGCAAATGGGAATAGTTTTCCACTTGCAGATAGCTGGTATCCGTTCGGTACTTATCTGAGATGAAAAAAAAGCTTATTGCTCAAGGAACCCCTAACAACCTCTGGATGAACCCTGGTTAAGAAAGGCTGCTTTAAACAGTTGTGTATCTTCCACATGTTGGTAGATATATGCAGCTCTATTTCTAAACTACAAAACCAAATCGCAGTTCCTTTGAGCTGATTGAACATTTGTGAATTGCACAATTGTGATCTGTATTGTGAATTGATGAAAGGCCCTCCGTATCTATCCAGATCAGCCTTATATTGATTGAGCAGCTGCCTCTTTTATTGTATTGGGTGCAAGCATGCCTTTTGCTGTGTTTGGCTCTGCCCAGGCTTTGTGTGTGCACCAAAAGGAAGGATAAGGTAATTCCAATATAGGCTTGCCTCTACCAACAAAAGAGAAGCAGAAAGCAGTATTATTTATTTTTATTCACACTCCAAACTGGGATTGCAATGTATGCATGGAACATGAGTGGTTTGCATTGGTTGAGTATACATAAGTGCCTGCACTCATTGGAACCAGTATTACAAAAGTGCCAAGTGTCTTTATAGCAATTTCTTCCTGCTCGTGTATTCGTTTTTGTAAATCTGGCTAAATGAATTTGCAACTCACACCAAGTTTTAGTTGCTAATTGTTACACTAAATTTGGTTTCAGTTAACTATCACTATATATTATTTTTAGAACCTGGTGTACATCACTTACTTCACTCCCCTGTTCCCCGGTTGGACGTCCTTGGACAGCCTCTGATGCCTAGCTCCATTTACACAGTCCTGAGCTGGCATAAAAAGGTATTATTTATGAAGGGATATGCATACACAGGGTATAATTTATTCTGTTCCTCTTTGTTTCCCTTCCTTATTTTATAAACCAGCATTTTATTTATTTTATCATATACATGTCTCTGTTAATTATTCTATTATATTATTGCTTTTTCAGCAATTTTATTTAGACACATTTAATTGCATCTGTCCCTGAAGAAGTGGCTTTGGTTCCACGTAATGCGCCGGGCTCTATAAGATGTGACCTTTTTGTCTAAATTTACCTTAATATGTCGGCATGTATATGAATGTCTGTATACTATGTATTGAATACCTATTATGCAATGTATATCTTTTGTCTACGTGATATGATTTTTCTACAATGATTCATTGGTTTATTGAGTTTCTATCATGTACCATTCTATATATTTATTATATATGGGTTTCCATGTAGACTATTAATTCAATATTTATTTTAAACATCTATTTATTTTTCTATTTATTACCAGTTATGTTCCTCATTTAAGTCCCAACTCTTTCCTTGTTTTAAAAACTTTCACTATTTGCTAAACACATTTACTGAAACTGAAAATTCTTGAAATTGTGCTACATGATTTAGAACTGAAAAAAATTAGAATTTCTACAAACATAAAATACACTCTATGGTACTATACTATGGTTAGGTATATATATATATATATATATATATATATATATATATATATATATATATATATATATATATGATGCATATATATATATATATATATATATATATATATATATGATATATATATATATATATATATATGATATGTATATATATATATATATATATATATATATATATATATATATATATATATATATATATATATATATATATATATATATATATATATATATATATATATATATGGTATACTATGGTACTATAGTACTAGGTACTATAAAACATTAATTTTATGGTGTAAATTTGACACTTTTTAATAAAATTAATAAATAAATATTTAGTATTTTATTTTTTTATTTTTTATATATATATATTACATGTTAAGCCTAGTACACATGATCAGAAATTCGGAGGAAAAATACCACTTTTGAAGCGATCGTGTGATAATCTGATCATTAG
This sequence comes from Pelophylax lessonae, assembly GCF_965119305.1. NCBI lineage: Eukaryota > Metazoa > Chordata > Amphibia > Anura > Ranidae > Pelophylax > Pelophylax lessonae. The sequence continues at coordinate 651,629,240 of NC_138770.1, forward strand.
TACACAGCTTTCTAAAGCCGATCATGACAGTTCATGCAAAATTATCCAAAGGGACAATCATGAATTTTTTTCTTGTACGATAACTGAATGTATGAATTTCATGTAATGACTACAGTATTTATCTGAAAAAAATCAGAAGACCAAGACCACGCATGCTCGGAAATTAAAAAAAATACATTAGAATACAATACAACACGTTGCATCGCTTCCGACGTTGTATTTTGTCATACAAGAGTTTTGGTAACTTTAGTAACCTCTTCATTTTCGATATGAGACTAGCATGCAGAAATAACGGAGAATTATTCATCTGATATTCTCATTGTGTGTACAAGGCTTTATTTTCTATGTTGTAGCCTATTGCATGTATACATCGACCCTCCAAACAGAAATCAGCTTAATTACCTAATTATACAAATAAGCATTACTGAAAACAATACATGACCACTCGTATTGTGGGCGATGTTTGTCTTCGCCATGTGTGATGCACATAAATTAGTACATGCCTTTTAAAAGGTCAGATGTGGATTTTCAGTGTTTTAAAACAAGAAATGTATTGATCTGTTTAAGACTTTTTGAAGTGAAACTAATTACATCCCATGTAATACCATAATGAATGACAATAGGAAAATTGCTAAAAGTCATCATGAGCCATTATATATGTAACTGTGGAGCAGATAATTTATTATAATCATCAAAATTTTATTTTAGCACACAAAGGATTTATTCACACCAGCAACGTTGGGCATTGCCGGAGGCAGTGCCAACAGAAGATCGAGGCAATTTTCCTTTATTTGCCATGTTTTCAGTTCACTCCAATGTGCTGATAAAAGAATAGGACACTTTGCATTTGTGTAACATGTCTGTAACACATTGCAACATGATGCTGTGCAAAGAATTACATAGATGTTTGAAAAAAGAAGAAAATAAATAAATAAATAAAAAACACCACAATCCTTTTTAACAACATATTGCAGCATATAACAGCAAGCATTAATGCACAATAATGCGTACTATGTGGTCTGAATGGGAAATACATGTTAGGAAGCAGCCGTGCTATCCCAAAAAGCAATAGGAACTCTGTCTTTTACAGCAGAACTAAAGCCCCGTACACACATACCGATTGTCGGCCGTAAATATTCGGCCGACGACCGATCGGCCGATTGTAGGCTTGTTAGTATGATGCTTCCGACAGCCGACGGCGCATTTTCGGCCGAACAGAATCTGTCGTGCAGGCATTAAAAAGTTTTGTTGGCCAACACCAGAACGGCCGATTGTTCGCCAGTCAGTACAGATTTCGGCCGACAGACAGCAGATTAGCAAGACTGGGCATGCTCAGAAAAGAAAAAAGACAGGGAAAGTTAACCATCACATGACATCACTTCTGCAGTCGGCTGTTGTTGGCCGACAAAATTCGTGTGCAGTCTTTTGCAGTTTTCAACAGACAAGACGGCCCTGGACAAAAGACGGCCGATCGTTCGGCCGACGATCAGTACGTGTGTACGGGGCTTTAAAGAGGAACTGCAGTCTGCTCACATCATTTATAATAAAAACATCTTTGCCATTCAGAAGCTTCCCTCAAACAACTTTGCGTAATATTTTATATGTACTGTGATTCTGTACTTGTGCAGCCATTTTAACTGTGGGCAGCTGAAGCTGCTGACTGCACACACACACACATATATATAGATAGATAGGTAGATAGATAGTTAGATAGATATATCTATATATATCTATATTTATATATACATATATATATATATATATATATATATATATATATATGAGAAATGTGCAGTCAAGCAGTGGTGTGAATGTGGTTGTCTGTATGAGTGTACGTGTCTGTATATAGTAAATGTGTGTGTGTCTGTGTATATATATAATATATATATATATATATATATATATGTATATATATATACACACACACACACATATACTATATACAGACACACACACACACATATACACATTCACACCACTGCTTGCCTGCACATTTCTCCTCTCTTGATGAATACTTATGGATCTCTGCAGTCTCCTATTATATCCGCCCTCATCCAGCCCCCTCCAGCTCTGCAGATCTCCTTGGCTTTCCTATGACTCACCCCTCCTCCCTTGCTGGCAAACTGTCAGGAGAGTGAGAGAGAACTGTGCATGATGTCAGTAGCCTAGGCTAATTACCAGACAAGAAAGAGGAAGTGGGCTGTATAAGGGTATTTACTGACAGAAACAAAAAAGTTCTACTATCCAAAGTTAAAACAACAAGGGCAGACAATTTACTAGATGTAGAGATGAAAAAATGACTGAAGAGCCGCTTTAACCCCCAAAAGTAAAACTGCTGGAATTAGAAATTTTCTTTTTATCTATTTTATAAATGTATTTATTTATTTTAATTTTAGGCCCCTTCCCCCACTGTTCTGGAAATTGTATAGATAGGAAACTCCTATCCTCATAATAATTAGTGGTTCCTAAATAATAATAACTACTGCAGTAGGGAACAGACACAAAGATACACTCAGCATCTTTCCAAATAACTGTTCTGTTTATTTGATGGAATTAAAGTTTTTTTATGCACATGATTACATAGTTATTACATTAATATTATAATTGTACTTAACCGGTTGCCGACCGCCGCACGACTATATACTGCGGCGGTCAGCCCCGGCCAGGCAGAGTGACGTATCGGTACGTCACTCGCCTGTCACTGACTTGCGAGCCTATCGCGGGCGGGCGCGCGCCCGCCGAGGCGCGCGCCCGCCGCGGCTCGTTCACAGACAAGTCAGTGCGTGTGACCGGCGGACTCGATGTCCGCCAGTCACACTGCGATCACTCCTGTGAAGGGAGAAAGACAGAGCAGCTTGTGTAAACAAGCTGCCTGTCAGTTCTCCCTGTGTAAAAGTGAAGATCTGACCGTTCTACTATGTAGAACGGTTGATCTTTGCTTTTACACCAATAGGAATGTCCCTACACAGTTAGAATCACGCCCCTAGGACACACTTAACCCCTCCCTGTCCAATAAAGTTAACCCCTTCCCTGCCAGTGTCATTTTTGCAGTAACAGTGCATATGTATAGCACTGATTACTGCAGTAATGTCACTGGTAACCCCAAAAGTGTCAAAAATGTCAGTCAAGGGTCCGATCTGTCCGCCGCAATGTCGCAGTACCGAAAAAAAAATCGCAGATCGCCGCCATTACGCGTTAAAAAAAAAAACACCAAAAATGACAAAAATCTTTCCCTTTGTTAGTAAACGCGATAACTTTTGCGCAAACCAATCAAAATACGCTTTTTGCGATTTTTTTTACCAAACATAGGTAGCATAAAACAAATTGGCCGAAAAATGTTAAAAAATTTTGATTTTTACTTTTTTTTTTGGGGAATTTCATATAAAAAAATGTGAAAAATATTGTTATTTTTGCAAAATTTACGCTCTTTTTTTGTTTATAGCGCGTGATCAAAAAATCGCACAAGTGATCAAATACCACCAAAAGAAAGCTCTGTTTGTGGGAAAAAAAGGATGTCAAATTCGTTTAGGTACAGCGTCGCACGACCGCGCAATTGTCCGTTAAAGTCACGCAGTAAAAAATCGCAAAAAAACCCCTGGTCCTTTAGCAGCCAAATCCTCCGGGGCTTAAGTGGTTAAAGTGATTTTAAAGGTTTGCTTTAAAAAAAAAAAAAAAAACATGTTATACTTACCTCCTCTGTGCAGTTGGTTTTGCACAGAGCAGCCCGGATCCTCCTCTTCTCAGGTCCCTCTTTGGATATCCTGGCCCCTCCCTCCTGTTGAGTGCCCCCACAGCAAGCAGCATGCTATGGGGTCACCCAAGCCGAGTCACAGCTCCATATGTCCATTCAGACACGGAGCCATGACCTGGCCCCACCTCCTCTCTCTCCTGACTGGCTGACTTACTTTGATTGACAGCAGCAGGAGCCAATCACGCTGCACTGCCGTCTCTGCTAATAAGAAGGGGAGTCCAGGGCAGCTGAGACAATCCTTCAACATTGCTGAATAAAGATGGGCTCAGGTAAGTATTAGGGGGGCTGAGGGGGGCTGCTACACACAGAAGTTGTTTTTCATCTTAATGCATAGAATGCATTAAGATAAAAAAAAAAAAACCTTCTGCCTTTACAATCCCTTTAAAGTGTTTGATACCCCAACACTTCATATTTCTGATATGTGTCTGATGTATCATGTACTTGGATGAGAAAGTCTCCTGTTCTCTTTGTATTGCTTCTTTTGTGTGAAATCCCTGCTGTTCCTACCAGTCCCCTTGCTTTCCTATTAAAACTGACCACACTAAGCAAGAGAGCACACAGTGGTCAGTTCTCTAGCTATACTAGGAACTCAGTGTACTCTCCTCCAATGATCAGACTTATCCCGACACCCCTACTTATACAGTATATACAGTATTAATGCTCTTGCTACCCTTCCAGTCCACTATAACACTACAGGTAAGTGGAAAAAACATGGGGGTGGGGTGAGCTGAGTAACACTTAAAGTTCTATATTACAAGCATAACCCAATAATTTAAATGTAAGTTTTGCACAGCTGTTATGTTCCCTAGATACAATTAGCATTTCACTGACTGACTGCTTAGAGTTGTTTTTTAACCGCTTACTTTTTTTTTTTTTTTTTTTTTTTATATTTTATTTATTTATTCAAAAGAGACAATGAAAATATTTCAGTACATCATTTCAAGTCCAATCTACATTATAAAGCATTCAACACAAGATTATTTCCAGCATCATCTGTTAAATTAAATTCAATCAAGGTTGTAGGACTTAATTGATACAATTAACTAAAGTCATCGGTACTCTCCAATGTCCCTAATATTTTCTAACGTTATTTAATAAAACAAGAAAAAGAAAGAAGAAACAAAACAAAAAAAAATAAAAAAAATAAAAATAAAAATAAAAATAAAAAGATATAAATCAAAAGTCTCTCCCTCTCCCCTCCCCCCTCAACTGTTATCCCATAAATATTTTAGCTCTTTATCCTTTATTACATCAATTCCTGTCTCTACATAATACTCCCCTAAATTCGTAAGTCAGAATCCCTAAATGGGTTATACCTATATGTCCTCTTCTCATTTTCTATTCCCAAAGGTCTCTGTTTATAAGCTTCCTCTTTTTCTTCTCTTCTATTCATTTCACTTTCCCTTTTTAACCGCTTACTGACCAGTCATCATAGTTTTACTGTGGCAGGTCGGCTCTGTCCCGCGATCGCTCCCCATAGAGACAGAACAGCGGTCTGCCATTGTAAACATGGCAGAACGCTGTTCTGTCAGTAATGAACGCTGGGATCCTGTGTTCCTCCTATTTAGGAACACGGGTCTCTGTGTTCATGCAGCAAGCCCATCCCCCCCACAGTTAGACAGCACCCCCTAGGACAGGGGTCTCCAATCTATGGCCCTCAAGTTGCTCAGGAACTACAATTCCCATCATGCCTCGTCATGCCTGAGAAAGATTTTTTATGGACTTATTATCCCTTTGTATTCCGTCCACAGATTGTCCTTGTCCCCTATCACTTGCATTTGAGCAATATTTCTGGTCCAAGTTTTAGTAGCATATAGTTACCACCCTTATCAGCTTAAACCTAGAGCGCTTGTTTTTTTCTTGTAATCATGCCTAGTCATGTCTGTGAATGTCAGAGTTTTACAATGCCTCATGAGACGTGTAGTTCTGCAACAGCTGGAGGTTTGTAGTTTGGAGATCCCTGCCCTAGGGACACATTTAACCCATTGATCGCCCCTGGTGTTAACCCCTTCCTTGCCAGTGTCATTATTACAGTAACAGTGCATATTTTTAGCACTAATTACTGTAGTAATGTCACTGTTCCCCCCAAAAGTGTCAGTTAGGGGTCCGATCTGTCCGTCGCAATGTCACAGATCGCGGCCATTACTAGTAAAAAATAAATAAAAAAAAAATAAAAAAAAATAAATAAATAAAAAAATAAATAAATAAAAAAAAAAATGACATAAATCTTTCCCCTAGTTTGTAGATGTGATAACCTTTGTGCAAACCAATCAATATACATTTATTGGGGTTTTTTTTTTTATTACCAAAAATATGTAGCAGAATACAAATTAGCCTAAAAAGATGAAAACATTTGATTTTTATTTATTTATTTATTTATTTTATTGGGAACGTTATATAGCAGAAAGTAAAAAATATTGTTTTTTTTTTTTTTCAGAATTGTCGCTCTTTTTTTGTTTATAGCGCAAAAAAGTAAAAACCGAGGTGATCAAATACCACCAAAAGAAAGCTCTATTTGTGGGGGGAAAAAATGCAACATTTTTTTTTTTTGGGTACATTGTCGCACGACCGTGCAATTGTCAGTTAAATTAACGTAGTGCGTATCGCAAAAAATGGCCTGGTCATTAAGATGGCAAATCCTTCCGGTCTTAAAGTAGTTAAAGTAACGCAGTGCTGTATCGCAAAAAAAAACGGCATGGTCATTAACGGGGGAAAAACCTTCTGGTCTTAAAGTGGTTAAAGTAACGCAGTGCCGTATCGCAAAAAGAAAAAGGCCTGGTCATTAAGGGGGGTAAAACCTTCCGGTCTTAAAGTGGTTAAAGTAACGTAGTGCAGAAACTCAAAAAAAAAAAATGGCCTGGTCATTAAGATGGCAAATCCTTCCGGTCTTAACCACTTTACCACCGGAGGATTTTGCTGTCTTCCGTCCAGGCCACTTTTTGCGATTCGGCGCTGTGCGACTTCAACTGACAATTGCGCGGTCGTGCGATGCCGTACCCAAACAAAATTTACGTCCTTTTTTCCCACAAACAGAGCTTTCTTTTGGTGGTATTTGATCACCTGTGCGATTTTTACTTTTTGCGCTATAAACAAAAAAAGAGCGTTTATTTTGAAAAAATAACAATATTTTTAACATTTTTTTATATGAAATTCCCCCCAAAAAAGATGTAAAAACCAATTTTTTTAAAAATTTTTGGCCAATTTGTTTTATGCTACATATGTTTGGTAAAAAAATCGCAATAAGCGTATTTTGATTGGTTTGCGCAAAAGTTATTGCGTTTACTAACAAAGGGAAAGATTTCTGTCATTTTTGTTTTTTTTTTTTTAACGCGTAATGGCGGCGATCTGCGTTTTTTTTGTGGGACTGCGACATTGCGGTGGACAGATCGGACCCTTGACTGACATTTTTGACACTTTTGGGGGTACCAGTGACATTACTGCAGTAATCAGTGCTATATATATGCACTGTTACTGTAAAAATGACACTGGCAGGGAAGGGGTTAATTTTATTGGAGAGGGAGGGGTTAATGTATGCCTGGTGCTTACTGACGTGTAGGGGGGGAGGTGACTGAGTGAGACATGGACAGATCGGATGTCCAGCTATGCTGAACACTCCGATCTGTCACTCCCTGTCACTATGGAGATCCGCCCGCTGTGTTTACACACAGCGGGCGGATCTCCAGACTCGATCCCCGACGATCGGGTAAGAGCAGCGGCGCTCGCCGCTGCTCCTCCCCTGGCCCGACTCCCGCTGTGAATGAAAACAGCGGGAGCGAGCCTCCGGCGGCGCGCAAGCGCCGCCCAGAAGGGGGAGTGTCTGACGACGTAGTACTACGTCGTCAGACGATAACGAGCCACTCTGCCGCAGTAATATTACTGTGAGCAGACGTAAAGTGGTTAAAGTGGTTAAAGTAACGCAGTGCCGTATCGCAAAAAAAAAAAATGGGCTGGTTATTAAGGGGCAAAACCTTCCGGTCCAGAAGTGGTTCAATATTCTTACACATTGTGCCCTGGCAGCCCAACATGCAGGGCCGGCCCTACCATGGGTCCCACTGGGTCCATTGGACCTAGGCAGCACTTGGAGAGGGGCAGAAAATTGGCTCCCAAGATTTTTCCAGCAGTTTTGTGTTTCATCAGTTGGCTGCGCGTTACAGGCGGCATTTTCCTATCTCACACTGCCACCCATAGTGCAAACTGATAAGTATGAAGAGGCGGAGTGTCTCCTCCGGGAACATCCCTCACGTGATCGCGGTGTTCGCAGACATCAGCGCACTCCATCTAACGCAGGGCATGTTGGATCTCCTATGGCGGTAGCAGACACAATAGTGATGGGAGGACTGAGGACAGATAGTGGGTTGCTGAAATCCAAGGGAGAAAAAGACCGCTCCAGGTAGTGGGTGTCTGGTGGTGAGGTATGGAAGAAGACAACAGTATATATAATATTTTCTACATTTTATATTTATATAAAATAATGGATGGGGGGGGGCTTTTGTTGGGTGTGTTTTTTATTTTTTTTTTGGGGGGGGGGCAGCATTTTATTCTCGGACCCAGGCAGCACAATGTCTTGGGCCAGCCCTGCCAGCATGAGTGGCTTTACAACCATTTGCACATAGATATATGAACACGGAGTTTGTAACTTATTCCTCTCTCTCCTTTTCGAAGACTGATTTGCAGAACAAGCCGGAGTAACAACTGACTTTTGACACGGAAGCCGAATGAGGACAGCTGTTGACGGTTCATTGAAGCATTCCAAAGCTTGTGCAGTCAAAGGCTAAATGTACAGACTTTGCAAAGTTGTGCAGATTGTCAAGTTGGTTGAGTGCAGAATTGGGAACTTAATGAGCGCTGCTACTGTATAGTTTTTTTTTTTTGGGGCTGTGAGACTGTTATTAATTCTTTACCAAAAACCAGCAGGGTGTTTTCTATGCAGATCCAGACCCCAAATTCCATTGTCTCTCTTAAATTGACAATCGTAATAGAAGCAGCCAACTCTGTCTGCTCCTGCCTGCCAACATTTTCTTTTGTGCAAGGCTTGTACAATTGGCTTTGTGTCAGGGTAATAAAAATATCATTTTCACCCAACTCTACATTATTATTCTTTCTTGTCAATTTAATTTTTTTTACTCTGTGATATAAACTTATCATTTCCACTTAATTTGTTTGCCAGAAGAACACAATTTTGCATAGTCTTTAAGCCATATAAATCTTTTATGGGAGAAAGTTAAATCAAATGTTTTTGCCAGAACAGATCCATAAATTCATTCTAAATATGAAAAAAAAATGCATGCTTGGTTTTGATAGACAAAAGATCCTGATACAGGAAAATAGATTGGGAAAAGCAATGCCTTCGCTACTTTTTGGCATCTCAGTTTATGCCCACGTTCACATTGATCCATTTTGACATGTGATTTGACATGTCAAATCAAATGTCAAATCTGAGCCAATTGTCGGCAATGGCACCGGCGGAATCGGTGCAAAGCTGAATTTGTGATGCCGCAGCGATTCCCAAAAGTAGATTTTGTACTACTTTTGGCGACTTCGGGGGTGATTTTAATAGACATCTGTGCAGGAACCCGCACAGATGTCTGTGAAATCGCCTCCGAACTCGGACTAAAAATGCCGGTTTGAAATCATGCGAGTTCAGTGTGAACCTAGGCAAATAAAGAAAAAAAAATAGCAAAAAAATAAAAGGCAAATCTAAAGAAAAGAAAATTGTAAGAAAATTGTATAACGTATGGCCAGCCTAACTTTTGTGGGGAGAAAAAAAATAGCAAATAAAGAAAAAACAATATAGCATACAACTGTGACACAAATAACATTGCAATTAAATGTTGTTAAAAATGATCATTCCTTTTCAATCTGCAGCTGTTGTAATTTTCTGAAAATGCAATGCAATATGGCTACCTGGAGGTGTTCTGTACACAGAATGTATACTGACCACACCCCCAGAAACATAATTTTCTGCTTGTGTGATTGGCTCACCAATTTTCCCAGAAGTCTGCACTAAGATACAAGTCAGATTTCTGGCATCCCCTGCAACAAAAATGTCATTTTTGGTGAGATACTCCCAATAGGAACACATCTAAAGGGATGCAGGCCCAGCAGATTTCCTCATTAATGCTCTGCAACTGCCACAGCTGATTGATAATTATGAAACCACTACTATTAGACTCACTCAGCACAGAGGAACAAACAGTGATTTCTTTAGAATAACAAAAGGTAGGAATCTGCATTCTTTTTTAAAAATCTGTGTAAAGTAAATAGATCACCGGGGGGGGGGGGGGGGTTGTTTTTTTCTCAACAAAAGTTGAGTTATGCTTTAAGCCCAATTACACAATTAAAGGAGTTGTAAAGTCACAAGTTTTTTTTTATCTTAATGCATTCTATGCATTAAGATAACAAGACATCTGTGTGTAGCAGCCCCCCTAATATTTACCTAGGCCCCATCTAGATCAAGCAATGCTGCAGGAGTTTCTCGGCTGCCCGGGACTCCCCTCCTCATTGGCTGAGACAGTAGTGGGAGTCAATGGTGCCGTGCTGCTGTCTAAGTCAGTCAGCCAATAAGGAGAGAAAGGGGGTTGGGGCGGGCAGCAGCTCCGTGTCTGAATGGACACAGGGAGGTGTGACTCGGCTCAGGTGCCCCCATAGCAAGCTGCTTCTTGCGGGGGCACTTAACAGGAGGGAGGGGCCAGGAGCTTCGAAGAAGGACCCGAGAAGGGGAGTGCCACTGCACAGAGCAGGTAATATATTAAATAATATAGTATAACATGTTTGTTATTTTTAACTAAAAAAAATTAGACTTTACTATTACTTTAAGATCATATGCAAGGTAGAGAATGACCTTTTGTTTTCAATGAACTGTAGACATAGAAATGTATTTTATGTATCAGTAAAAGAGACCAAAAACAATGTTGTATAACCTGAGTTTCTCACTTGATTTTAAATCCCAATTGAAGGTTTTAAGTAACGTTTTTTACAGAGGGTTTCCAGATAAGGATATTTTATACATAGTGTGACGGTATGTGAGGTGAGATAGTAGATAATCGTTATATTTCACCTCGCATACGTTCTGTGGTGAGAGACTGAACCGGAATCCGGCCCGGGTTTTTCCAGCCTCTGTGACAGGCTAGGTTCCGGTCCAGAGATTGTAAGTTACCTGAGTCCATGCTCAGGTGGACTTTAATGCCTCGTTTCCACTGAGCGGATCGGTTCGGGTCGGTTCGGTACGGTACGCTAATTTGAGTGTTTCCATTATGAAAGTGGCCCATACAACCGAACCAAACCGCACCATTCCTGGTCCTGCTTCAGATGTAGGGCCATAGGAAATGGTACGGTACGGTTAGGGCGGAGCTACTGGCGTAACACAATAGATTCCACTGATTGGCGTACAGGAAAACTTCAGTGCTCACGTCAAATGAAAGAGCAAAACAAACACCTCATTTGGTGTAAACCCCGCATGGTCCCTGGTGGCCCGACTTGCAGTGGAAACGCTCACCTGAATAGACCGGACCATTCTAACCCTTCCAAACTGTACCGACCCGAACCGTTCCTCTCAGTGGAAACGAGGCATAAGTTAACAGGAAAAGAGCACAGAAATGCTCTGGCCTGAGACTCAGAAGGGGATCTGAGAGAGGAGCTCTGTTTGGACTTTAAAAGGTTTGCTTTGCAATATGTTTTGTCGGTGATGGGGACCAGCCCCACACTGTATAGTGAGGAAAATTCCTGTATAGTTTAGCGCCGGACGGCAAGGATTTATTTTACTGTTTTGTTGTTTGTTTCATATTGGCAAACCTCGGCTGAATAAAACTGGCAACCCACCAGACTTTTAAGAAACTACCCGCATGCTGACCTTATTTTGCTGGAAAAGGTGATCCCTGTGAGCTAATCTCCCACAATAGTTACATTGGGACAACTTAGACTAATGTAACTATGTATATATTATACCTGGCTGATGCCCCTGAAAGCTGAAAATCACTGAAGTAGACACCACAACTCCAGTGATCTCCACTTGCTTCTGGGTCCTGTGCTTAGTGGCTGGCCTGCTGAATTTTGAACACAGGAGGTCAGCTTCTCGGCATGGGCATCATTCAGAGAATGCTTTGCATTTTACATAAAACACAAAAGAAGGATGTTGTGCCATTGTTTTACTGCCCCCAAGCGCCCACCTGGCTGCCCATCTAAAGTCACCAATAGAGCTAGAGGTGGCAGTTCACATGCCATGGACAAGATGCTTTGGGTCCCAGCTGCAGCAAATTTAAGGCAGCAAGCCAAGTTGACAGATGACACTGCCATTCAAACTCAGCCCTTTAGGTCAAGGGGGCACGTCACAACCACAATCCAAAAGCCTGCTCACTGTTGTAGAGGCACATTAGTCCCATTGTAAATTTCTGCTTGGCTAACAGAAAAAAAAAAACAGGAATTTAGGAGACAATCCTGAATTCAGCTGCTTAGCCTCACTTCAAAAAGTGATTGACTTCCAGTCTCTTTTTAGAAGAAGGGCTAGTGTTAGCCTAGCTAGCTTTAAAGAGCCCCAAAACACTTGACAGGTGTCACCGACTGGTCCCTATAAGCTCACCTATGCAGTTTTCCCATTAGTATCTGAAAGAAGAAATTCACTTTTGTGAAAAGCATAATGTATACTGGAGTTACTCACTACGACCGTATCTATTGCTTTTGGCGCCATTCAAAGTAGAGGGGAATGGCACATCCCTGTGTCTAAGAACATGGGGTGCAAGCTAGTCCTAATTCCAATTTTACTCTAGTAAATGGAAACAATCACCGCTATGACCCTATGACTAAGCCAGGGTAGACAAGGCAAAATGAATCAGGGCATGTGGTTTGGTGGAGATATGTAGGCTGATGCTGCTCCCTTTAGTTTATTCCCCTCGGCTGGTCAGGAGTAGTGGCGATTGTTTCCTCTTTACATATACTGTATTAAACCTACCCCTAGCGGACTCCAGGTAGGGATATATGAAGAAGGAATTTAAAAGAGAGAACCCAAAAATCCAACCAAGAGGTAAGCACGTATTGTCATAGTAGGATTAAAGGTGGGGTTAATGTTAGAAAAACTCAACAAAGGGCTTATGTTCAAGACTAATTTTTGGGACCCCATCGACTACTGGTTAAAGCCGAGTTCCGGCCTCAAAATCGAAAAAAATCGATTTTGGGCCATATGCTTGCTGAGTGCAACCTGAAAAAGAAATGGATACTGCCGATTTTTTTTTTTTTTTGGTCGCTTACCTTATTATAGAAGAAAATATACTCACCTTCCTACCACTTCCTCCCTCTGCGGCCGCGGCCCACGCAGTCTCTTCCGGTTTCCGATGACTCCTGGGAGCTGAACGTCATCGCTCCCTGGAGTCAATGTGCCTGCACTGGCCCCGCTCGTCCCTTCCGGTGCAAGCACGGTATGCACCGGAAGTGACGAGCAGGGCAGATGCAGTGCATTGTGGGACTCCGACTTCACGGAAGAGGACACGAAGAGGTACGCTGCGGCTTCAGCTGCCCACACCTGAGATGGCAGCGCTGGAGAAGAACTTCTTAAGGTAAGTATTTCTTCTTACAGGTAAGTGCGACCCAGGGGAGGACTGGGCCAGGGGGCAGGGGGGCAATTGCCCCCCTGGCCCGCTCTGATTCCCTTTAAGGGCTGCACCGCTTCTGCCACAGACATGGCTAAAGGATTCCTGGTGAAGAAAAGTAAAAAGTCCCCACTGCTGAGTGTGGGATGAAGGCAAGGACAGAGGGCAGGCCTCTCCCCCCAGCATGGATGTTGTAAACTGTGCTTACTGTGCTTGAGCAGAGGCTGGTTCCATCCCCCACTGGAGACTCTCCTCCCCCAGGCATCCCCGACCAAGCTGTCCCAGCTCCCCCTAACTGCTTCCTGCTGGCCAGGTCGGGAACCCGGTTTTGGCCAGTGAGTAGAGAGTACTGAGAGCCAAGCTTCAGCCTGGAACAGAGGTTAGGAGGAGACAGGGAAGAGGGATAGTGGGAGGGAGGCTGAGTTGCTGCACCATGGGCCTCTGGTTTGTACTTGCCCCCTGCGCCAAAAGTTGCCAGTCAGCCCCTGGTGTGACCCTGGACAGTTCAGAGGCTATCCATTATGGAATGTACTAGCCCTGACTGTCCCGGGGGTATTTTTAGCTAAAATTGACCCCCGAGGCCGGAACTCCGCTTTAAGTAAAAATCCTGATAGACTGTGTATCCACTGAAAGACTGACAAAACTGAGCCTTGTTCAGACAGTAGGAGGACTTCCAGCATCCACCTGACCTATGCCTAGTATAAAACCTAGACCTGTGCAGCTGCTCACACCTTGAATTTCTACTCCAGGGAGGGGTATGGTTCCACTTTGACAGGTAAAGTAGGACTGATCTTTCAGTTCTGATCATTTTGATGGCAGTGGCTTGTACAAATAAATTATAACACTGGCTTCTAATCCAACACGTAATCCGGTCTATCACTAGTTTTCTTTCCAAAATATCCAGGTTCCTTAGAAATACATTTAAACATTGTTTAACATTTATAAAGACCTTGACCACACATGCAGTGAAGAGCCAAGAGGATGATTACTAGCCATAAATTGTAGCTGTCAGAGGTAAGGTCATGGACTGCAATGGGTAAGTAATCTCCTACACGGAATGGAAGGACCTTAAAATTCTGACATGATTTATTAGGTTTTACTAAATCAATGATTGTTCTCTAGTAACTGCTAGGCTAAAGGAGTCCGGGGATTCACTTTGGTCAATACTAGTCAAGTAACAATGACACCCAAAAGCTTTCATAAATCTCCAAGAAATAGCAATAATGTAGTAAACCAGTAAACCCCTTGTATCTTATCTGAACTTTGTCAAAGATGAAAGGTTTAATGAGGAGAGGAGGCAGAGTGGTTTAGCTACCATTAATATCTGTAGCCAAGAGATTGTGATGAAAAGGCCATCTAAGGTGTTATTTAACCACTTAAGCCCCGGAAGATTTTACCCCCTTCCTGACCAGGGCCTATTTTGCGATTCGGCACTGCGTGACTTTAACGGACAATTGCGCGGTCGTGCGACGATGTACCTAGAAGAATTTGACGTCCTTTTTTTCCCCACAAACAGAGCTTTGTTTTGATGGTATTTGATCATCTGTGCGATTTTTTGATCATGCGCTATAAACAAAAAAAGAGCGTCAATTTTGCAAAAATAACAATATTTTTAACATCTGTTTATATGAAATTCCTACAAAAAAAAATGTAAACATCAAAATGTTTTAACATTTTAGGCCAATTTGTTTTATGCTACATATGTTTGGTAAAAAAAAATCGCAAGAAGCGTATTCTGATTGGTTTGCGCAAAAGTTATTGCGTTTACTAACTAAGGAAAAGATTTTTGTCATTTTTGTTGTTTTTTTTTTTTTAACGAGTACTGGCGGCGATCTGCGATTTTTTTTTTGCGGGACTGCGACATTGCGGCAGACAGATCAGACCCTTGACTGAAATTTTTGACACTTTTGGGGTTACCAGTGACATTACTACAGTAATCAGTGCTATACATATGCACTGTTACTGTAAAAATGACACTGGCAGTGAAGGAGTTAACTTTATTGGAGAGGGAGGGGTTAAGTGTGTCCCTAGGGGCGTGTTTCTAACTGTGATTGGCTGTGGCTACTAGTGTAAGAACAGAGATCAACGGTCCTACGTAGTAGAACCGTGTGATCTCCATTCTTACACAGGGAAGAATGACAGACGGCTTTGTTTACTTTAGCCGCCTGTCTTTCTTCCGGTGTAACGGACGATCGCGAGTGCCCGGCGGACATCGGGTCCCCCAGGCACACGCGCGGGGGGGGGGGGGTCCGTGACCGCGTGGGAGCGGGAGCGTGCCTCCGGCAGCGCGCGCTCGCTCCCTAGAGCCTCACATGCTAGCGACGTAGTCCTACGTTGCTTTGCCTGTGAGGGGCTGTCCGCCGCAGTAAATAGTCGTGCGGCGGTCGGCAAGCGGTTAATAAAAAATATTTGGAATTAAATTTACAATGAGATTGTTAACATAAAACTATAGCCAAAACATTTGTTTTCCATTTTGAATAGAGTAAGGGAGTTTTTTCACCATCTGTGTCCCATTGCAGAGATTTTCCTTCACTTCCTGTCCAATAGCCAAATAAGAAGTGGGAAGAAATCCCTGCAAATTAGAGAAAATTCCTTGGGAGCCCCCAGGTCACCAGAACTAGTGTCTCCATTGGAAGATTTCAGCTCTATTGCTTTTCTGGGGACAACCCAAATTTTGAGATTTTCTTTACCTTCACTTTCAATGATAATGGTAAACATGACAAATCGAGAGGGTGGATCTCCCTAATGGAGGTACAGACAACAATAAAAAAGACGAGCATTCTAATCCCTCTGGACTCTGCCTAACACAAAAAAAAAAAAAAAGTTTTGCCTTTAGTTATACTTTTTTTAACCACTTAAGCCCCGGAGGATTTGGCTGCACAAAGACCAGGGCCTTATTTGCGATTCGGCACTGCGTGATTTTAACTGACAATTGCGCGGTCGTGTGACACTGTACCCAAATTAAATTGACGTCTTTTTTTTCCCCACAAACAGAGCTTTCTTTTGGTGGCATTTGATCACCTGTGCAATTTTTACTTTTTGCGCAAAAAACAAAAAAAGAGCGACAATTTTGAAAACATTTTTTTATACGAAATTCCCCCCCAAAAAAAAGTAAAAATCTAATTTTTTTTACATTTTAGGCCAATTTGTTTCCTGCTACAAATTTTTGGTGCAAAAAAAATCGCAATAAGCGTATTTTGATTGGTTTGCGCAAAAGTAATCGCATTTACTAACTACGGGAAAGATTTATGTCATTTTTATTTTTATTTTTTTAACTAGTAATGGCGGCGATCTGCGATTTTTTTTGCGGGACTGCGACATTGCGGCGGACAGTTTGGACCCTTGACTGACATTTTTTACACTTTTGGGGGTACCAATGACATTACTACAGTAATCAGTGCTATACATATGCACTGTTACTGTAAAAATGACACTGGCAGGGAAGGGGTTAACTTTACTAGTGATCAAGGGGTTAAGTGTGTCCCTAGGGGCGTGATTCTAGCTGTCAAGGGGCGTGGCTTGTGATGTAACCACAGAGACATACGATCCTACATAGCAGGATCGTATGATCTCTGCAGTTACACCAGGGAGAATGACAGGCGGCTTTGTTTACATCAGCCGCCTGCCTTTCTCCCTCTCCAGTGGGAGATCGCAAGTGGCCGGCGGACATCGGAGCCGCCGGTCACTCGTGCGGGGATTTTAGCGAACGAGTGGGGGCTCGCCCCCTAGAGGCTCGTGGGCAAGCGATGTACCCCTACGTCGCTTTGCCCAGTAGGGGCTAACTGCCGCAGTAAATAGTCGTGCGGCGGTCAGCAAGTGGTTAAGTTTTACTTACTTGCGTTGATTTACCCTTCGGCGCCTATAAAAGTGATCCTGTGGCGAATTTGCCGCTGGGACCACTTTTATCAGACGCCAGATCGCCCACTGTTTAAAAAAAATACAGAGGTTATGGCAGCTAGCTGCTGCCATAACCCTGGTATTTAACGTCAAAGTGCTGACGTATTTATACGGTGGTCAGTCCGGAAGTAGTTAACCCATACAGGTCTTGTCCCATCCCACACCTACGATTGGATAGTAAAAGAGAAGCTGCAGACCAATGAGCTCATCTCTCTGTTTATCTCTCCCTATTAACATATCCCTGGTTAGCGCTGAAGAACAGCTTACAGGCCATTTGTGTTGATTCGTCCCCTCCTTGTCAAAGCTTTTCTGTACTTTGGACTGCACCAAGCTATTGTCAAGTCAACTTCAAGTACTTACACTAGTTTATTTTTACAATGGATGTAACAAAGTATTTATTAGTAAATGTGGAGCTGCAATAATTTGCATCCCTTCATCTTTCAGGAGTTCAATTAAAAAAAAAAAAAAAAACAGAACACAAATATAACCTAGAAAATCCAAACCTACAAAATAGATGGCGCTGATGGATCAGCCAAAAAAGTGAATATTTCCACCTTTTTTTCCCATCTTTAGTAAACATTTACAAAAATTACACATGCCTCTATCATATTTAAAGTGGTTGGAAACCTTTACATATACCCAGTGAAGTGACTGGCCTCAGGCGATACACAGAGATGAAACAAGTTATATTTGTTTATCTGCAGCCTCTGTCCTCTACAGCCTTCTAAAACACATAGTTTAAAAGCTACTTCTCAGCTCCAGCAGGCAGGGCACAGGGATCTAATGTCACACATTGCACAGAACAGAAAAGAGAGCTGAGTGTAATCAGAGACTTGAGCGGAAGGAATGGACACGCCCCCCACTCTACACACTCTCATAGGGAAGCATGCACAGCAGAGGCTATCAGTCACTTTCTGTGTACTGGAGGGGGTTAAGGCCATCCCCAAAGATTCTGTGTAAAATGTATTTTAAATATATTTTTCTTCAATGTGGGTATATAGCAGTCTTATGACTTCTTTGAGTGTCTGGTTAAAGCTTGTAGGAGGAAGTTTTATTCTACTTTGACTGTCCTATGAAGGTGCAGGACCACTGACCCTCTGTCTGGACAGTGCTGATTGGCCTTGTGCTGATCACATGCACCCTTCCAAAAAAAAAAAAAAAAAACTCTCTAGCAATACACACCAAACTGAGCATGTGGAGATTGTCTCCAAAGCCTCTGTTCTATCAGGAAATGGATTGGGGACAGTAAAAGAAGGGGATGTTTAGAGAAGACAGGATCAAACAGCCTTTTTAGACAATTCGGAGGATCAACTCCTTAGGTTCTGCAGTGAGCATAACAAGCATGCTTTACTGCATATACAGACTGATTTTACTGTTGCGGGTTTAGAAACACTTTAACCATTTTAACTCCACTCACATTGCTGCTACTGCAGCAATGTGGCTCGTTATCGTCCAGCGACGTAGACCTACGTCACTGGACTCCGCCCCTTGTGGGCATCGCGCGCGCGCCGCCAGAGGCTCGCTCCCGCTGTGTTCAGTCACAGCGGGAGTCGGGCCAGGGGAGGAGCGGCGGCGATCACCGCCGTTTTTTTTCCCGATCGTCGGGGAATCTAGTTTGGAGATCCGCCCGCTTGTGTAAACAGAGCGGGCAGATCTCCTAAGTGACAGACAGTGACAGATTGCAGGGTTCAGCATGTCCCTGTGTCACACAGTCACCTCCCCCCACACGTTAGTAAGCACCAGGCATACATTAACCCCTCCCTGCCAGTGTCATTTTTACAGTAACAGTGCATATTTATAGCACTGATTACTGCAGTAATATCACTGGTACCCCCAAAAGTGTCAAAAATGTCAGTCAAGGGTCCGATCTGTCCGCTGCAATGTCGCAGTACCGCAAAAAAAATCGCAGATCGCCGCCATTACGCGTAAAAAAAAAAAACACCAAAAATGACAGAAATCTTTCCCTTAGTTAGTAAACGCAATAACTTTTGCGCAAACCAATCAAAATACGCTTATTGTGATTTTTTTTTACCAAACATAGGTAGCAGAAAACAAATTGGCCTAAAATGAAAAAAAATTTAGATTTTTTACATTTTTTTGGGGGGGAATTTCATATAAAAAAATGTTAAAAATATTGTTATTTTTTCAAAATAAACGCTCTTTTTTTGTTTATAGCGCAAAAAGTAAAAATCGCACAGGTGATCAAATACCACCAAAAGAAAGCTCTGTTTGTAAGAAAAAAAGTATGTAAATTTAGTTTGGGTACGGCATTGCATGACCGCGCAATTGTCAGTTAAATTCGCACAGTGCCGAATCGCAAAAAGTGGCCTGGACGTAAGACAGCAAAATCCTCCGGTGGTAAAGTGGTTAAAGTATTTTTATATTAATATAACAATGGAGCAATCAGGACGTTATTTAGAGCAGCCCCATAAGCATGCAACTCAGGGGTACCCAGGTGTGTTTTCCCATCTCTGAGACCTTCAATCCGAAGGGGGTTAAATACTGGCTTATACAGAGATCCTTCCAGCAAAGTTCAGAAAAATGTAATAAATGGACCCTGGGCAATTTGCATCGTTTTTGTGATAGTCTTTGAAATCTTTGCAGGCTCTGAGTCTGTTTGAATTAGAAATCTATGAGGCCGCTTGGGTTACTATTATTCTTTACTGCACCGAGTTTAATAGTCTCTCTACCTGCCAGTGCTCTCTCAACATTGATTAGCTTACTCTGTAATGGTTTGCTTTTTTTTTTTATTTTTTCTTCAATCCACAGGGCACCCCGCTACCATTATGAATGGTACTAATGAGATAACAGCTTTTAAGGGATTGTCTGACCAATGTACCTACAGGACCATGAAAGTGAAACCATTGTATTACATAGATCAGCTTGTCAGACACCCGGCATTCTTTATTAAAGGTTATCCTTCTTAGCTGATTTAATAACACTTTAATTCTTCATTGATTTAACATTTTCATCATCCACCTTTTAGGAGGGAATGAGAGTGTGACTTTGCCGTCTGCTAAATGGATGCGTTAAAACCCAAAAAGGCATTAGTGAGCTGGTGCAGGAACAGGGACCGTGGCAGTTGCAGCTATATCTGTGCCCCTGTTCCAGATGGGCATGGTTCACTTTTTTGCCCATTTACATGAAGAGTTAAGCTGTGGCCATCACATAATCAGGAGCAATGAGAAAGTATTGGTCTGGTTCAGGGCAAAGGAAGCGCTTTTCCACCGTGCTTTTCCACCGTGCTTTTCCATGCTTAACCAAGTGAATTTTTCCTTGAAAAAGAAGTCCTTCCATGTAATTTCATGGGTGCCCTTCTTAGGCACCTTTCACACATACGGACCGTTCGTCCATTTTTCAGCCATCCGTTGACGGTGTTGTAGGCAATAACTCAAGTAATAAGTCATGTGAAAGATGAAGTCACATGACCAAGCGCAGAGTAGGCATTTGAACCATTCAATGTTCTGGTTTAGGTGGCCAGCACCATTCTGCAATGGTAAATTTGTGAAAAAGAAGTCCTTCCATGTAATTTCATGGGTGCCCTTCTGAGGCCCCTATAACACATACGGACCGTTTGTCCATTTTTCATCCATCCGTTGACAGTGTTGTAGTCAATAACTCAAGTAATAAGTCATGTGAAAGATGAAGTCACATGACCAAGCGCAGAGTAGGCATTTGAACCATTCAATGTTCTGGTTTAGATGGCCAGCACCATTCTGCAATGGTAAATTTGTGAAAAAGAAGTCCTTCCATGTAATTTCATGGGTGCCCTTCTTAGGCCCCTTTCACACATACGGACCATTCGTCCATTTTTCATCCATCCGTTGACGGTGCTGTAGTCAATAACTCAAGCAATAAGTCATGTGAAAGATGAAGTCACATGACCAAGCGCAGAGTAGGCATTTGAACCATTCAATGTTCTGGTTTAGGTGGCCAGCACCATTCTGCAATGGTAAATTTGTGTTGCAAGTAATGTTAGATGTTAACAGCAGAAAAGTGGGGAAATTGAGGGATCCGAGGCGTTGGCTACTATACCACTGTAAGCTACTGACTTAAATTCTGCCCCCAAACACCCTCCTCTGTGGCCCCTCAGTGGTCATCTTTTTAGTTGAATGACAGCCAGCATTATTCAGTCAACTTCCTATGAGCCCATGACATTAATTATTCACCCCTAGGGGTTATATTATTACACCTCCCTGGACTAAAGGCCGAATGCTGAAGAGAACAGTTCCACATTAATATGAGAGGTTGCTCTCTGCAACATTCAATGCTGGAGGAAAAAGAGAAGGAAGAGTAACCCATGGCATCAGATGACCAGGCCAAAGATTACCCATGGAAAACAGGTGTATATACTACATTTATTTATTTTTTTATTACATATGGGGGGAGTGAGGAGGTGACAAGAATTGGGCATTAAGGCATAACTGTAGGCCACATTTTTATTCTAAAATGTATATGAGTATAATGCCTCGTTTCCACTGAGCTGTACGGTACGGTTCGGTTCGGTACGGTTTGCCGTTTCAATTGTGAATGGTACCCTAATTCTGAACCGTACCGTACCACTTTTTTGGGACCCTTTCGTTAGGGTACCAAGCACATTAGTACCGTACCAACAGGGTGGAGCTACACTCTGCAGAACTTTGATTGGTTGACAGAGAATCGTCTATCACAGCTTTCCTGCTACACCACGCCTATCATGAAAGGGTACTATTGGCAGTGGAAACGCAAGGTGTACCGTTCCAAACTGAACCGAACCGTACCGTACCACTCAGTGGAAACGAGGCATAAGAGTCAATGTCCCATATCACCCCCTTCATCAGGGCTTGTGAAAGTGTGAGGACTGTTTGTGCTGACAGGGATTGACATACAATATGAATGTGGTGTGTTGTCAAGAAGACAGCTGCTTGTTCACCTTCAAAAAATAGTCCTCATACTTTCACAAGCCCTCATGAAGGCCACCCGAAAGACATTGGATCTTACACCCAAATGAGGTTTGGAATTAAACCTTACCTTGGACTGAAATTTTTCACTGGGGCATGTGATTCTAGATTGAAATATTTAATTTTAAAGATTTAAATTTTGTCTTCACATCCAGAAGGTTATTTTTGAAGTTCTTTGGTGCAAGGAAGCTGCCCATTTAATACCTATATTACCCTGATGTTTCACAAGGACATTTTCAGTATAAGATAAGTTTTTAGTGTCACTCACCATTATCTTAGGGCTCCAGTGCCATCAAGCTACTAATCTAACCACCTTCAGGAGTATCTGGCAGGAGGCACAAGAGGAGCCCCCTTATCTACCAGGAAGATGCTATGCATTTTATTTATTTTTTAAAGACCACATTTTTTAATGTACGCTTTAAAGCTTTTTAAGCCATGAAAGCCATTTACCATTTTTATTGAACTTGGTGTTGAGTCGTTCACTTTAAGGTCAACACAGAGGACAAGGGGGCACTCTTTAAGTCTAGAGGAAAACCGATTTCATCTCCAAATACGGAAAGGTTTCTTCACCGTAAGAGCTGTGAAAATGTGGAATAGACTCCCTCCAGAGGAGGTTCTGGCCAGCTCAGTAGATTGCATTAAAAAAAGGCTTGGATTCTTTCCTGGGTGTACTTAATATAAGTGGGTACTAATATTTTTTTTAGGTAAAGTTGATCCAGGGAATATCTGACTGCCTCTCGGGGGATCAGGAAGGACTTTTTTCTCCCCTGCTGTAGCAAATTGGATCATGCTTTGCTGGGGTTTTTTCGCCTTCCTCTGGATCAACTGTGGGTATAGGATTGTGTATATGGGATTGTATGGTTGGGTTTTCAATACTGTTTTTTTTTTTTTTTTTGTTGGTTGAGCCAGAGGGACTTGTGTCTTTTTTCAACCTGACTAACTATGTAACTATGTGAATAACAAATAATTTTGACTGCAAAGAGGACACACAAGGTCACATTAAAGATCATTTCACAGACTCAGGATGTGAAAAAAACACGACTTTATAGCATTACCGACCCCCTTGGGATTAAACCCCAGATTTCTTTTTCATATCAGATGACTGATGGATGTCTTTTGATTGGATGCTATGAATTAGTGATATTTCCACAATACTCATTGCCGTAATAAATAAATGAGTTAATGTTTACATTGGGCGACTCATCGCTGTATTTTTGCAAGATGCGCACATCTTTTTAGTCATTCTTGTCTTTAGCAATACTAAAACAACATTGTGGCAGAATTTATGAATGTACTAATATATTGTGTCCATTTTCAGCAGCCTGTACGCGGTCTGGAATTGCAGCCTCTCCTGACTTAAGCAAAACCCATTAAAATGATGCATGCTGTGCAACATTTGTATTTATGTTAGTCATTTTTAATAAGTAATATCTCTATAGAATTTGAGCTTGACTCTACAGTTTATCTGGCAATTAAAAGGGAAGGATGGAGGAATGCTAACACACAATAACACACAGGGGTATAAAGGAAAAGAAAGGCTTGAAAATTCCAGTACATGACTTTAATATAGCACACTATCGTTGTTGCTTGGCAAAAATAAGAAAGCAGCTAAAGAGAAACTCCTCTCCACATAGATTATATATTTGTAATTCCAGGTTCCATGATAGTCTGGGGAAATTTGTTCATCGCCCACTGCCTCCCACTGGAAAGTGTCTCCTATACCATTTCAACAAACTTGTGGGCGGGTGTAGGTTGACCTCCCTACATAGGTGGCGCTGTCCACAACCACCCTCCACTATCCAAATTATTTGGTGGAGGGGGGACTATGGTGCGGGGTTGTTTTTCAAAGGTTGGGCTTGGCCCCTTAGTTCCAGTGAAGGGAACTCTTAAGGTGTCAGCATACCAAGACATTTTTCATGCTCCCAACTTTGTGGGAACAGTTTGGGGATGGCCCCTACCTGTTCCAACATAACTGTGCACCAGTGCACAAAGCAAGGTCCATAAAGACATGGATGAGTGATTTTGGGGTGGAGAAACATGACTGGCCTGTACAGAGTCCTGACCTCAACTTGATGGAACGAGACTGGGAGCCAGGGCTTTTTGTCCAACATCAGTGCCTGACTTTACAAATGTGCTTCTGGAAGAATGGTCAAACATTCCCATAGAAACACTCCTAAACCTTGTGGACAGCCTTCCCAGAAGAGTTGAAGCTGTTATAGCTGCAACACAATATTGAACCCTGCGGACTAAGACTGGGATGCCATTAAAGTTTATGTGTGTGTAAAGGCAGGCGTCCCAATAATTTTGGTATCCTCCTAAACCTATTTAAATGTGTTAGTCTGTGTCGAGTTTTTAAATTAACACTATACAAGTTAATTTACATTTTAAAAGCAAATTTGTTACCTTTAAAAGTAGAATGACTCAGAATAAAGAGTAGAGTGCCCCAAGTACAACAGACCATTTAAATATAATTTGTGTAGCCATGATATTGAGCTACACAAGGTCAATATAAGAGCCTGATCATACAAGCAGGTATCATCCTTGGCTTTATGGACCTTGATTTGTGCACTGGTGTGCAGTCATGTTGGAACAGGAAGGGGGCATCCCCAAACTGTTCCCTCAAATTTGGGAGCATGAAATTTTCCAAATGTCTTGGTATGCTGACGCCTTAATAGGAACTCCCTTTACCGGAACTAAGGGGCCAAGCCCAACCCCTGAAGAACAACCCCACACCATGATTTGGACCAGTGCACAAAGCAAGGTCCATAAAGACATGGATGAGCAAGTTTGGGGTGGAGGAACTTGACTGGCCTAACCTCAACCCGATAGAACACCTTCTTGCCCAACATCAGTGCCTGACTTCACAAATGCGCTTCTGGAAGAATGGTCAAACATTCTCATAGACACACTCCTAAACCTTGTGGACAGCCTTCCCAGAAGAGTTGCAGCTGTTATAGCTGCGAAGGGTGGGCCAACTCAATATTGAACCCTACGCAGTGCTTTAAGTGGACCAAAAGAGGTGCCGGTACTCTATTATAGCCTATATATTTTTTCGCCCCCCACATCAAGGTCCCCACAGAGCACCCCCCCCCCCCTGGCCTGGGCTGGGACTGCGGAGCAGGGGGACTCACTGGTGGTGACTGGTCTGGCTCTGGAGTGGGAAATAGTCTTGGGGGGGGGATAAATTGAGGGCGCAGATGTCCAAATTGAGCGTACTGGTTCGCTAAGGCGCACGGAGAGGTGGCCACTTAAAGCACTGACCCTACGGACTAAAACTGGCATGTCATTAAAGTTCAAGTGTGTGTGTAAAGGCAGGCATCCCAATACTTTTGGTAATATAGTGTATGTTAAAATCCCTCCAATGTACATTAATCAAATAGGGGATTGTTTTACTCTCAACACATGTGGAGATACTTTGTATTGCTGTGAACATGTGATGAATACTAGAACATTTGTGATCTGAATCTTGCCTTCCATGATTTATACAGATAAAAGAGGCCATAGGAGCATCTGGCTTTCCACAATAATCACCCGTTTATGGCAATATGTAATTTGATGCAAATGTCATGGTCAACTTCATCGCAAATTACCTGTCTGGAACGTCTTGCTAACATATTACTGACAGAACTGTATATTATAAGCACGCTCACACTTTTTTCTCAAAGACCAAAGCAAATCACATATTCAAAGTAAATCTCCCACTGTTACAAATTGTTATTTTTAATGGTAGTTGCGTGGTGCTATAATTTACTATTTACAGTGACATTAGCATGGATAAATACACAACACCTACAAATCAAAGGCAGGGAATTCAGCCTCTTCAACATCAAAAGGGTCCTTTTCACTATTCACATTTCCCAGCAATGGAACAGCGGGATTGTCAGATTTTTCTTTTTTTTTTTTTTTTTCATTTATTCAGATTTTGATTTTATGTAAGAGGCCAAGCAAAAATTAAATGGAGATTGGCAAAATATGTAGGAGGAGAAATACCAAGACATTTGTTAGAGAAAAAGCTGACGCTATCGTAACAAATGTTATGCCGGACTGAAAACATTTATGGGTAATTCAAACATCAAAGTGACATTCCGTGACTAAAGAGCCAGGAAAGGGTTTTACATTTTTATAGGTCATTTGTGATCAGAAAGCTCCATTAACAATTTAGTTAAAGCCGAAATTCAGGCAAATAAAATAAATAAATAAATAAATAAAAAAAATAATGCAGTTATGTATTCATTAACTCCTTGCAACCAACATATGTCCTATGTCAGCAGCAGTGCCGGCATGTATGTGTGTATATTTTGTGTTGGCTTTGTTCTAGATGTGATTTAGGCAGCTGTAAAGCCACCATGGGTGCATTAATATGCTGCTTTCCAGCCTGACCCCTCGTCCCCGCCATGTATCCTGGACTATGGACCCAGGATGTCCATGATGGGAGTCAGCAGGGAGAGCAAAGAGGGGCCCAACGAACATTCATCGTTGACCACCCCTAGCTAGAATGAACCCGGAAGTAAAGAGCTCTGACCACTTCCAGGTCCAGAGCTGTCATTCCCGTCTACGGCCAGGGAAGAAGTTTAGGTGTTTTTTTTTTTTACCTCAATGCATTCTCTGTGTGCAGCTCCCCCCAGCCCAACTAAATACCTAACTTGAGCCCAATCTCAAGAGCAGTGGCACTGCTCTCTCTCCCTCCTCACTGTACTCTGTGAGAGCAGTGGGAGCCATTGGCTGCTATTGCTGTCAGTCAAATCCAGTGACGAGAGAGCAGGGGAGCAGGGGGCGAAGACCAGACATAGGCTGCGAGCACTGATCAGTGAATTCTGGTGGGGGGGGGGGGGGTTTTGTTCAGCCATCTGAGTTGAACAAAAAAAAAAACCTATAGTGTGTACCCAGCTTTATGGTGATACATTATAACATGATAAGTGGTCTACAGTCTTGGAGGCTGCTCACCAGCAATTGTGGTGACCTGCTGGACCCTTCGAAGAGTTTGATAAAGTGTTGAAAGGATGGGAGTGCCACACTGGTTCTTTATAGGATTTTATTTTGCAACAGCCAAAATGATATATGATTTTATAAGCAAAGTATAGGGAAACACTCACATATGTTGATACGGTTCAGGCAATTATTCAAATGGCATTGCCAAACCCATACTTTTGCAACTGAATCAATGGTGAAAGGTCAGAAGAGAACAGAGCAACAATTCTCAGAAACCAAACGGAGACAAAGGTCAAGACAGACAGAGATCATTTTCAAATATCAAAACATCCTATTAGTATTATGTATTTTATAATGGTAACTCCCCTGATGCCATAAAATGGACCTACTACTAACTGGACCTAGAAGTAGTGCTTCCTCTAACTATATCTTCATCTTTTTTTCTCTCCAGGAATGATGTCACCATCCAAGGTCAGGCATCATCCAGGGTTAGCTTCTCAGAGATGCTTACTCATAGATGGAACAATCATGTAATTCCTGGTGCATGGCTGTGTTCACAAATATCTGGCATGGTGGATCAGCCTCCTGTTGACACCTTGCTGTAAAGTTATGTTACAATACAGATAATATCAGCCAGGGTTCCTTGGAACTCTGGGCTCCTCCAAAGTTTCTTTGGGGTTCCTTGAGCCCAGGCTGATTGCCTTTCCAATGCAATGGTGCCTTCATAGTTCCAATGTCAATGCCACTTGACAAAGTCAGTAACCTGACACATTGGCAATAATATTTTTAGCTGTCTGTTGAGGCAGTGTTCTGTCAGATTAGAAAACCTGTCAGATCAGCTAACTGAAGTGACCTTCCATCAGCTGACTTACCAAAAATACTTACTGCACATGGGTTCCACGGCTATCAGGTTTGCTAATCTGACAGAACACTTGCAGTCTGGAGGCGGCAGTCGACATTTTGTTACACCCAGCCAAATCTTGAATTTCAGGCTTATTATAGCAATAAAGTGAGTATATGTGCTTATATACAATATTTTGAAACTCATGAGACTATATGATGTTTAATTTTGAAAGCCTGCAGTCAGAAGGTGGCGATGGCCATCTTGGTACACCCCACACTGCTCAGCGCCAAACTTATAGTCATAAGGCCCCGACTGGCATTTGTGGACACCCTCACTTGGTCGTGGCAAGCCTGTATTTGAATTCAGCAGCGGACATCTTGCTACACCCAAAAATACTTACTCCGCATGCGTTCCACCACTTCTCCTTCACTTCTCTACCAACAATCTACTTGTCAGTTTGTTGGATGATGCAATGTGCATGCACTAGCAGTGGAACACATGCTCAGTATTTTTGGTAAGTCAGCTGACGGAACGTCACTTCCATTAGCTGATCTGACAGAACAGCGGCCTTCTGATCAGCACTGTAAGGCTTCATGTACACGGGACGTTGTTAAAAGTCCCTTGAGAGCCGGTTCACATTTGTGCGGCTGCGGGGTTCGCATGTAATGTCGGAGCACACTGCTCCTTCATTACATGCGATCGGCTGTGCGGTGCGAGTTTAGCCATACACTTTGTATGGCTAAATTCGCACCGCACCCGCAGCAAACAAGCACAGGACCCTTTTTTGCAGCCGCATCAGGATCGGATCGCACAGCGGTTCACACTTGTGCGATCCGATCCTGTGCGAACTGCAAGATCGCACTGCGATATGCGATCAAACTGGGGGTGTCGTTAAGATTACATTGACACCCCCAGTGTATCGCATATGGCAGTGTGAACTGCCGGGGGTGCGTTTGCAATGCGGGAACAGGCTGCGGATTCGCAGCCTTCCCGCATCGCATAAGTGTGAACCGGGGCTGAATGCTGGAATTTTTTTTTTTTTTTAGGACGTTTAAAACGTCCATTGTGTCGCGTTTGCGCTCGCGTTTAGCGGGCGTTTGCATCTAAAACCGTTCCTAGAGGTCAAAAAAATCATTCCCCTTTAAAATGGAAAAATGCGAGCGCTATACGCGGGTCATCACGTTCGGTCGCGTTTTTGCGTTTGAAACGCCGGGAAACACACGTTTGAACGCAAATAATTGCTTTCCAAAAAACGTCCCTGAACTCAACTGCCTGGAAATGATTGTAAACGACCCTGTGTACATGGACAGATAAGATAACATGTAGGTGGGTTCAGGGGCTTCTGAAAAAAACGCCCAACTGCTCCTAAACGGCCATTTACAACGTCCCGTGTACATGGAGCCTAAGAAGGTAATGTAAAGGACATTTTCCAATGAGCCCCTATGATTTGATTTTTGTAAGAGTTCACCAAGACCTAAAAAATATTTTAGGGGCTCCTGTAGGTAAAAAGGTTGGGAAGGGCTGTTATTATCCGATCACATGTGAGGGTGGGGGACTAAGAATTTGCTTCCTCCTGCCTGCAGAAGACTGATTACATAATTCCAGCCTAAGCAAAGTCACTTGATCTGAGCTCAACAAGCTACTTTTTATTTATAAAAGGTAAAACTTAAAGTAGAACTATAGGCATTTTTCTTTATTTTGGAATTGTAAGGGAGAGTTATAACCCCTGTCATTTTTTTTTGCCATCTACAGTATGTCCCATTGGGAAGAGTTCCCGTCCCATAGCCAAAACAGGCTGTAAATCCCTAAGGGAATCTATTGGGGGCAACCAGGTTACCAATACAGGTGTCCCAATGGGAAAAGTTCCCCTCTATTGCTTTACCAGGGGCCCAAAATATGGTATTTTCTTTTACTTTCAATGATGATTGTAAACAGGACAAACAGAGAGGGTAAATCTCCAAAACAGGAACACAGACAGCAATAAAAACCCAAGAAGAGTTCTAATCCTTCTCCACTGTATCCAAAACAAAAACAAAAAAATTGCCTTCAGTTACACTTTAACATACTTTACAACTTTTTGAGATGGGAACGAGGGGCACCTATTAGAAAAAAGTATGTAGGCATAGGACACCCCCCTGCCACGCCCCCTTAAAAGGAGAATTGTACAAAAAAAAAATTAGTTAAACCCATTATTTTTTTACCACTACTATTCTTTTATACTGGATTTTGAAATATACAAATGTAGCAATTTAGAAATTGGGTTAAATATTTACCCCTTGGAAACACTTTTTGAAAGATAAAAAATTGCATTTTATATACAACT
The DNA here is from genome assembly GCF_965119305.1 of Pelophylax lessonae. Lineage (NCBI taxonomy): Eukaryota > Metazoa > Chordata > Amphibia > Anura > Ranidae > Pelophylax > Pelophylax lessonae. The sequence goes on from NC_138770.1 coordinate 651,659,502, forward strand.
ATATAGATCAGACCAAATGAGGGACAAATGAGGAGGGAAGAGGGACAGAGGGACTTTGTTCCAAATCAAGGACAGTCCCTTGAAATCAGGAGGTTGAGAGCTATGCTTTAATGACCCATAAAAAATAAGGGCAAAAAGAACAGTGAACAGGAGTATAGTAGAAAATGTAAGCAATGGTCCAAATGTGGCCCACCATGTAAACCTTAACGAGGTTGTAAAGGCACAAGGATTTTTACCTTTATGCGTTCTATGAATGAAGGCAAAAAAAATTCTGTGTGCAGCAGCCCCTCTCGATCCAGCAATGTCCACAAGAGCCTTGCCTCTCTCCGGGGACTCGCACTCCTGAGTGGCTATTGGCAGCAACGGGAGCCATTGGCTCCCACTGCTGTCAATCACAGCCCATGAGCCAATCAGGAGATGGAGGGGGTGGGGTCAAACTGTGCCTCCGTGTGTGAATGGACACATGGCTCAGCTTGGGTGCCCCCATAGCAAGCTGCTTGCTGTGGGGGCACCAGACAGGAGGGAGAAGCCAGGAGGCCCCAGCATGGGACTCGAGAAGAGGAGGATCCGGGCCAAGCTGTGCAAAACCACTGCACAGAGCAGGTAAGTATAACATGTTTATTATTTTATGAAAAAAAATGAAAGCTTTACAATCACTTTAGTATAGCTTCAATGGCTTTTAGGGGGCATTTGTCAAACAAACAAGGTAAACAGCACACAGAACTTAAGCAAAGCAGTGAGAGATCTAGCAAGCATGAAAAGCAAGCTCCAAGGTCATCCTCAAAACCCCTTGGCTGCTAGCAAGGGGAGAACAAAAACACGTAACGCGTACACGTAACAGGAACAAGAGGAAAATAAATATAGCCTGACAACATTCAGATATGTAAGTGGCAACCACCTCACTCCCTCAATCCAATTACAGATTAACATAGCAGATGACTGTGATCAATTCGGATTACAACAAAGAGCAAAATAAGCATGAAAATATTCTCTTCTGACATCTCCATAAAATAGAGACAATAATAAACGCAGCGATAATTGCATTTAATTCTCCAAGCATTTATGGAATGATTTTTCATAGTTACTAAATCATTTTTTAAAAAGGCAGTTTTAGCTCCTATAATCAGCATCTTTTTCATTTCTCCTTTGTAAAAAATAATTTTATTGTCGTAATTAGGCAACTAGAAAAATGTCTCTAGTTAAAGTTCCGTGATAAGTACTATGTACCATCTGATATAAAATGAATCAGGATTAAAATACTTATAGCTCATAATAAATTCAGTACCTGCACAATGATAATTGTATACAGTTCAAGGCTCATATTATTAATCTCTTCAAAGGATCTTAAAGACCAACGCTATAAAAGCTGGTATTTAGGCACCAGCAGGTCTGGTCACCTGTCAACAGTCTCCAAGAAAGATATTTCTCTAGTAGTTGGTGTTTCTATATGCCAGGTGCCCAATTTGTGGCCCTCTTGCACTTGTTGTGCTGCCCTCTGTCTGGGTTTGATTCTTACTATAACCCGTAAAAGAAAGATATTCTTCAGGCTGGCTTTGAGTTGTTAACTTGTTTGCTTTATTTCTTTCACACTTTTTTATATATTTTTCTTCCCTCTGGTCTTTTCTTTTGGATCTTGCTGAGAAAAATATCAAATGTGCCACAACTAATTTTTAAAGAAGGCTTTAGGGATTACAAATGTAGGAGAGCACACGGTTTGTAAAACATCTATAATAGCAGTGATCTCTAGCCATCTCACATAACGTGTTTCCAGTCTATGACTGTTTCTGGAAACATCTTTAATCTTCAACAACTCTTATCACATCTGCAGTCCCTGACCACCCCCTGAAGCATACTTGTAGTCTCTGACCATCTCCTGAAACATATCTGTAGTCTCTCCTGAAGTATATCTGTAGTCTCTCCTGAAGTATATCTGTAGTCTCTCCTGAAGCATATCTGTAGTCTCTGGCCATCTCCTGTAGCATGTCTGTAGTCTCTGGCCATCTCCTGTAGCATATCTACAATCTCTGGCCATCTCCTGTAGCATACTTGTAGTCTCTGACCATCTCCTGAAGCATATCTGCAGTCTCTGACCATCTCCTGTAGCATATCTAATATCTAGTCTCTCCTGAAGTATATCTGTAGTCTCTCCTGAAGCATATCTGTAGTCTCTGGCCATCTCCTGTAGCATGTCTGTAGTCTCTGACCATTTCCTGAAGCATATCTGTAGTCTCTGGTCATCTCCTGTAGCATACTTGTAGTCTCTGGCCATCTCCTGAAGCATATCTGCAATCTCTGGCCATCTCCTGTAGCATATCTACAATCTCTGGCCATCTCCTGTAGCATACTTGTAGTCTCTGACCATCTCCTGAAGCATATCTGCAGTCTCTGACCATCTCCTGTAGCATATCTACAATCTCTGGCCATCTCCTGTAGCATATCTACAATCTCTGGCCATCTCCTGTAGCATATCTACAATCTCTGGCCATCTCCTGTAGCATACTTGTAGTCTCTGGTCATCTCCTATAGCATACCTATAGTCTCTGACCATCTCCTGAAGCATATCTGTAGTCTCTGGTCATCTCCTGTAGCATACTTGTAGTCTCTGGCCATCTCCTGTAGCATAAGCCCCGTACACACATACCGATTGTCGGCCGTAAATATTCGGCCGATGACAAATCGGCCGATTGTAGGCTTGTTAGTATGATGCTTCCGACAGCCGACAGCGCATTTTCGGCTGAACAGAATCTGTCGTGCAGGCATTAAAATTTTTGTTGGCCAACACCAGAACGGCCGATTGTTCGCCAGTCAGTACAGATTTCTGCCGACAGACAGCAGATTAGCAAAACTGGGCATGCTCAGAAAAGAAAAAAGACAAGGAAAGTTAACCATCACATGACATCACTTCTGCAGTCGGCTGTTGTTGGCCGACAAAATTTGTGTGCAGTCTTTTGCAGTTTTCAACAGACACGACAGCCCTGGACAAAAGACGGCCGATCGTTCGGCCGACGATCAGTATGTGTGTACTGGGCTATACTTGTAGTCTCTGACCATCTCCTGAAGCATATTTGTAGTCTCTCTATCTCCTGTAGCATATCCACAATCTCTGGCCATCTCCTGTGTTATATCTGCAGTCTCTGACCATCTCCCGTAGCATATCTTCAGTCTCTGACCATCTCCTGTAGCATACCTATAGTCTCTGACCATCTCTTGTAGCATGTCTATAGTCTCTGACCATCTCTTGTAGCATGCCTGTAGTCTACGAATATTGTCAGCTTGCAGTTTTCATCAGCCTTCGGTAGCATTACAGAGGGGGCCATTGAGACCACCACACACTGTACACATTTACACAAGGTAATAACAAAGGTGCAACTCTTCTATTTATGTAAAGTAGAACTGTAAGCAAACACATTTTCATTTTGGATAGAGTAAAGCCTGATACACAATATTATTTTTTTTCCATTCAACCCACTGTTATCTCCAGTCGAAGCCACTATACTAACGATCCAACGGTAGTAAAGCGATCTCCCCCGCTAAGCTCTATTGTCTCCAGAAAACTCCGATCAGCGATCTCAGCCAGTGTGTAAGGGGCTTTAGGAAGGGTTATACCCACTGTTAGATTTTTTTTTTTTTTTTTCGCCATCTGTGACCCATTATGGAGATTTCCCTTCACTTCCTTTCCCATAGCCAAACAGGAAGTAAGAGGAAATCCCTGCAAATTAAAGGTCATTCCTTGGGGACCCCCAGGTCACCAGAACCAGTGTTCCCATTGGAAGATTTCCCCTTACTTTTCTGGGGACAACCCAACATTTGGGATTTTCTTTTACTTTCACTTTCAATATTAATGTTAAACAAGAGAAAAAAGAGAGGCTGAATCTTGCAATAAAAATCGAGAAGTGTTCCTATCCCTCTGTAGATGGAGAGTCCAAAACTCTCTCTAGTCCAAAACTAAAATAAAAAAAGTTTTGCCTTTAGTTATACTTTAATAAATAATGTGGATAGTTTTCGTATATGATGCAACTTTTGGAAATCACAGTTCTTATAGTTTGTCCCTGAGACATTCATGCACCATCTAGGACATCTTCTCATGAGATCTGGGGGATCCCCAGCTATCTCAAGGGTCACCAGAAGGCCTAGGATCACATTCTTGGCTTGGTGTTGCAGGTGTAATTGGGGGTGTAAGGCACATGTATTTTATTCTTCAAATTTTTTTTATTTTTATTTTTCTAACAAATAATAAAGCATTTTGATGTGTGTGTGTGTTTGTGTGTGTGGAGGGTGAGGGGGGGGGGGGGCACCAAAGAATAAGCTGACCATGCATTTTGATACAAGGTCCACTTTAAAGAAGAACTAGCATTAGTGCATCAAAATAACTCTGTTTACTAAACCATACCTTCAAAAGTAATTAAATTATTGTTTTGATTCAGCTAAGGCTCGGTTCACCCCGGGTCGATCTGTAAGGTGACATAGTCCCCTGACAAATTGCGCCCCATTCAGTGCAATGGAACCGTTCTAATCAGAGCGACTTAAGTTGCTCCGACTTAGAAAAAGGTTTGTGCACTACTAGGAGGTGACTTCAGAACGACTTGCATTGACTTCTGTTAAAGAAGTGGTTTGCAAGCCGCGATGAAGTCGCGCTCTGCGGCGCGGCTTCAAACTCAGGCGACTTTGAAGCCACGCTAGTGTGAACTGAGACTTATATAGTGACCTACATTTTTCTATTAAAGATGAACCCCACATTTTATCTTTATTGCATACTTACATTAGTCCAGCTTGGTGCAATGTAAGTATGCAAATCTCATACCTAACGCCTAGCACACATGGGGAGTTTTTTATTTAATTTAACCCAGTGGGCTGAATAAAAAAAAAAACTGACAGATCGCTGTACTAACACAAATGATGTTAGTACAGTGATCTCTTCCACTGAGCTACTGTGTTCTGACAGGGGGACTGCCCCACCCCCACCAGACCACAGTGGCCGCCATTGGCCGCAAGCGCTGATCAGATGCTGTTTTTCCAGTATGCCTGTTTTATAGCTGGTTGCTGGACCACCTTCTGTCAGACAGGCTGCTGTACACATGGGCCAAATGTCAGCTAGTTTCTGTTGAACCAGTTGAAACCAGACAATATTCGACCTGTGTGTACCAACCTTAGGCGACTGCTGTGGAAGTAGGCGCTACCACCGTATTAGCCACGATCTTCCAGGTCCTGTGGCCAGCGGCTTCCCCTCTGAACACTGACCAGATTGAATAATTTGCTCAGCCCTGCTGCCATTCATGGAATGTCCAGTATTTTTTCATGGAATACAAAGCATTCTCTGATTGGAAAGGGTGTAGATTGTGCTGTAACAGTCCTTCCTCTCTTATTTTATTTTATTTATTTTTTTTATGCAAAAGTTAAAATTTTGGCAAAACAATTGAAGACACAAGTAAAAATTGTATATAAAGGTTTTAATTTTTGCCTGTGACAAATAAAGGAGATTTCCTTAATTTCATGTCTATGTGGCACTAGCAAAATAAATAGGGGGAGTGTAAGGGGGGGGGGGGTATTGTCAGGAAGTGAGGGTAAATCTCCCCAATGGGAACACCACTAGTAAAAACCTACATACAATCCAATGAGATCCCAAACAAACGTCCAAGAGTCCAAGGTCACAACCTGGGAAATAGTCAGGTCAAGAGTGCTGGAGCAAACCCTAATAAAGGGGGGGGGGGGGTGTGTTTTGACCCTGAAATGCATTGACTCTATTCTGCTCTGAATCAATTCTATCATTAAATCAGCCTGGACCCTTGGACATTTGTTTGACGCTTTCAATGGATTGTATGTGTGTGGATTTATTAACTATGGGTCCTGTCCTTTTTTCCTTAGCATATCCCCAGTTTTGTGGAGTGCTGCTGAAATGGAGCCAGTGTGCCCAGTGACAATTTTTCAGTGGCGCTTAGAAAATGTAGCACCCTGTTTGTTCTTGTGTTTGGAGTATTGGCAGGGACTTTAAATCTTTCCTGCTCTATCCAAAATAATCTAAGGTTTCTTTTTTTACTTGGCCTTCAAGTTGCTACACACCATCGGAAAATTGGACTCAGGCTTGCAGTGGGAGTGAATGTTGCCTTAGGTAACAAGGTATTTTAATACTATTTTTAGCGTTGTTTTTTTTTTTTTTAGAACACCCATTCTAAATAACATTTAAAAAAAAAAATATATATATATATATATATATACATACATATATATATATATATATATATATATATATAAATATAATAAATTAATAATATATATATATATATATATATATATATATATATATATATATATATATATATATATATATATATAATAAATTAATTATATATATATATATATATATATATATAATTAATTTATTATGTACATATATGGGGAAAATTAATTGGGTAAATAATGGACCCATTAGGTGACAAAAATATATATATAATAATATATATATAATTATAAAAAATTATATATATAAAAAATATATATTATTATAATTATAAGAAATAATTATAAGAAATATAATAATATTATATTATAATAATATAATTTATATATATATATATATATATATATATATATATACACATATATGGGGAAAATTAATTGGGTAAATAATGGAACCATTAGGTGCCTAATTTGGTGACCAGCTTGCATGTGGACTGACATATTGGTGTTTCACTGTTAGCACAATTCAACTGAATTCCAGAAACCGCTTCAAGCACTTTACACACACAAAATGTACAGCAATTCCATAGGGCAAGGCACACTCACAACCAGCATATATCAAAAAGAATTATTTAAAATATATTGCTGACCAACATAAATGTACCTGGCAGGGCTTCCTTCTAATGAAAAACATCTTGCACTCAATCCAGAAGCGATAAACATCCTGAAGGTCATAAAATATTTATAAGTGCTAAAAACCAAGCACAAAACATCACTTATATTCTCAAGCCTGCATAAGGAAGACTATGGGTGATTAGGCTCTATGTTTCAAGGCAAGTGCTTCATCTCTTTCACTGTGTGCTGTTTTAGCTGTTATAAATATTTTACACAGCCTAAAGCTCTCTTCCATGGTCCAATTTAACAGCTAATTGTGCACTAAAGCAAGATACTGTAATACATGACTATATAAGAGCACAGATTAAAAAAATAAATAAATAAAACTTAGCAATCATTTATATCAATCAGCCATGCTCAGCTGCACCAATTGGCTCTGATCTTAATACATTGGAGCTTTTCCATAAAACTGCAATGAAGGTTGACTGTAACCAACTGGATGCTAGTTTCATTTTTTTTTCCCTGGAGCCACACAAATCACAAGAAGCTATCTGCATAAGCATCAAAGGAAACCATTTAAGCACCAACACAGAAAGAGATTCTTCAATGCAACACCTGTGCAAATTTTGACTTATGTAGAAAGGTTTTTCTAGATTGTAGATTGTCTCACTAGGTAATTAGCCTGTGGCGAGAGACCCCATAGCTTGAGTACTAGCCAAGTTACACCACAACTCTGGCCATTTTTTCTTATTTTACTTGCGCAAGACCCAATGACAGGGAAGAATCATCTGTCTATGGTACTTATCATATTATCTATGCAATGTGTCTATTCCATTTATGAATCTAAGTTCTTTTTATTGGGGAATTATTTTTTTCCATAACAAGGTTTCACAACCAGGGCTCCATGGAACCCTAGGGTTCCTCTAGATGTTGCTAGGGGTTCCTTGAGCAATGAGCAATTTTTTGCCTTTAAGTAAAGTTCCCACTGACAACAATGATCTTTTTAGCTCTCTGTACGGGGGAATTCTTCCCAATGACTACAAGCATAAGGAGCATTCTTCCCACTGACCATCACACCAATATATCATGAGGTTTTCGATACAGGAGTTGACTATAGTAAATATGAAAATGTTGGACTTTCTGCTGTGTGGCTCTGATTTGACTTCTATCATTGATCTGCCCATCCTGGCTTCTTTGCTAACTATGTAGCTGGAGGTATTTCCGATTCACACAATAGCTCTAAATATAACACGGTTTCACAACCAGGGCTCCATGGAACCCTAGGGTTCCTCCAGAGGTTGCTAGGGGTTCCTTGAGCAATGAGAAATTTTTGCCTCTAAGTAAAGTTCCCACTGACAACAATAATATTTTTAGCTCTCTGTATGGGGGAATTCTTCCCAATGACTACAAGCATAAGGAGCATTCTTCCCGCTGACCATCACATCAATATATCATGAGGTTTTCGATACAGGAGTTGACTATAGTAAATATGAAACTGTTGGACTTTCTGCTGTGTGGCTCTGATTTGAATTCTATCATTGATCTGCCTGTTCTGGCTTCTTTGCTAGCTATGTAGCTGGAGGTATTTCCGATTCACACAATAGCTCTAAATATAACAAGGTTTCACAACCAGGGCTCCATGGAACCCTAGGGTTCCTCCAGAGGTTGCTAGGGGTTCCTTGAGCAATGAGCAATTTTTGCCTCTAAGTAAAGTTCCCACTGACAACAATGATCCTTTTAGCTCTCTGTACGGGGGAATTCTTCCCAATGACTACAAGCATCAGGAGCATTCTTCCCGCTGACCATCACACCAATATATCATGAGGTTTTCGATACAGGAGTTGACTATAGTAAATATGAAAATGTTGTATTTTCTGCTGTGTGGCTCTGATTTGACTTCTATCATTGATCTGCCCGTCCTGGCTTCTTTGCTAGCTATGTAGCTGGAGGTACTCTGATTCACACAATAGCTCTAAATATGAGGTTAGGAAATACAACGTATACAAGGGCTTAGGGCTGAACGATAGTCGATATGATATCGACTATCCTTCAGCGGGCGTGGGCGATATTCATATCGCCGAAGACGCGATATTTACCATTAGGCAGGGAGAAGTCGGGACTCGGGGGGAGGAGGAGGACTCACAGTGCTGGCAGCCGTCCCACACATTCAGCGGTGAGCTGCGCGCCGTGAGCAGCTGCACAGCTAACCAATCACGCGTGCCTGCACATCTGATTGGTTCCCTGTGCCGCTACCACGTGATTGGTTCGCTGTGCCGCGCTCACCGCTCCGTCAAGAGAACTAGCTCCAGGGCGGCAGAGGGAACGTGTGGGACAGATATCACGTCGGGCTGTGTTTTTCTACCTCCTACCACAACTGTGAGTCCCGACTCTGCCTAATCCGTCTTCTGCATTCCACAAAGAGAAATATTGCAATATTTATCGTTGAAAACGAAATATCGCAATGTTATTTTTTCCCCAATATGGTGCAGCCCTACAAGGGCTGTTATGAAAGTAATTAGGAAAGTGGGCATAACTTTTTTTTATTAACTTATTATTTTTTTTTCCATAAACATTTTATTGAAGAATATGCAGGTTTTACATGTAACAGTACAGAAAACAGGCAATCGGATCAAGCAAGGCATGAACCAAGAAAAAGAAGTGTGAACAAATTAGAGCATCACATTTATCAACAAACTTGGCTATAGTCTAGGATGGGTACGAGGAGATCCAGTCAATGCAAAAAAGATGTATCAACGATCTAGCAGCAGTTATTATGTAGGTTAAAGCATGATTTATTAACTTATATGTTGGTAAAGTAACTTTTACTCTATAGTAAATCAACTTCTTTTTCATTGCAGGTAAAAAATGGATTCCAAGCAGAGGCAAAGTGCTGTCATTGAGTTCTTGAGGAGAGGTGAGGTGTAGGCTGAACGACATCTACAGAAGGCTACAGAAATGACACCATTGACAAGAGCAATGTGCACAGATGAATGAAAACGTTTAAAGAAGGGGAAGCCAGCATTAATGACAAACCACACAGTAGGAGACCATCAACTGCGACCACTGGCATGAATCGCCAGCTAATGGAACTCAACGATAAAATGTTATTTCTGCTTGGAATTCATTATTTACTTGCAATGAAAAAGAGGAAGAGTTACTATAGACCAGCCTTTGTCAACCTTTTCAACAAAGAGGAACCCTTGAAATAACTTTCTGGTCTCAGGGAACCCCTGCTAAAAATTACTGTATCTACTGTAAACCCCCTACTGAACCCCTGTAAAAATTACTGTATCTACATTAGTGTGATGGTCAGTGCTGCTTTCACTTGTGGTCATTGGGAAGAAACACCTTACATATAGCTAAAATGATTTATGGTGTCAGTGGGATGCTCTCTGAGAGGCAGAAATTGCTCATTGCTCAAGGAACCCCTAGCAACTTCTGGAGGAACCCTAGGGTTCCATGAGAAACCCTTCCGTAGAGGAAGAATTAAATGATACGTTCACCTTTGGGAACATCTTACATGCTCCATCCGTTTTTTAGGGTAGAACATGTAACATGCTCCCAAAGTTGCTTAACCCCCCCCAGTAACAGCAGTGACAAGCTGTCAGTCTTTGAAATCAGCGTGGCTGTGTGGGGCTACGCCCGCATGGCCTCGTCATTAACCACTTGCCGACTGCCTAACGCGGATTTACGTCAGCAGTCAGCCCCTCACAGGCAAAACGACGTAGGTCTACGTCGCTAGCCTGTGAGACGCCGGAGGTGCGCGCCCACTGCCGCTCGCCGCCGGAGGCGGGAGCCCACTCCTGCTCGCTCACGGACCCCCCCCCCCGTGTGTGCCCGGCGGACCCGATGTCCGCCGGGCACTCGCGATCTTCCATTAGAGCGGGAGAAAGGCAGGCGGCTAATGTAAACACAGCCGCCTATCATTCTCCCCTGTGTAAGAATGGAGATCACACGGTTCTACTATGTAGGACCGTTGATCTCTGTTCTTACACAAGTAGCCACATCCAATCACAGTTAGAAACACGCCCCTAGGGACACACTTAACCCCTCCCTCTCCAATAAAGTTAATCCCATTCCCTCCCAATGTCATTTTTACAGTAACAGTGCATATGTATAGCACTGATTACTGTAGTAATGTCACTGGTACTCCCAAAAGTGTCAAAAATGTCAGTCAAGGGTTCGATCTGTGCGCCGCAATGTCGCAGTCCCGCAAAAAAAAATTGCAGATCGCCGCCATTACTCGTTAAAAAAAAAACAACAAAAATGACAAAAATCTTTCCCTTAGTTAGTAAACGCAATAACTTTTGCGCAAACCAATCAAAATACGCTTTTTACGATTTTTTTTACCAAAAATATGTAGCAGAAAACAAATTGGCCTAAAATGTTAAAAAATTTTGATTTTTACATTTTTTTTTGGGAATTTCATATAAAAAAATTTGAAAAATATTTTTACTTTTGCAAAATTGACGCTCTTTTTTTGTTTATAGCGCATGATCAAAAAAATTGCACAGGTGATCAAATACCACCAAAAGAAAGCTCTGTTTGTGGAAAAAAAAGGACGTGAAATTCGTTTAGGTACAGCGTCGCACGACCGCGCAATTGTCCATTAAAACAACGCAGTGCCGAATCGCAAAATAGGCCCTGGTCAGGAAGGGGGTAAAATCTTCCGGGGCTAAAGTGGTTAATTTACAGAACGCTGTGGATAAATAAATAAATGAAACCTGCAAAAAAATGTGCATTTATTATTTTTTTTTTTTTAAAGTGCAGATAAGCTGGCCACAGATGATACAACTTTCTTTCCTGCAACCACAGGTTGCAGGAAAGAAAATAGCTCGATTGTCAGTGTTAATGGTAGAAAACCCTCCTGTGGAGCTATTGTGTTCTTCCAGCAGGGTTGGGGTTGTGGGGAAAACACAGTGATTATTTCTAGCGATCATAGCCGCTGGCAATTATCACATCCTAAAAATCGACTTGATTGATGGATCAGCCTGCCCATACATGGCTCGAATCTCGGCCGGTTCCTGCTGAACCGGCCAAGATGCGAACCGTCTATAGCTGGCTTTTCTCTACCAACATGTGAAATTTGAACTACCTATGTATGGTAATGAAAAAGTTATGCCCACTTTTGCATTACTTTCAGTAAAGCCCATGAACAATCTAATGTGTTCCAAAAAACAACAATATCTCTCCTGCGCTCGAGTGGTATGTGGGAAGGTGAATCTTCTTGGCGGTTTTATGACACAAATGAAGTGGTCTTGCTGCCCCCCTCAGGACCAAAAGGCACTACAAGAAAACAACAAGAGATGGGCGCACCGACCTTGTGCATCATCACTTAAAAGTTTATTAAAATCAAAGAAGGGTAGCGTACAATATACTAACAAACGTAGCATATGAACAAGCATATAGGAAATGGGCACCGCTCGCTTCCAGGACACTTCTCTACTGCTGGATAGCATGATGGCGTGCTCAAAACCTGATGTGGCTTACGCGTTTCGATTTTGGCTCTCGAGTGGCGATTTTGGCTCTGAGGAAGCCACATCAGGTTTTGAGGACACCATCACGCTATCCAGGACACTTCTCTACTGCTGGATAGCGTGATGGTGTCCTCAAAACCTGATGTGGCTTCCTCAGAGCCAAAATCGCCACTCGAGAGCCAAAATCGAAACGCGTAAGCCACATCAGGTTTTGAGCACGCCATCATGCTATCCAGCAGTAGAGAAGTGTCCTGGAAGCGAGCGGTGCCCATTTCCTATATGCTTGTTCCTATGCTACGTTTGTGAGTATATTGTACGCTACCCTTCTTTGATTTTAATAAACTTTTAAGTGGTAATGCACAAGGTTGGTGCGCCCTTGTTGTTTTCTTGTACAATCTACTGTGTTCCCTGGTTCTGATTTGCACCATTTTTATAAATCAACTGCAGCCTGCACATATATTGTAGCATGAGAGGGAGGTTGCACTGTACAGGTTCATGTAATGAAGGACTTCAGTTCCAACAAGAAGCACAGAAGAGCACAAACTAGTCATCCATTTTGAATTCACCGAAATAGCTACCATATATTTTATAGCCTAAATATAATTATGTGAAGGTTAAATTACTATACTTGTTGTTTTGTAAATATAAAATACAGCTTTAACGTGTAGCCTTAACCCACAATTTAAAGCTGCATTAAGGCACAAGAAGTCCGACCTTTTATCCAATTACACAAAAGTTTAATACTTAACAAATTATGGGATTAGTAGAACTATGTTCTTTGTGCTTGAAGAATATTCTCAACATTTCAATGTAAAAAGAAATCCCCCTGGATCAAAACAGTTTTATACACCATCATTAAAACAGCGGTTGGAGTGTTTGGTTGGCAAAGAAGTAATTTCTGGTTTTGAACAGAAGCATATAAATGGTATGTGCTGTAAACAGCTAGCAATGTAACTCAACACGCCGCGTACTTTACCAGGAAGAATAATATGCCTATATTGTGTTCGCGCACAATTATTTGTTATTTATATAATTAAAGGGCAAGTGATTTTTTTTTTTTATTCTTTTTCACAATTTTTGTTGCAGATGGCTTTTAAGTTGCAGATTTTATTTCTGTGTTTAAAGTGAATGGCAGATAAATAATATAGTTTCACTTCAGGCAGGTATTCATACCTCTTAAAATTTTCCAATTTTTGTTATGCTACAACCAAAAACATGAATGTATTTTATTGGGATTTTATGTGATAGACCAACAGAAAGTGGCACATAATTGTGAAATGGAAGGAAAATGATAAATGGTTTTCAAAATTGTTTATAAATAAATATGTGAAAAGTGTGGCGTGTAATTGTATCCAGCCCCCCTGAGTCAATACTTTGTAGAACCGCCTTCCACTGCAATTATAGCTGCAAGTCTTTTTCGAAGATGTCTCTACCATCTTTGCACATCTAGAGAATAACATTTATGCCAATTCTTCTTTGCAAAATAGTTCTGTCAGATTGGATGGAGAGGGTCTGTGAACAGCAATTTTCTAAGTCTTACCACAGATTCTTAATTGGATTTAGGTCTGGACTTTGACTGGGCCATTGTAACACATGAATATGCTTTAACCTAAACCATTCCATTGCAGCTCTGGCTGTATGTTTAGGGTTGTGTCCTGCTGGAAGGTGAACCTCAGCCCCAGTCTCATGTCTTTTGCAGACTCTAAGAGGTTTTCTTCTAAGATTGCTCTGTATTTGGCTCCATCCATCTTCCCATCAACTCTGACCGACTTCCCTGTCCCTGCTGAAGAAAAGCATCCCAACAACTTGATGCTGCCACCTCCATGTTTCATGGTGGGGATGGTGTGTTTAGGGTGATGTGCAGTGAAAAGCCCCGTACACACGCACCGATCGTCGGCCGAACGATCGGCCGTCTTTTGTCCAGGACTGTCGTGTCTGTTGAAAACTGCAAAAGACTGCACATGAATTTTGTCGGCCAACAACAGCCGACTGCAGAAGTGATGTCATGTGATGGTTAACTTTCCTTGTCTTTTTTCTTTTCTGAGCATGCCCAGTCTTGCTATTCGGCTGTCTGTTGGCCGAATTCTGTACTGACTGGCGAACAATCGGCCGTTCTGGTGTTGGCCAACAAAAATTTTAATGCCTGCACGACAGATTCTGTTCGGCCGAAAATGCGCTGTTGGCTGTCAGAAGCATCATACTAACAAGCCTACAATCGGCCGATCGGTCATCGGCCGAATATTTACAGCCGACAATCGGTACGTGTGTACGGGGCTTTAGTTTTCCACCACACATAGTCCTTTGCTTTTAGGCCAAAAAGTTCAATTTTGGTCTTATCTGACCTTAGCACCTTCCTCCACATATTTGCTGTGTCCCCCACATGGTTTCTTGCAAACTGCAAAGTCGATTTCTTATGGCTTTCTTTCAACAATGGCTTTCTTCTTGCCACTCTTCCATAAAAGGCAGATTTGTGGAGAGCATGACTAATAGATTCTTCCTCTTGAGCTGTGACTCTCTGCAGCTCCTCCAGAGTTACCATGGGCCTCTTAGCTGCTCCTCTGATGAATGCTCTTCTTGTTTGTTCTGTCAGTGTAGGTGGACGGCCATGTCTTGGTAGGTTTGCAGTTGTGCCATTCTCTTTCTGTTTTCAGATGATGGATTGAACAGTGCTCAGTGAGATGTTCAAAGCTTGGGATATTTACTAATTAGGTGACTTCTGAAGGCAATTGGTTCCACTAGATTTTAGTTAGGGGTATCAGAGTAAAGGGGGCTGAATACAAATGCACGCTACACTTTTCAGATAAAAAATATTGAAAACCATTTATCACAACAGTGCTATCAGCAGGGAGCATCGATAGTTCCAAAAAACTATTAGATGGGCACCTTAAAGACCACAACATACAGGGGTATACAATTTACAACATACAGGGGTGTACAATGTACGGTTAACAGCAAACACACATGCACATCATAGGTTGAACTGGATGGACTGATGTATTTTTTCAACCTCACTAACTATGTAACTATGTAACTATGTAACTATTTTCTTTCCACTTCACAATTATGTGCCACTTTGTGTTGGTCTATCACATAAAATCCCAATAAAATACATTTATGTTTTTGGTTGTAACATGACGAAATGTGGAAAATGTCAAGGGGTATGAATACTTTTTCAAGGCACTGTATAGTTACCCGATCTTCCCAACACAAGACCAGTCCCTGCAACTCCTGTCCCCGCCCCCCCCCCTGGTCTAGCGGTCTTGTGCAGTGGACTGTTCCCGATATCATCGAGCCCATAGCCATGCTCTAGACATGAGAAAGTCAGGAACAGTCAACTGCTGGATCATGGGGGAGCGTTGTTCACCGGTGAAATGGAGGATTGGGCAAGTTTAAGCTTTTTACTCTACCCTGGATAAAACAAGCAGTTAACCCTTGCAGTGCTGGCACAGTCCCACTGCATGGGAAAACTTTTTTTTTTTTTTTTTTGCCCAGAGTTGGGCTTTAAAAATGAAAATTGGAAAACTATGAATCTGGGACATCTAAGAAAAGCAGTGAGCCACTCACACCAACAACACATTTATTTCTGGGGTAATTTTTGTCCCTAGTGTAGAATACTTTGAATGTTTTGGAAAACTTAGACAATCACATTGGCCTGTCCATTGCAAAAACACCCTTTTCACTAAAGAATATAACAGATATGGATTGTAAAAATCAGTATAAAATAGCTGCATTTTCTTATGCATGTTACACAAGTAGACAGGTGGAACTAAACTCTATCAAGGAACATTAACTATGTTTATTCCTTATACAGCTAGCATTAGCAAGGGTATGGTATATTTACTTGCTTTACTTTTTTTACATTTCTGCAGTTGCTTCCTGGTTTCTGGCCTAGGCAAATGTCATCATATATCCCAGGAGTTTTCATGGGCAATTTTGTTTCTTTTAACTGGAGTAGGGGAGGAGAGTAAATGCTTCATAAATCATTTGCCCCTACTCAAGATGGTCATGGCTAGAAATGCTAGGGGGGGTATTTTTCAAAGTAATTTCTCAACAAAATAAAGCATGGAGACATGGATGGATGGGAAAGTTTGTTTTGAATAATAAAAATGGATTAAATAGCATTTTCAGATTACGTTGCTCGGATGCAGTTAAGTTCCAGTGTAAGAACATGCACCTGATTTGTTTAACAATTAAATCTTAACTGTGCCAAGAACACATTACATCATTACTCAATAATATAAAAGGTTATTGTATATGACTATATTTATTACCTTAACAGATGCATATGAATGTCTAAATGACAGGACATCATCTCCTATTAATTTTATTATCAATGTGCTTGAATGGCATTAGATTACACTGTGAATATTTGTCCACAAAGACCAATAACACTTACATTTTATGAATTAGTTAAGAAGTACAACAATTTTATTGCCATTTAGAACATCACCACAACAGTGGCTAAGTGATTGTCAGTTTTATGAATGTGCTGTATCAGTTGGTGTACGTCATGTCTACTATTTTTTTTATGGTGGTGGATGGAAAAGCTCCCATCTTGGAGCATATGTTGCTTCTACGGGCTACAACAATACTCAGTACTGTGCAAAATGAACTGGGTTTTTTCTAAGTGAAGGGGCAACTTAGAGTAGAAATAAACTTACTTCGGCTTCAAGTGTCCTTGACAAATTGGGTAGGCTGTGAGGCCAAGCTTCTAACCAATTTATGATTGTTCTTCAATTTTCTTCTAAAATGTGAGAGATTGATTTACTAAAAGAAAATAGGCTATTAAAGGCGCACGTGCGGTAGCATCCAAGATGGCTGCTTAAGCAAGGAGCTCCGCACCATCCCAGCAGTCCAGTGCACCCCACAGCCGATCACAACCCACAGGGCGAGCACCCTTAGCAGTATCAGCTTGGTGAAGCTCTCTTCCACCGCCCATATTTTTCATCCAGTGCTGCCCACTAAGATGGCGGCCACGACCCAGCCACGCGCTCCTATGGAGGAAGGAGATACAGAGCGGGGGCACTCTCTGACACAGGACTCCACTTCTCTATCCCCACTCAGGCATGTGAGTAACCAGCAACCAATGGTCCCCTCTCCTGCATCCACAGAATCGCTCATTGGGCATACAATGGATGATTACATGCTGTTTCCACTGGGAATCACTCCAGTCTGCCCTGTCCATGTTACTTGGTAAGGGGGACTAAGCCAGAATCAGCAACTAAATAATATTGATTTATTACACAAACTATCTGAATTACTAGACAAAAGGTTGACACAAGTAGCTGCCAAAATAACAGGGGATATCAAGGCTGACTTTCAGAATCTAGGATCCAGAATGGATGCTACGGAGTACAAATTGGACCCTACAATCTCAAGAGCCAATCAGAACACAGATAACACACATACTCATGTTCTACAGGAACAGCTTGAAACCGCTCTCTCAAGGATTGATGATCTTGAGAACAGATCGAGATCTTTCCTTTTTTTTACTCTGGGAGCCTGGTTCCCAAATACCCTTCATTAGCCCTTCTTAACTTTCCCATCCTGAAGGTATCTAAACACACTCAAATGCTGATTTATTTTATTTTCTTGGGAGCTAAACTATCCCTAGCCAGAGCCTGGAATCAACCCAAGGTCTCTATTAGGGCTGCCAACAGGAAAGTCTCATGGATGATGGCTCAGGAGAAAATAGTTAGCAAACTACTAGACTCAGTTAAAAAGTTTGAGGCAATTTAGGAGCCTTGGGCAAAGCATATGGGTATTTCTTTGATTCCAGGAATTACTGATTCCTAAGTGGCTGGAGTGGTTGATTTTGAGGGTTTGGCTGATCTTTCTCTATTCTTTTCTACTTTCTCTTTTTCTGTTACACTTTTCTTCCTTAATAACTTTGACTTACTGGTTTGTTGGTTCTTAAATATGCTCTTAGTACTTATATATCGAGAACTGTGCCTGAAGACGGACATTAGATTCATGCATCACCGTATACGAGTAGCAAGTTTGCTTGACAAGAAGATTGTTGACACTATTTCCACAGGTAATGTTAACTTTGTCATTTTTTGTAACTTTTTACATTTTAAATTTCACTTCTTTTTGCATCTCCCGCTGGCTTAGTATTTACTTGCTTATAAGCTATTGAGTTGACTTGAACAATCTCACTTCTACTCCAAAGCTAACAATGTTAATTGTGTATGTCAGTCATCTCTACATTGATGTTCTTGATACACATACTAGTTTTATGTTATTGTTATTTGAAATAAAAAATATAAAAAAAAAAATAGGCTGTTTATTTTGCAAGGGAGCTTGCCTCATAGGCTAGTGAATGTGGTGAAGAATACCCAACCACATGCAAAGAAAAAAAATATATATATTTTTGCATGCACATGATCAGATGATGGAAGTCAGCAGGCATTTAACTGAGCCATTTGACCTCTGGAAGATTTAACCCCCTTCATGACCAGGCCTTTTTTTGTGATACGGCACTGCGTTACTTTAACTGACACTTGCGTGATCATGCAATTTTGTACCTAAATAAAATCAATGTCCTTTTTCACACAAATAGAGCTTTCTTTTGGTGTTATTTGATAACCTCTGTTTTTTTTTTTTGGGTTATAAACAAAAAAATACTGACAATTTTTACTTCTGCCATAAAACACATCCAATAAAAAAAATGAAAAAATTCTATTGTCTTTATCAGTGTAGGCCAATATGTATTCTGCTACATATTTTTGGTAAAAAAAAATCCTAATAAGCGTATATTAAGTTGGTTTGCACAAAAGTTATAGCGTCTACAAACTATGGGATACTTTCATCCCTTTCTCCTTGCAACATAAAGTGCCCTTTGCCTTTAGTAACTCAACCCCAATGTAAGACCAAATTAATATTTTAGTTTTGAATAATAGCAGGGAAGGTATACAGTTCCTAACAGTTTATTTGTGGCTGTTTGTGTCCTATTGGGGATGTTTCTGCTTACTTCATCTTGGAGATGCAATAGGAAATATAAGGAAAGTTCTAAAAAGTAAGGGGAATTCTCCTCTTAGACAGTTGTGGCCGGAACCCCACTAGTAGATTTACTCTTATATTTTGTTCTGATGACAACTCAAACATTTTGGATTGCTCACCATTTTCTATCCAAGTGACAATGGCCACCAGGACAAATATGGATGGTAAATCTCCCAAGTGAGAGGACAAAGGTCCTAACCATGACCTATTCTACCCAAAATGAAAAGATAATGTTTTGACGAATATACAGTGTAGCAAGGATGATATCAACCTGGATAAACAGTTAGACCCCATTCACACTAGCGCGACTTGTCAGGCGACTTGGTCGCCTGACAAGTCGCGGTGGGTCGCCTGCCATTGATTAGCACAGGACCCATTCTAATAGGAGCGACACAAGTCGCTCTGACTTAGAAAAAGGGTCCTGTACTACTTTGGGGCGATCTGGAGCGACTTGCATTGACTTCAATGATATGAAGTCCGTGCATGACGCGCCGAGGTTTGCGGTGCACGCTGTGCACCGCGACTTCACAGGTCGCCCCAGCAAGTCGTGTCGCCCCTGTGTGAATGGGCTCTCAGGAATCTCTGACCTATCCTCCACTATTTCTATTAACCCTGTCCATCACTGCAAGCCATGTAGACATTCATATAGGTGGCAGATGGAAATAAAATCATTTGATGGAAAGATGTTTACCCAGTGTTCAACCTTAATACGTTATGGGGAAATGTAAAAAATAACAGCCAAAAATAATTAAATTTTATAGTAACAACAGTGATGAAGATACCAATACTGTAAGTCTGTGAGCATGAAAATCATTGTTAAAAATTGGCAAACAAGTTGAAATGCTGCTTAAGCTCTGTGCAAAATATGACAAAAGTATATTAATCTATTTCTACTCATCTATGAATGAAGTTTTATCTTGAAAAATCAACAAAGACTGTTTATATTGAATGGAATGCATAAACAAGAATAAACTGGAATCAAACTGTGGCAAACAGAACATCTTTGGGGCGCTAAAAAAAAAAAAAAAAAAATCCATTTACACTGAGGTGTATCTAAAGCCATTATAAAAAAAAAAAAAAAAAACTTTAGGTAGACTAGGACAGAGTTAAAACCTTTATCAGGCTTTTTTGCCACAGAGGAAATCCTGTCTTGTGGATTCAACAGAAAGTGAGAAGAAATCATTGCAATGTAAGGGACCTGTCAGTGGAACAAGTGTGACCATTGCAAGATTTTCCCCATGATGGCAACACAGAATTTTAGATTTAGCCTTACTTTCATTCCTCATTCAGTCAGATAAGCATCAGAAGATGATGTGCATGTCTGCCAATACACAGAACAATGCGTATTTCCAGCTGGTTGCATGTGCACCAGCTCCAGCCCACACACCAGCGCCAGCCCGCGCAAGATACCCCCCCCCCCCCGGACCACACCAGCTCCAGGCCACACACCAGCTCCAGGCCACACACCAGCTCCAGGCCACACACCAGCTCCAGGCCACACACCAGCTCCAGCCCGCACACCATACTCCCCCCCCATGTTTCCGACCCACTCACCCAGGACTGACATGTGGAGGGCAGGCAGCGGTGGGGCAGCGGCCTCCCCCTCAATCTCCTCCAATCCTTCGCCAATAGGATGGCTTCTCCTTTCGCCCAATCGGGAAATGGGTCTAGGGACCCACCTCCTGATTGGCCAGGAGGAGAATCTGTGTGACAATAATCAATATTCATTGGCTATTGTCACACAACTGGGTGGGCTCAGGGCGCAGTGCTCTGCGCCCCGTGCCCACCCTTTTTTGAAGCCTATTAGAGCCTCTGGCTCGAATAACGTGATAAAAAAAAAAAAACATTGGAATCCATGCGTCTTGCGCCCTGTGGGTAGATTAGGGGGCCGGATGCATGGATAGGGGGCGGCGCCCCTGCGCCCCCAATGGACGGGCCGCCACTGAACATTCCTTTGCACAAGAATGCAAATTTACGCAGGCATGCTCATATATATATATATATATATATATATATATATATATATATATAACATCATTTAGGAAGATAATTTCTTTTTTTTTTTTTACATATTATATAATTTAAGATAAGAAAGGCAAGATCAAGTTAGTTTTGCATACTTCCAAATATCCTTTATAATAAGGAAACAGTATGCAGTGGAGCAGCCCATGCCAACCAATCAGAAATCATTCATTTATTGTTACTATGAATATATTAAAATATAAAACACTGAAATGTGATTGTGTGCTATGGTTACCGCATATCATGGCTTTCTACATCTTGTTATTAAATAAAGAATATATTTTCAAATATATGAAGCAATTCTACATAATATCCAATTTGCTCTCTACCAATATAGAGTAATACTTCTATTTTGCTCCTAGTGTTTTCTAGTCCTTTAGAAATGCATTAACATTACCCGCCGTTTATTGGCAAACACCATGGGTCACCAGGCAATAATGCATTATAATATAATGAGAAAAGGAGTAATTCAGAGTAAACAATAAAAACAAGTTGACCAAAAATATATTGCCAGTTAATTGCCTTTGGCATAGGAGAAGCAATATCCCATATATTTAAACATGTTTCTTTATTATTGAAAATGTGTCTAGATTGGATACACTGGAAATGTTACAGAATTTTAATAGTTTACTCTGTAAGCTGTTCAATGCTGCAATATTCCGTCTAAAGGTGCATTAAACATTTATCTTATTACACATCAAATGGAGTGCCAGCTATTTTCTTTGTGCCATTGTAAAACAAATTACACAGAGCTTGGAAGATTAAAGTAAAGCAGTACAAAAAAAAAAAAAAAGTGATGCTTTTATTTATTTTTGATTTAACGGGCAATGCAGCGTCACACAACCCTAAAATATCATAAAAATGGACTAAGATGGGTAATAGGTAGGTACAAAAAAAAAAAAAAAAAAGCAATGGGCAGTCAGAAATGCACCTTTCCTGAACTAACATGCTAACGTTATGGAACAGTGTATGTGTTTTTTTTCTATCATGCTAGAATCTTTGCATCTGCAAGCATTTTTGACTGTATAGGCATATGTGCCTTGTGCCTTCTTGTATATACATACAAATATATATATATATATATATATATATATATATATACACATACATACATATATATATATATATATATATATATATATATATATGTGTGTGTGTGTATATATATATATATATATATATATATATGTGTGTGTATATATACATATATATATATATATATATATATATATATATATATATATATATGTGTGTGTATATATACATACATATATATATATATATATACATACACATATAAAATAGATATATATGTATATATATACACATATATAATAGATATATAAATATATATATATATATATATATATATATATATATATATATATATATATATACATATATATATATATATATATATATATATATATATATATATATATATACACACACATACATACAGGCAGTCCCCGAGTTACAAATTTCCGACTTACATGACCTATACTTAAATACGGAGACAGCGTGACATCACAATGGTCCCAGAAACCAACGGTTGGCCATCTTGCTGCTCACCGTATGCCGCCACCCACTGTCTGGCGGACCTGTCAGCAGTTCTACATCACTGCATGGCCAGCTAACCCTTCCCTATGTTATCAAAGCTTAAAACATTTTTTTGGGCTGGAGTTAAACCTAAAATCTGTACTTGTTCCGACTTACATACAAACTCAAATTAAAGGAGTTGTAAAGGCAGAAGATTTTTTTTATCTTAATGCATTCTACGCATTAAGATAAAAAGCCTATTGTGTGCAGCATCCCTATCAGAATCCCCTAATACTTACCTGAGCCCCATCTCTATCCAGCGATGTCCACGAGTCCCTCTGACATATGGGACTCTCCCTCCTGATCTGCTGAGACACAGCAGTGGTACCAATGCCTCCTGCTGCTGTCAATCAAAGTCAGTTATCCAAACAGGAGAGAGAGGGGCGGGGTCCAATGGCAACTCCGTGTCTGAATAGACATGCGAAGCTGCAGCTCGGATCGGGTGCTACCATAGCAAGCTGCTTGCTGTAGGGGCACTTGACAGGAGGGAGGAGCCAGGAGCAACAAAGAGGGACCCGTAAAAAAAGAGGAGGATCTGAGCTCCTCTGTGCAAAACCAACTGCACAGAGGAGGTAAGTATAAAATGCTTATTATTTAAAAAAAAAAAAAATAAGAGAATTTACAATCACTTTAAGAACAAATTTACAGAACCTATCTTGTTCAGAACCCAAGGACTGCCTGTATACCTTTCATAAATATCATCATTGCAAGAGATGCTCAAACCAACCATTTGATTTTATTAGGCCATGTGTGACCTAACTATTAATTTCAAAGATTTTTACTTTAGCAGTACAGTACCCATAGGGCCTTATTCCCATAGGGTATACTAAAGCGTACTAGGCATACTAGGCCTGTGTAGGGCCAGGCTCACCCACACAGGATGCACAAGTATTCCAAGCATCCCCATGCAGGCAGTCCCATTCATGTCAAATATGACACAGACGCTACTCCCAATCTGACATCTGTGCTGGAGTGGGTGCACAGCCCCGAATGCAGACAGTGTGCGTTTGGGACCATCAGCAAGGGGTGGGCAGGAGGGACGACTGCCCTGGGCGCAATGTGTTATTGCAGGGATGAGGGCACCTTGACCCTAACCCTAAGGTAAGGAGGGGGCGCAGTATGACATATTTGCCCAGGGCGCTGGATGACATTGTCACGGCACTGGGGACCATGCACCCACACCCACATGAATCTCAGATTGGAAGAAGTGTCTATGTCAATGCAGCTGCTGTGTCCCAATTGGCATCAATTGGAATGCCTGCACAGGGGATGCATGGACTACCTGGGCATTCTCATGCAGGTAAACACATCCCTACTTGAGCATGTGCTTTAGTACACCCTGTGTGAATGAGGCCTAAGGAGGAATTTATGAAAGCACTGATGATATTTTTCTGGCAATATGGTCCTTTAAACATTCCTGCACCTATTCCATGAAAGCCTTGTGATAGTTTCATACACATTACCAGCATGTGTGACAGATTCAGGTAGTTCTTAGCCTTAAAGCAACCACATTCCTTATTTTAGCAAAGGACCTTGCAAAAGCAGATCCTCAATTACAGAAACTTCCATCCTTGATCTTTTGAAGAGCTACAGTTCTTAAGGAATCCAAAGCTTAGCCCCCCCGCTTCATACTGTGGTTCCATCCACTAGTTCTATGTTAATAAAGGGCATGACATTGACATTACAGTTAGTGGGTGGAGCTGCAGCACACAGCGGGGGATTAAAGCCGAAGATTCTCCTGGAAGACATAGTCCTTCAAGAGGTTGAAGATCTGAGGCACCATCACCTTGTGTAATTCCAAAAGAGAAACATTTCTTGCAAAAGTTGCTTTAAAACATGATTCCTATGACATTATTTGACCACAATGCCTTCTGTAACAACAGCCTAGTACCATACAGAGTAAAGTAATAATATGACTCTGTTGGCACCAGCACTGCTTGGTTCCTCTTCAGTTATTCCCTAGTGGGTGCCATAAACATAATTTATGAACCATAAACATTAGTGTCGGTGGTTTCTCGCCCGCCGTGTTTAACATCGGCTCTCTTTTTAAAAGCCTTCCCAATAAACATCCCATCTAATCAATATTCAGTTCTGAAACTTGTGATGTTCAGTTGCAATAACTGCCACTAAAACAGCTCCTGTCATGTACAGATAATATGTCTGCCTCTTGTGCACTGCCAGCATCACCACTAATTATTAATGGAAGTTTTACCATGTGGGGCCATAGGTTTAAGCATATAGCTTTTACCACCCCTCTTCTTAGACACAAGCAATAAATCTCCATGCATTGTTATGTGTTAGATTATTTAACGTACTGTATTAAAGAGGAAGTAAACCCTCCTCTGCAAGTTGTACCTATAGGTAAGCCTATGATAAGGCTTACCTATAGGTACTGTAAATATCTCCTAAACATGTACCGTTTAGGAGATATTTACCTTACATGCAGCCGTCACTGGCGCATGCGCTCTGAAGGAACGGCCACTGGTGCCGTTCCTTCAGACCCCCGTGCTGTGACCATCGGCTCCCGCACGCGTGCGTGGGAGTGACGTTACCGCATCTCCAGCCAATCAGATGGCTGGATGCTGCGATCCTGGAAGACGGGCGACTGAACATGTCGCCCATCATAGAGGTAAGCAGGTGGCACGGCGGGTGCTCGTTCTAAGGTAAGTATTTCATAATGAGCTAGTATGCGATGCATACTAGCTCATTATGGGTTTCTCTTTCAGGTTGATAAAAAAAATTTGGGTTTACAACCTCTTTAAGCAATTACTATGTGGATTTAATGAAAGCATCTACAACTTGCTAATAACACTGGGAACGTTTGCTAAAGGTTCAAAAATGTAATGCTAAACTAACACAGTGCTTCTTCTTAGAATAATAAAACATAGATAGAAAACAATAAAAATGATCTGCCAAAAGTTTATTTTCTGGTTTAAATAAACTTGGATTAACTAAACAGAACACACACATAAACCAGTTACACAGGTTGGACTGGATGGACTAGTGTCTTTATTCAACCTTACCAACCACGAGACTATGACACTCTGGAGCATCTACTCTTTTAGTAAAATATTACTTTTTAAAATTAGTTTTGAACTTTCCTCATGCTAGCATACGGCCATGTCTCCATTCTCTTGATCTTACAGACAGACAGCGCCGCAGTGGGGGAGTTTTGATGCCGGTGGGCGGAGCCTAAAGGGGATTCACAATCACCTGTTCCCCATCAGTTCCACTTCACTTGTGATTAACAGCAGGTAGTGGGCTCATCCTTATCCAAAAGAAAGCCTGCTATTGGCTATAGAATCAGCCCACTTCCTGTTGTCAATCACAAGGAGAGAGCGAACCTAAGGCGTAACTAATATCTAAGCTTCCCCATCAGACTAGTCCACTGTCAGTATCACTGGTTGTTAGGAGGCTGTTGGCTGTGAAGCCAACAAAGTTACAGGTGGGGAGCGCATAGTTGTCAATATTTGAAAAAAGTTTTTAGGGACACTTTTCTTTTTCTGCATGCCAAGAAAGCCACAGTAGGTGCCGCATGTACTTTAATTAGGGGCAGTGCATTCGTTTAATAGGGGCATGGGTCTACAAGAAGCAGATCATTAACATATTCATTTATTTGTTGAAGACATATATAAAGCTAATCACAGTGGTCATGTCATCCGCCAATCCTTCCCGCCCCTGACACAAAGGGATTGATTTTTTAAAGGCAAATAGACTGTACACATTGCAAAGTGCAGTTGCCCTCAGCAAGAACAGTTGCACCAGAGCTTAGTAAATGAGCAGAAGTTCTGCTGACTTCCTGCATTCAATCATGTGCAAGCAAAAATGCTGTTTTTTTTTTTATTTGCGTGTGATTGGAAATTCTTTGCAAAGTGAAGCTTTGCTTCATTTACTAAGCTCTGGAGCAACAGCACTTGCAGAGTACAACTGCACTTTTCAAAGTGCACAGTTTATTTGCCTTAAGTAAATCAACCCCAAAGACTCTGTTAAAGGGAAGCCATTAATCGTTAAGACTACTGTTAAGTAATCATTAATTGTGCACCTCTGCCAGAGACAGGGGAGGACTGGGACAGGGTGCAGGGGGGCAATTGTGCCCCGGGCCACTCTGATGCCCCGTAAAAAGGCTGCACTGCTTCTGCCACCGACGTGCCTAAGGGATTCCTGGTGAGGAGAAGTAAAAAGTCCCCACCACTGACCTACTGAGTGCAGGATGAAGACAAGGACAGAGCACAGGCCTCCCCCCTAGAATGGATGGTGTAAACTGTTCCATGCCCCACTGGAGACTCTTCTCCCTCGGTCAGCCCCAACCAAGCTGTCCCAGCTCCCCCCAACCACCCCCTGCTGGCCAGGTCGGGAACCCGGATTCAGTAAGTAAGTAGAGAGTGTCTGGAGCAGGGCTTCAGCTTGGAATGGGGATCAGGAGAAGGAAGGGAAGAGAGAGAGTGGGAGGGGGGCTGAGTCGCTGCACCATGGGCCTCTGGTTTGTACTTGCCCCCTGGGCCGAATGTTGCCAGTCTGCCCCTGGCCCCAGAGAACAGCTGATCAGAAAAGTGGTAATCATATTCAACTACCCAGGAGCTGTCAGGAATAAAAGTGTTAATTGTGCACTTTCACAGGGATCTGCTCTCAATGAAAGAGTTTATCATGCACTTCTAACAGGGGTTTGCTAGCAATGAAAGTATTAACCTTGTCCAGCCATCAGGAAACTGCTGGTAAAGAAATGGGTAATCATACACTTTCAACACAGATCTTCTATCCATAAAAGGGTTGATCATGCACTCCCACTGGGCTCCCATGCACTCCCATCAACTATCTGCACACCCGGACAGGAGACTGGCTCACCTTCTTGTATGGCAGGACTGTGTTGTCTCTCTGTAGAGAGGAATATGAGCTCTGCCTTTGCCCTGAGGTTGTCATGTTGACCCTGCATTCACTGGAACTATACACCAGACCAGCATGTAGCAAGTGAAGCCTAACAAGGTTCACACTCATGTCTTTCATGCTGCTTGTTTTTCAGATCACCAGGTAGTGAGAGCAGGATCAAGATCATAACAGTTCTGCACAAATCTCCACTTAAATCATATAGGGGGACCACAGCATTTACCTCCACCCGCTCTTCACCTCTTTGCAGCCTGAGCCTCTCACAACAGGTGCACCAGCTGGTGCAATTACCTCTAAGGCTGGCCACACCCCCTCCCCTAATCCCGCCCATTCACTGCGAGCCTCACAGCAGGCTCAGCCTCAAAGATGACGTTATCAGTCCCCAATAGAGCCACCTGATCACTGCTGGGGGGGAGGAGGTAGGGGGAGGGATCTGCTGACTGTTCCTTGCATGTTCTGGGTGGGTACACTGACCCCTCGCAGCAGCAGAGCACACAGTCAGTGCTTGCCCTGATGTGTCTGTGATTTTGATCCACGGCACTTGACTGTCCATGACCGACCTTGGTGTCCAGGATGGGACAAGGTCCTGTCGGGACAGATTCAGAAAATCTGTGAGTGTCCTGGAAAAACTGGGACAATTGGCAACTCTGGGAGCATAAAAAGTAGTGGTGGAAAATATGCCACTCTGTTACACATTTTTACAGAGACAGGCACTCCCCAGCTTAAAGTTGTCTTAAAGTGGCTCCTAACCCCCCCCCCCCCCCACCCATTTTTTTTTTGAACCCCTGCTTACCTTATGTTGTGTTCTGCACAGTTTAGATGCCCACCCATCCAGTCGATCCAGCGTTGTCCTGCTGAGATCCTCTACTCAAAAACCCCTGCTCAGTCCTACACCACCATCTTCTTCCGTGACATTATAGGGAAGCTGCAAGCTCTTCCCTGTTTAGCCAACGAGCCTCCCAATGACACGCCGCTAGGTCTGCCCCCTTCCTCCTTTGTCAATAAAGGGCTATGCCTCCTGGGATATATGACATGCATATCCCAGGAGGCATAGCGAGTATAGAGCATGTCATTCCCCTAGAGGTGCATGAGGGACAGAGCAGAACTCCTTTACTGAAAAAAAAGGTAAACAAAAAAAAGTGCCAATTTGTGTAGAAAAGGGGAGGGGGTCGATAAAAGAGAACTTTAATTTCAGGGTAAAGATCAGCTTTAATTATCCTCTAGTATTGTTATCTACAAAATGGAGGTAATTATTTTAAATTTGGTGTATTATTAGTGATACTTTGTAAAAGTAGCCCTATTAAAAACTACCTGAATCTGTCATACATGTTGGTAAAGGTAATAAAACAGGCAAAAAAAAAAAAAAAAAAAACAGGCAATTTTTAATCTGGCGCACGCCATTTTAAAGGGTCATACACCAGAAAAGTGTCATTAGAGATTTTTTGAATTCCCCAGATTTAGTTTTACAAACTAAACATCTGACATTAGAGAAGATATGACTCCCTTGCAACTCAATCCAGGTTTATAGGTGCTTGTGATTGGTTGCTAAGGGTCACTGCATTTTACGCATTGCAATATATATTTCTGAACCCAAGAATAAATAACATGGTGCCACAAGCTAGATCCAGGTCAAAGGGAGTCATCTCTTCTCTGATGTGGGTTGCGTAGCTCTCAACTATGAGCACTATTCAGCAAACCATGAGGACTTCATTAAATGTCTTCTAAATAACTTTATTTGTATATATTATTCTAGACCAGGTGACCCATAGCTTTTCTTTCCTTCCAGTCAGTGGATGGTCTCTACTGATGCACCTGCATCACCTCTCAGGACAGTGGTGTATTTAGGTTTTGTGCTGCCCTAGGCCTGACTAAACTTGTGCACCCCCTAATTTAAATATGAACCACCTCTTCCTGTAAAGGCCACACCCCTTCCTGTTTATGACCTGCCCTGTCATCTGTAAACCACAGACTTCAACCAGTCTATCAGTGCCCATCAGTCCAGCCTCATCAGTTCCAATAAGTTCAGCCTCATCAGTGCCCATCAGTGCAGCCTCATCATTGCAGCATATCAGTGCGGCCTCCTCAGTACAGCCCGATCAGTGGCCATCAGTGCATCATATCGGTGCCCATCACTACCGGCAGGTAGCAGTGTGACCGCTTTATGGGGGTGCCAGACTGATTTGCCCCATAGGACTGGCACTATACTAAAAGTTTAGTGCAAGCCGATGGGGACCCTTATTGTGTGGGAGCCAGGAGAAGGCTGTTTTTTTTCAGTGCGGCACTTGCTGCCCCCCTGCAAAGTGCTGCCCTAGGCCTGGGCCTTGTTGGCCTAGGCCAAGATACAGCACTGTCTCAGGATCAGTAATCATGTGGGTGTAGTATTACTATGTCCTCAAAGACAAAACCTGTATTATGGTGGAAATGGCAATGTGACAACATCACCGTTGTGCTGGAAATGCTGCAGTTTAAGCAGATCATAGCACTGCCAGCTTGATACAGAACATAAGGCCACAACAGGAGAACTGGCAGGATCAATGGCTAAAAGTCGATAGCAGATTTAGGAGATTAATAATAAAAGCATACTTTTTGTTTAAGGGAATTGGGTATTTTGCTTGGAGCTCCAGTTTAAACCAAATGGATATGAATCAATTAATGGACAGATTGATCCAAGGAATGCATCCACTACTGTGAAGATAAACTGGCTGCTGCCTTAGTTTTAGTGCATTTTTAGCTATCTCTGGATCAGCAGTTTTAGAAAGTATTTATATATGCTGAATTTATTAGGATCTCTTTCAACCCAACCAACTACTGTAATTATGGCCTTCATGATCAAAAGCATATAAAGTGAGATTCAAGCAGGGAAGAAATTAAATTACGGCAATCAATAATAATGAACAGGAGGTGTTAAACAATGCAGTAAACAAGACGTAGAATCCCTTGCAGCCACTGCAGCTCTTTGCATTGTACTTATACCACCATAGCAAACAGAATTTGATGCATAGACACTTTCCAGCAAAATGGGATTGTTGTATTTCCCATAAAATCCACGGTCGCTTGGTAGCAGGTTTTTGCAGCAGAACCTTTTCCATGCGGGAAATACTTTCATAGCGGCAGAGAAGGAATGAAAGGTTATGGTGGGCCATGATGACCCCAATTCCACTTGACCTGCATCTGAGGAGGGAGCAGAGGCCTCCAGGATTGGAGGAGTTTGGCAAGCTAAGCAGAGTGGATCCCTCGGGGAAAAGGTCCTCGCTGCTCCAAAGGCAAAAAGTAGCATATTCGTTAAGACTATGGATCCCTGCCACCTTGCTACCTACCCACTGCACCTCGGTCATAGTAGCATTGCAGACAGGGAGCAGCCCTCCCCACCTTTTCACCCAGCAGGGAGACTAAACACCTCTGGACCAGCACCAAAAAGTTATTAGGTAGTGCTGAAGCTGAGTTCACCATCCATTATGAAGACTGTGTCATTCAATGAACAATAGAGAAACCATACTTATGAATCAGAAGACAGAAGTCAATCACCAGGTCTTAATTACAGATGAGAGAGTCTCCAATTCAATCATGTTAAAGTGATTGTAAAGTTTTATTTTTTATTTATTTTTTTTAATAACAAACATGTTATATTTCAGTTGGTTTTGCACAGGGCAGCCTGGATCCTCCTCTTCTTGGGTTCCTCGTTGCTGCTCCTAGCCACTGTCCTGTGCCCCCACAGCAAGCAGCCTGCTATGGGGGTACCTGAGCTGTGCTGCAGCTCCGTCTTTCCATTCAGACAAGGAGCTACCATTTGGCCCCGTCCCCTCTCTCTCCTGATTGGCTAACTGACTGTAATTGACAGCCGCGGGAGCCAATGGTGCTGCAGCCGTGTCTCAGCCATTCAGGAGAGAGTCCCGGATGGCCGAGGGATTCATGGACATAGTTGGATATAGATGGGACTCAGGTAAGTATTAGGGGGTGCTGGGGAGCTTGCTACACTCAGAAGGTTTTTTTTTATCTGAATGCAGACTGCATTCAGATAAAAAACCTTCTGACTTTGCAACTCCTTTAAATCATGGTGGATATGTTTACCGATCACATGATCCACCAGCCAATCAACTTGTTTTGGCACTGATGAAGAGGGGACAAATAGATCCAGGTGGCATCTGTTGTGTTGTACACAATTATTTGTGAATTTACATCTATTTTGTTTTAATCAATAAACAGTTTAAAAAGGTAATGCACTGAGCTGGTGCGCCCTCTTTTTTGCTTTTGTAGTGCTATGATAGTTGGGCATGCCCAGTTGTAAGAGGGTAGCAAAGCCTGACGGCTTTCTTTATGCTTAGAGGAGTGGACAAGTTAGAAGCATTGGGTTTTGAACTTCACACCTGTATGCAGAAGATTGTTGATATTGTCTACATGTTCCTAGTGCCGCCATTCAAGAGCACCACCAATATGATGCCATCAATTATATTTCTTTGGCTTCCTGTGTGTGCCCAACACACCAATGTAGGCAGCGGTGGCATAGATACAGTGAGCACTCATGTAAGGATGGCTCCAGCAAAGCTCCATAGGACCTTGCAAGCAGAGGAGCCGTCCATACAATGGAAAACAAGGCCAGTGATGCGGGGACCTAGTCATGCAAGAATAAAAAAACGAGAAGCCCCACTTAAAATGAAAGTCAAGGCCAGCTATGAGGGAGAACCTAGTCATATAAGAATAAAAAAAATGAGGAGCCACTCTTACAAAGGAAGTCAAGGCCAGCGAGGGTGGGAAACTAGTCATATAAGAAGAAAAAAAAAATGAGGAGCTACCCTTACAATGTAAGTTAAGGCCAGCGATGGGAGAACCTAGTCATATAAGAAAAAAAAATGATGAGCCACCCTTACAATGGAAGTCAAAACAGAGGTATGTAGGCGCTTGGAGGTTTAAGAGTTCATACAGCAAGGAAATGGCTAAAAACAAGACTTAGGGGTAAAATGCTAAATGCACAAGAAGGGGGAGACCCAGGGGGGATTAATAGTCCATGTGCAAATGATGGCAGTCTTTGAAGGAAATCCGTAGGGGGTCCGCAGCTCAGGGCCAGCTCATTCAATGAGAGAGAAGTCAGCTCTAAATCGGATAAGGAAGAAGGAAGAGCGCCTCTTGAGTGCAAGATAGTGATTTATTATAACACAAAATACATAGTAACTTACATCAAAGTAAGGGTAAAAGCTTCTGTCATGTCCCGGTGGTTACGAGGTGGTATAGGGTGGTCCGTGCAATCCAGGGAGGCCTTGGATCCAAGGCCTCCCTGGATTTCACGGACCACCCTATACCACCTCGGAACCGCCGGGACATGACAGAAGCTTTTACCCTTACTTTGAAGTAAGTTACTATGTATTTTGTGTTAAAAAAAAAAAATCTTGCACTCAAGATGCGCTCTTCCCTCTTCCTTTTTACAATGGAAGTCAAGGCCAGTGATGGGGGGGCCTAGTCATATAGGAAGAAAAAAAATGAGGAGCCACCCTTACAATGGAAGTCAAGGCCAGTCATGTGGGGACCTAGTCATATAAGAAAAAAAAAATG
This sequence comes from Pelophylax lessonae, assembly GCF_965119305.1. NCBI lineage: Eukaryota > Metazoa > Chordata > Amphibia > Anura > Ranidae > Pelophylax > Pelophylax lessonae. The sequence goes on from NC_138770.1 coordinate 651,692,816, forward strand.
ATGAGCCACCCTTACAATAGAAGTCAAGGCCAGTGATGGGGGGGGGAGGCTAGTCATATAGGAAGAAAAAAAATGAGGGGCGACCCTTACAATGTAAGTCAAGGCCAGTCATGCAGGGACCTAGTCATATAAAAAAAAAAAAAAAAAATGATGAGCTACCCTTACAATGGAAGTCAAGGCCAGTGATGGGGGGACCTAGTCATATAGGAAGAAAAAGATGAGAAGTGACCCTTACAATGGATGTCAAGGCCAGTAATGGGGGAATCTAGGCATATAAGAAGGAAAAAAATGAGGAGCTACCCTTACAATGTAAGTTAAGGCCAGTCATGCGGAGACCTAGTCATATAAGAAAAAAAAAATGATGAGCTACTCTTACAATGGTGGTTAAGGCCAGTCATGCGGGGACCTAGTCATATAAGAAAAAAAAAAATGATGAGCTACCCTTACAATGGAAGTCAAGGCCAGTCATGCGGGGACCTAGGCATATAGAAAGAAAAAAAACAAGGAGCTACCCTTACAATGGAAGTCAAGGCCAGTAATAAGGGGACCTATTAATATAAGAAAAAACAACGAGGAGCTACCCTTACAATGGAAGTCAAGGCCAGTGATAGGGGGACCTAGTCATATAAGAAGAAAAGAATGCAGAAGCTGTAGAAAAAATAGAATGCAACGTAAGTGCTGCTATCATCTTCCTTATTAGAAAATAAAAAAGCCTTTAATATCACTTTATTGGTCAGGATGCACGTTTTATCTAAAACGCCTCCACAAAAATTCAGAGAATGGTTTAAGTGTTACAGTGTGGGCTATCAGACATTCATGTCATGAAAGATATGACACCCTCTCCACACCTTCAATGTGAACACAAAGCCTATTGTATAGGCTTTATAAATACCCTATATAGTCTGAGCGAACAATGGTCCAGGAAAAGGATTCATTGAGAGTCACTCTACAGAAAGTGCCGCTTGTTTTACATTGTTCACAAACTCCAAGAAAATGGTAAATTTGTAAAAATAAGGCAGGGAAGAATCTAAAAGCTTGGGGTGTAATTTTAGATCTGCTACAATTTGTTAGTGCAGCTGTAAATGTCTATAATTAGCATATAGAGCTTTCAGTTAGCTGTGTATAGAATGCATTATAAAAAAAAAAAAATCTCCTTACTATTCCCACAGGCAGCACAAGAAGACCATTAACACTATTTACTTCACAACTTCATGTCACAATTCAGAGAGATTTAACATACTTTGGTTACTTTAAAGTTGAATTTTAAGAAAACATTTAAATACACTATTGAAATACACTATTTTCACAATATGTTCATCTGGTGATCCAGCCAGTAACACACTTGGGGTCTTACGGTGGCTCCACTCTTCTATGGAGGAGCAACAAAGTCACATTGTCCTATTTCTGTATGGGGATGATGCCACTTTATTTTTTTTTTAATAAAAAAAAAACATCTAAGTAACTTTTCTCTAATTGATATGCAGCATTCACATGACCCAGCTCTCCCAGCCTGTGGCAGGAGGAGCTTCTGGTTCTCTGCTGCTGGTCACATGTTCAAATAAAAAAAAAAAAACAGCCTTTGGAATACAGAGTAATAATAAATAATTAATAGCAATAAACTGTTTTAAATTTAAATCAAATCTTTACTACTTTTTTAGAGCAATAATATGGCGCCCCCTGATGACGTCAGTATCTGACGAAACCGGTAGGGGACCGGCATCGCCTGTACTTCATTCATCTCCCCAGAGTCTCTCTGCCAGTCTGATGCTGTCGGCTGTTACTTCCACACGGCTTACCTGGGAATACCTCTGCAGGTTTCTGCTCTGAAGTTTACTGTGTTTGTGCAAAATGTGAGTGTAACATCTCTTTTAAGATATTAAATTTATTTTTGCGACATACTGCACTATGAGAAGTTTTCCTTTTCTATATTTACGGTACATCTGAGCTGTTATTACTGCCTATGAGGGTGCACTATCCTGGATTGTATGATGTCTGGTCAACAAGATCCATTATCCATCCATCTGTATCTGTGAGGATTACTATTGAAGCGATTGTGGATCCCTGTAATGGGGATCGACTATGTTTGGTAAGAGGCCACACTTATTGGTGTTTGGTGAAGGTTTCATCGCTACTACATCACTTGGTTCATGGGAATTTTCTTGAGGAGCCTCTACCTATGGACTTTTATGTTTTAAGCTTATGATGTTATCATTTTCATTTGCTTCACATTTATTGTCTTAGCATGTGCTAATTCATCTTATCAAGCGCTGCATACTTTGTTTATTTCTTGTTCTGCTAGTTGAGTTTCAACAACTTTTTTATGCCAGCTGCTGATACACTATATTTGTGTCATCATTACTGATCAAGCGCAGTGTATTGTTGTTTTTAGTAATATGGTGTGGGCAGATTTCTGCCAGTCACAGCCCTCCAGCCTGTGTCTTTGAATAAGAAGGAGGTGAAGCCACCATTAATCTACATGTAATATCCTACCCCCATTTTGCTTAGCTGGTGGGTATGGAGAAGGTGGGGGGAGTGAGATGTAATTTACCATTGTGCATTAGGGTTCGATCGATTATCGGCAAAGCCGATATATCGAGGGCCGATATGCTCTTTCCCGGATATTACCAATATTTTGGAAAGTGCTTGTACCAGAGTGATGCCTGCAGCTAGAGGCATCACCCCCCTACTGGCATCCATAGCCGACGGTCAGATGTCTTGTAATGACAACCGATGCGGCAGGGAAGCTGCTTGGCTGTCATTACAAGGATCGGGAGGGGACGCCCGTCCCCCCCGCCGCCTTCCATGGCTCACCTGGGTCTCCCGTCCCACAGGGAAACCCGGGCAACCAGCCTGCACGTCCGCTGAAGATCCGATCAAAGCCGCATTCAGTTCTGATCGGGTCTCCATGCAAAAACCCGGAAGTGATGTCATGACTGGCGCCAGATTAAAAAAAAATTAAAGCATTCAAAACGGCCAAACTTGGCGTTTTGAATGCTTTTAAGTGCAGAGGAGGGGTTTGGGGTCCTTTAGACCCCCAGATCCCTCAACAACAGTACTTGTCAAGTAAAAAAAAATAGAATTAATTTTTTTTTTCAAATGTATGAAAATATCGGCCCATATCAACCAATACCGATACGCGATGGGCAAAATATCGGTATCGGCATCGGCAATGAAAAAACGACATTGGTCGATTCCCTATTGTATATACACCCACATGTGTGACTCTATAGTCCGATGTGATAGGGAGGAGATGCTCAGCATAGAAACTCACAGACATGTGCAAGGCTGCCAACACTGCTCTGTGAAATCCCTAGCTGAATTGGGGACATAGACAGAAAGGGGAGATAGAGAGCAGCAGGATCAACCAGGTTTTTTGCAGAATACTGACAATGAATCTAATAGTGACTGAGTGAGTATGAACAGCATGTAATACACCATTTATTCATAGTTTCTTTTTATGATGTGGGATTAGTGACACTTTAGGTTGACAAAGTAATGCAACTGAAACAAAACAACTGCAATTAATCACAGACAATATTCCAGCTGTGTTGTGTAGTTGGGCTATTGAAAGATGATTTCTTATTGGCTGTGATGAGCTACTGTTTGCATATGTAAAGTAAAGCCCTAGGGCACAGAGCTATGTTTTATACTATCCAGTAGTTTGTGAAATTTTAGGTCTGCACTGTAAATAGCAGGGAGATATGTGACAACATTAATCTGCAATGGCCTAGTTTAGCTGTTTAAAATTCCACCAGGTGTGAATATCTCACCTTTCCAGCAAGTATGCATTAAACAATACTGAGCTCCACTTCTGCTGTGTGTGAAGACAATGAAAGTGCTGCACTATGATGAGCCTGTACCCATCTTTAAAGGCATTGCACACTTTCAAATGTTTTTGTTGCTCTATGTATTAGTTTAGTTATATTCCCTGTTCGGTTTATTTGCTTTAACCACTTCTGGACCGGAAGGATTTGTCCCCTTAATGACCAGGCCATATTTTAGGATTCGGCACTGCGTTACTTTAAAGGACAATTTGCGCGGTCGTGCGACACTGTACCCAAATAAAATTCATGTCCTTTTTCCCCACAAATAGAGATTTCTTTTGGTGGTATTTGATCACCTGTGCGATTTTTATTTTTTGCGCTATAAACAGAAAAAAAGAGCGACAATTCTGAAAAAATAAAAATATAAATATTTTTTCACATTCTGCTATATAACATTCCCAAAAAAAATTAAAAATCAAATTTTTTTTAATTTTAGGCCAATTTGTTTTCTGCTACATATTTTTGGTAAAAAAAAAATTTGCACTAAGTGTATTTTGATTGGTTTGCGCAAAAGTTATTGCGTCTACTAACTACGGGGAAGATTTATGTCATTTTTATTGTTTTTTTTAAATTTTTTTTTTTACTAGTAATGGCGGCGATCTGTGATTTTTAGTGGGACTGCGACATTGCGGCGGACAGATTGGACCCCTGACTGACATTTTTGACACTTTTGGGGGGGACCAGTGACATTACTACAGTAATCAGTGCTAAATAATATGCACTTTTACTGTAATAATGACACTGGCAGGGAAGGGGTTAACAGTGTGGGTGATCAAGGGGTTAAATGTGTACCTAGGGGAGTGTTTCTAATTGTGGGGGGGGGGGGCATGGTTTGTGGAATGACCATAGAGACCTGTTTTCCTATATAGAAGGATCACATGGGCTCGGTGATCATTCCAGGGAGAAGAACGGTCAGCTGTGTTTACAACAGCTGCCTGTCCTTCTCTCTCAGCGGGGAACGATCGCCGGTGTCAGGCGGCAATGTCAGTCGTCTGACCCATGCATCGGCTTTCCCGCTGACGGGGGGTGGCGGGAGCGAGCCAGCAGCGGCGAGCGCTCCCCCCTAGCTGCAGGCCCGTGACCAACGTAGCCTTTATGTCGGTTTGCCTGGGAGAGCCACACTGCCGCAGTAAATACACAGCGTGTGGTCGGCAACCGGTTAAAGGCATTGTACACTTTCAAATGTTTTTGTTGTTCTATGTATTAGTGTAGTTATATTCCTTGTTTGGTTTATTTGCTTTAATGTATTGATGGGCTTACATGTTGTGATTGCAGTTTGTAGTTTCTCGGCTGGCTTATTCTCCCACATCCATGCATTCATTCACCTAGCTTGTCCCTATTTGATAAAGGGACAGGGGGCTTCTTCTTCCAGGTCACAGATCATTCAGTCAATACGTCAACCATTTCCTCAGTGTTGCATCACAAATGTGGGAGTGCTCATGGTGATCTCTCTGTTAATTGCTCTGACTGTTTGTGTCTGTGTCAGATCAAATTACTGTGCAGTTCTCATTTGCAGAGCACTAGACTGAGAGACCCAGGGATTGTGGGATATTTAGTTTCTTCACAGGAAGTGTCAGTTCTCAAACTACAGACAGAGGTCATGCATTAACCTATGCAGTGTCATGCCACATGCCTCATGTTTGAACACAAACAGAAATGTATGACCCTTGAATAGGAAAATGTACTTTAAAATGATAAATGACACCATGAATTTGCATGATGAATGCATACATTTTGCAGGTGAAAAACACAAGGTGCAGGTAGGAAGGATTAGAATGCCTATAAATAACCTAAGGTACATGTTTGAAGAATTATTTTTAGGAGATTCAGTAGAAATGTGGCAGCAAGTTTCAACACTACTGAAAAATACTGGGGTTTTTCTTATCAGAATGACCTATCTTTTGGCTATAACAGTGTTGCTTTAAAGCCCAAATCTGGGAAACGTCAAAATTATCCAAAGCAGTGGGGCTGTGCCAACGGTACGAAGGTTAATTACTTTCATTTGGAGAGAAGGAGAAGGAGAAGCACTTTTACTTTTACCCGATCCTCTGCTCCCCCATGGGATAGCACTCCCCCACACTCTGGCAGTGAATTGTCCCTTAGCATCATCACATCCAGTGCAGGGCTATGGACTGTGTAATGATCTTAATGGTGTCAGGATCCTAGACCACTGGAACATAGGAGATATGCTGAGGTGACTGGTGTAGCAGGGGAGCATCAGGTAAGTAGATCTTCTTTTTAATGTCTCCTTGACCTAAATGAGCAATTACCCTTGTTTTGCAGGTACAGTCTCACTGCAAAGGATAACTTTTTAGTTACAGGGAGATGGGCCTTAAAGAACCCTACAGAGATACACAAGTATGTCTAGGTGTCTAGGCACATTATACCTGATTGCATGTTGTTTATATTAGTAACAGGGTTGATTTAATTAGGAGGTCATTATACAGGTAGGCAGGGCCTAACGACCCTGTTTAGGAGTAACCACTACCCAGACTCAGTAAACAATGTACCGTATTTATCTTGTCACTTGAAATTAGATTTTACAAGTAGATACAGCAATGACCATGAACTAATACAGGGGTGTCAAACTCAATTTCATCGAGGGCCACATCAGTATTATAGTTGCCTTTAAAGAGCCGGATGTATCTGTAAGACTATATAAATTTAACCTGGGCTTTTTGTCTGAGAGAATAGGTGCAGGAACTCAACCATGCCCTCCCCTGATGAACTGCATCGAGTGGAGGATGTGTCCAAGTTGTACTGAACAGTGGGAGGATCTTAAAGGGGCAATAAATACCCGTAGTGCATTATGTGCAGAGATGAGGGGTGCCCTATGTATAGAGTGCAGAGTTCAGGTGTGCTCTGCATAAAGAGTGCAGGGTTGAGGAGTGCGCTACATATAAAGTGCAGGGTTTAGGAGTGCGCTATGCACAATGTGCAGGGTTCAGCTCTCTTGGCTGTTCACATCTGACTTCCACCCCTCCTTGCCTCTGACCTATGCACCATTCTCCCTCCCCCCCCCCGGTTTCCTCTTATCTCACCCACCCGACCCGGCTCTAGTATCTCCTGGCAGTGTAGGCTGCTCTGTCCCTATCTCTCACTTGCAGGAAGATCATTGGTTGGAATCTGAAACCGGACACCGATGGGAATCACAGTGCAGCTTGCCACGTGATGCCCCATCCCACACTGCACCTGCCATCCAAATCTTCCTTTCCCCTGCCATGAGTGCAGGGCAGGCAGAGATCTGTGAGACTTTCCACCAGATTTCAGCTAAAAACAAGCCCTGGGTGCGAGGGCCACATGAAATGACCTTGAGGGCCGCATCTGGCCCGCGGGCCTTGTGTTTGACACATGTGAACTAGAACAACATTAAACATCGCTCAATGCTATATTGCTTCAGTGACTCACAGTTGGGTGCTGGCATAAGGAGAGCCCGTCCTAGTTCTATACACACACATGTGGGAGAAGAATGCATAGAATGCTGTACTCCAGCCCGAGTGGACAGGAAATAAAAGTGGCTTCAGCCAGGCCAAACCCACTGACACGTTTTGCCCCGCCAACAGGGCTTAGTCATAGAGAGGTAATAGAAACAGCAATGCATTGATAGAGGTCAAAACAGATTGATAGAGAACAAATATCCAACACAGTACTGACTGACTGACTCACGATTACAAAGACGGGAGGGGTGGTGGCACTGCTAGATGGCACCAACTTCCTGCTGTAAGAGGCTGTCCAACAATCCAATCCCGAGCAACGGAATGTAGTTACACATTGGCAAGAGAACCCTATTCTTTCCCTTCTCATCGGAAACATCTTACTTCACTATATCTATTTTGTCCCTAATTAGTGGGGATCTTTCCCTGCCTTACACATGCCACAGGTGCAACCAAATTAAGTGGGAACCTCCTATATATCAGGCCCCCAGCAAGGTGGCAGCCGCAGATCACATGGGATTTCGGTATTCAGTAGGATAGCTGTCCTCCACAAGATGGCTAACTATAGCCCATAGCAGGTGACAAATGGTTATCAATAGGTTCTTGCCAGCCTGTAGAAACAGAACAGTGCCATCTTCAGGTTGGAGTATATACTGCAGCCTCCACCCTCCTACATGCATAATACCTACCTGTATGTATAGTCACAGTGTTAGACCAACAACACTAGGTAATAAAATGCAGCGGACACTGAAGGCCTCCCCCCTCTCTACCTGGGTTCTGTTGTACAGAGACAACAAAAAAAAAAAAAAGAAAGACCTAATGCACTTATATAAACTATATAAAAAAGAAACATAAAAACATAACTGCACCAAAAAAGCATTTGGAGTTCAGTTATAAACAGCAGAATCTATTTCTCCTTTGTTTCAGTCTGCAGTATAGATTTACTTTGGAAGCCAGACTCTTAGAGCTCCGAATGGCAAAAGCTGATTTTCTTCCTGAAGGGGTTAAACAAATGAAATGCCAACTACCAATCATGAAAGGCGCAGTTTGCCTCTGGTGTGTGCATTTATTTCCAGCCATCATCCCATTAGTAGTGTACATCCATTCGGATCTTGCATGCATGCCATTCCCAGGGAAGAGCCTTATCTCTGCTGCTATCACCATGAAATGTCCCAATTTTCACAGCTGCCGTATCATTTAACTTCCGAAGTTTTCCCATTTGTGACAGTTTATGAAATAGCATCCATCGCAGATGCTTAACAAAGGGCGCGTTTGTTTGTGAACCGTTCTGCCTCTTATCATTCTCAGCTTGTTTTTCTGGCCTGTGCTGGGCTCAGCAGCTGTTAATTTAGGATACTGAGTAAACAATATCATATACAGTTTGGTCAGCCAAGCGGCACGGGACATTGTTCTGTATTTTACATATATTTTTCCTAAAAGTATTGCATTTTCAAGGCATGTGAAAGTATAGCTATGGGATCTTCAATTCTAATGCCAAGAGCAGTGGTCTCCATATATTTCATGCTGGGGCTCCAGGTGTCATTATATTTTTCGAGTCCTTAACCACTTAAGCCCCGGAGGATTTGGCTGCTCAAAGACAAGGGCCTATTTTGTGATTCGGCACTTCGTGACTTTAATGGACAATCGTGTGGTCATGCAACGCTATACCCACAAACAGAGCTTTCTTTTGGTGCTATTTGATCACCTGTGCCATTTTTACTTTTTGCGCTGTAAACAAAAAAAGAGCGACAATTTTGAAAAAATAACAATATTGTTAACATTTTTTTATATGAAATTCCCCCCCCCCCCCCCCAAAAAAAATGTAAAAATCAAAATTTTTTAACATTTTAGGCCAATTTGTTTTTTGGTACATATTTTTGGTAAAAAAAAATCACAATAAGCGTTTTTGGATTGGTTTGCGCAAAAGTTATTGCGTTTACTAACTACGGTAAAGATTTATGTCATTTTTATTGTTTTTTTTTTTTAACTAGTAATGGCGGCGATCTGCGATTGTTTTTTTGCGGGACTGCGACATTGTGGCGGACAGATCGGACCCTTGACTGACATTTTTGACACTTTTGGGGGTACCAGTGACATTACTACAGTAATCAGTGCTATAAATATGCACTGTTACTGTAATAATGACAGTGGCAGGGAAGGGGTTAACTTTTTTAGTGATCAAGGGGTTAAGTGTGTCCCTAGGGGCGTGATTCTAACTGTAAAGGGGTGTGGCTAGTGATGTAACCACAGAGACATACGATCCTACATAGCAGGTTCGTATGATCTCTGCAGTTACACCAGGGAGAATGACAGGCGGCTTTGTTTACATCAGCCGCCTGCCTTTCTCCCTCTCCAGCGGGAGATCGCGAGTGGCCGGTGGACATCGGAGCCGCCGGTCACTTGCGCGGGGAAGTCAGGGAACGAGCGGGGGCGGGAGCGCGCCTCCGGTGGCGTGCGCTCACCCCCAAGACGCTCGAGGGCGAGCGATGTACCGGTAAGTCGATTTGCCCAGGAGGGGCTGACCGCCGCCGTATATAGTCGTGCAGCGGTTGGCAAGTGGTTAAAGTGGATCTTCACCCTCTTAGTAAACTCTCCAATCCACCCCTCCTCCCCTCTGCTGTCTTTTTTTTATTGTATTTATTAAGGTGGAGGGGGCATGCCTAGCCTGAACCCAGAAGGGCCAGAGGACCTCTTGATGGTTTCACAAGCAACATGGCATCATAGGACCAATTACTGGCAGAGGACTAAAGGATTCCAGCAGAACAACACTGGATCCTCTGGGTGGGTGGGGTGAGTATCAGAAATGTGTACAACACACCACCTGGTAAACAGGGGTAAAAAACAATTTAAAAAAAAGTTAAAATGTTCAATTTGGCATTTATTCTGGACCCCAAAAAGATATTGTTCCCAAAACCACTTAATAAATGATATGCCCAACCAATAGTTTTTAAAGTAAGAGGTTCTCTTTAAAGAAAAAAAGCAACCAAGAGGTGCTTGGGTTTTGATGTGAGTTCATACAAAGTACTGAGAGAGGAATAAAATAATTTGGAGATCTCACTGGCTCAGGTTAGGCTGCTCACAACATACAGGGCTATCCTCCAGTGGGTATCCAGAGGTTACCAGAACAAAAAAAACATGCACCAATGGAAGGAGCACTAAGCCAAATGATAAAATAGTACAAATTATTGTATTGGTTTGCACTAAAAAAAGGTGAACTTATTTTTAGGGGCCAGCAGCCTTGAAGGCTGCTGGCCCCTAAAATGCGAATCGCGATGGCTCTTTTTAGCACAAACGAATGCTTTTTTGTAATCTTTTATCATTTGGTTTGGGGCTCCCTCCATTGGTGCATGTTTTTTTCTTTTTCAGTTTCTCCCCAAGGACCACCCCTACTCACCCACTGATGACCACCCCTACCCAACCAACTGATGACCACCCCTACCCACCCACTGATGACCACCCCTACCCACCCAACTGATGACCACCCCTACCCACCCACTGATGATCACCCTTGCTGTGCTTCCCCCACCACTCATTTTTACCATCAGAACTCTCAGAAATACTGCCCTTCTTCCCAAGATGCAGTGCTCATTCCTGATCAGCCAATAGACAACCCACAACGCTTTCATGGGGGTGGAGCTAGTGGTCATTAACCCTGTGTAAGCTTTGACACAGAGTATACACAGGTTTTAGACACACAGCTGCAAAGGAGGAAGAGGTGGGGGGACGGGGCATGCAAAGGTGAGTATTAGTATGTGTTGATCGGGGTGTGAGTGTGTGTGAGTGTGTGGGGGGGGGGGGGGGGAGAGGGAGTGTGCCTTCAAGCAAACCAGTTATTTTGCTCCAAACAGGCAAAATACCATTGCATTAAAACAGGAATTCTGTTAAAGTTCTAAGACTGCAAGACGATATAAGATGAATTACAGACTAAGGAGCTTATTTATGATTTTGAGCTTCAGCTTTGAGATCAATAAAACAACATCCTAAGCCTTGCCAGTCTCAAGCTGTCCATCTAGAAGACTAAATGTTGTTTGAAGGAAGGTGTTTCTTTCAGGGTGAGTTACAGCAAGAACATCTGATCCATGTAGAAATAAACATCCTTATCTTTTTTTCCAAAGAACATTCAAGAGAGGATTAGATACATATGAGGGTAAAGCAGACAGTTGAATGGATCCCATATATTCATTGGGAGGACACATTTGGAACCATGACTATGACTGCCAACATAATCAACAAATATGATAAATTACCCAGTGTCAGGGCCATCTTACCGAATGGGCATGCTGGGAAGTTGCACAGGGGCCCCACTTACCCTGGGGGGCCCCACCTGCCCATAGACCCAGCCAAGCATTAGTCCTGATTCCCGTGTGCATCCCGCCGCCGAACTTAGCAGGTGGCAAGCGCCTGTCAGGCCACTTGGGCCATGGAGGGGGAGCCCACAACTGCAGGAATGCCTGTCTGCCTCTAGGAGAACAGGCACACACAGGAAAGTCCAGTCCGTCTGTTCACCAGACCCACCCGCCAAACTTGGAAGCTGTCATTAGCCTGGCACTGCTGTAACAATAAATATTGCCCTATCGATAATTTGCATTTGTATTCTTGTGGGTGATTGCGTAGGCAGGGCCCCAGTGCACTGCATTGCCCGGGGCCCTTTAATGCTCTTAAGATGGCACTGCCCGGTGTGGGTCATCAACTCACAACATAAAAGGTTATAACAATGCAAGGTGAACAGGGCCTAAAACAACGCTAGGTAATAAAATGCAACCTAATTGGTGGACACTGAAGGCCTTCCCCCTTTCTACCTGGGTTCTGTTGTACAGAGACAACCAAAAAACAATATAAAGAAAGACCTAACACACTTACTGTATACAAACTATATCAAAATGAAATAGATAAACACATAACTGCAGCCTAACTGGTGGACGCAGAAGGCCTTCTCCTTTCTACCTGGGTTCCTGGCATGATATCAATGAAGTAAAGGATGCTCCTAACTGGAGACAGGTGGTAAGCTTAGACTTGCATACATATACACATAAATGATAGACTATACATTTTTGTGTGATCAGTATGTGTTTCTCATGAGAGTAGAACACATTTCACCAGCAACAAACAGTCATATTCTTACTGCATGACTTGCATGCTAAGAATATTGCCCAGGGAAGTGCAAGCCTTCTATTTAAAGCCTAACTCCCGGCATAGCTTGAGGTTGTTTATATACATATTTTATTTTTAAAAAATATATAAAATTGCTAGATCAGACAAACTGTTGGATGCATGATGGTAATTAGACAAATTCATGAGAGGATAAAGAAAATCTTTTCTGTGAAGATTTTCTTATGTAAAAAGGAAACCTCTCATGATCTATTTAATTACCATCATACATCATATAGTTTGGCCGATCTAGCATTTTTATATTGCTTTAAAAAATATGATTTATTCTGATATATAGGGATGACTGCTATATACTGGAACAAATTATTGTTATATTTATTTATCTATTTAAAATTATTTAATTTTTCTATTTTAATGTTTCTATTTTTTACTTATTTTTTGTTTTGTTTTGTTCTATATAGGTATTTGTGGTAGGCTCGGGTTCACATATATGCGAGTCCGGTTTCTGTGCAGAGTCCGGTGCGGTTTCCATTCAGCGGTTCAGGTGCACAGGTGCGAATCTGACACCTAAATCACACCTGAAAAAAGACTGAAAAATGCACAGGACCCTTTATTAATTTGTACAGCAACCAGCCTGCATATACTGTATGTATAATATATATATGTCCGTGTGTTGAGTTATTTCAAGGGACAGCAAATTTACACTGTTATACAAGCTGTACACTCACTACTTTACATTGTAGCAAAGTGTCATTTCTTCAGTGTTGTCACATGAAAAGATAGAATAAAATATTTTCCAAAAATTATGAGGGGTGTACTAATTTTTTTTGAGATACTGTATCCTTATATATGAGACATCCACCTATTACTATTACTATCATTATTACATCAGTTTATAACTCAGAAGCTCTAATGATTTTTATCCTTTTTTCCTTTTTTTTTTACCTGGCTTTTATCTCTTATATCTATCCACAACATTGTAACCTTTTATCGTCTTGTCATTGTGGCATGTTTGTTAAACCGTTCTACTCTTTTCTTTATTTTTTATCCTTGTATAACATGAAAAAATAAAAAAAAAGGAGGGGAAATCTCCTCAACGTGAATACAGAGAATATTAACCACTTCAATACCGGGCACTTTTACCCCCTTCTTGCCCAGACCAATTTTTAGATTTTAGCACTGTCACACTTTGAATGACAATTGCGCGGTCATGCAACGCTGTACCCAAATGCATTTTTTATCATTTTTCTCACAAATAGAGCTTTATTTTGGTGGTATTTAATCACCGCTGGGTTTTTTATTTTTTGCTAAACATACTAAAAAAGACCGAAATGTTGGTAAAAAGAAAACGTTTTTTTCATTTCTATATATAAAATTTTGTTTTCTCGTTCACCAATGGCTAATGATGAGGCTGCACTGATTTGCACTGATGAAGCAGCACTAATGGGCACTGATAAGGTGGCACTGATGAGTCGCTAATCTGCAGCACTGATATGCAGCACTGATGGGCACTGATAGGAGGCACTGATAAGCGGCACTGATATGCAGCACTGATGGGCACTGATATGCAGCACTGATGGGCATTGATATGACGCACTGATAGGCGACACTGTTAGACAGCACTGATGTGCAGAGATAGGCGGAAATTATGGGCACTGATAGGCAGCACTCATGGGCACTTATAGGCGGCAATGATAGGCACTGATAGGGGGCAATGATGGGCATTGATAGGCGTCAATGATGGGCAAGAATAGATGGCACTGATAGGCCGCACTGATGAGGAGACACTGAATGGCATTACTGATGGGCACTGATTGGCATCTGTGATGGACACTGACAGGCATCACTGATGGGCACTGATTGGCATTTCTGATAGGCACTGATTGACATCTGATGGCCACTGATGGACATCTTTGCTTGGCACCTCTGATGGGGGCTGCACTGATAATCAATGCGCTAATTATCAGCGCAGACCCCCCTTGTCAGGTGAGCCGACGATCGGCTCTACTCTGCTCGCGCTTGTCAGCGCAAACTGAGGAAAGCCAATTACTGCCACTTCCTGGTTATCGCTGTGATCAGCTGTGATTGGTCACAGCTGTTCACATGGTAAAGAGCCTACGTCCTAGGCTCTTTACCAAGATTGGAGATGCGGTTTGTCAGAGTGACACACCAAACCACCAATCACGACCTCAGGGGGCGCGTGCGAGTGGCTTATCCTGCTGAACGTCATATGACGCCCAGTCAGAATACCTGAGCCACCTTGCAGACATCATTCCGCAATAGGCTGGTAGGGAAGTGGTTAAAAATGTTGGTTGCCACTCATACGAGAAACAATAATTGGTAGATCAGGAGGTGGGCTTTATTATTACTAAATTACCTCATGTTTTCCTAGAATTGAAAATCTTGATTTATTTGTCAGTGGCAGATAACGTTGCTCCAAATGTTCATTTCTCCTCCATCCTTGGGTACGTTTGGCACCCGCTCAGAAGCATTCCCCGCTCAGCGAACCACATGTCAATGCCTAAGCCCGTAAGGACGAAGCGCGTTGGTGAGGGGTGGTATCACACGCAGGATGTGAATGTGTGGATTGAGTGATCTGAATCATTTTAGCACAGGGACATCACTTATGTGCGGCCCCTTTTTCTTTTAACACTTGATTTATTTATATTCCTGTATTTACACATCCAACTTCATGAATAATTTAGCCGTTGTGTAAAGAACGTTTTATGAGTACTTCATAGATAATTACTTTTTAGGACCGTGCAAAGCTAAAAGAAGGTTGTCGGAGCTTCAGACAATCACACAAATGGGTCATGTATTAATTGTCTTACCCTTAAAGGCTAAGTTCCCCCTTTTTTTTTTTTTTTCTAAAATCCAGCTCCCCCATGTACCAATATACCATTAACCTCTTCCGGAGCACCCGCCGCAGTTTTACGTCGGTCCTTTGACATTAAATACTGATGTTATGGCAGCAGATAGCTGCCATAACCCTGGAATTTTCTTACAGGGTGGGCAGTCCGCTTTTACATATAAGTGGCCCCAGTGGCAGATTCACCGCAGGATCACTTTTATGGGCCGCGGGAGCGGTGACTCCCTTCCGCCACTTCGCGGCCGTTTTCCTGGCTTTCCGGAGCCGTCGGTAGCGGGGAAAACGATCCAGCTCATCCATGTCCCAGGCAGGAAGTCCAGCGAGAGCAAGATGGCTCCAACTCGACTCTATGGCATTGGAGGACCAGAGCGACATCATACTTTGCTTCTTACCAAGGAACTAAAAGGGTCCTTTTTTTTTTTTTGCTTTTAAAGGTGGATGTGAGATCTGAGGTCTTTTTGACCCCAGATCTCACATTGAAGAGAACCCATCCTGCTTATTTCTATTACAAGGGATATTTATATTCCTTATAATAGGAATAAAAGTGATCAATTTTTTTTTAAAGGGACAGTATAAAAATAAAAAATAAAAGGTAAAATAAATAAGAAAAAAAAAATTTAAATCGCTCCGTCCCTCAGAGCTCTTGGCAGAAGCGAACGCATACGCAAGTCGCGCCCACATATGTAAACAGTGTTCAATCCACACATGTTAGGTATCACCTCGTTCAATAGAGTGAGAGCAATCATTCTTTGTCTATAACTCTAAA
The DNA here is from genome assembly GCF_965119305.1 of Pelophylax lessonae. Lineage (NCBI taxonomy): Eukaryota > Metazoa > Chordata > Amphibia > Anura > Ranidae > Pelophylax > Pelophylax lessonae. The sequence continues at coordinate 651,708,818 of NC_138770.1, forward strand.
CTGCTAACCTGAAGAAATTTTTAAAGTGTCGCCTATGGAGATTTTTAGGTACCAATGTTTGTTGCCATTCCACGAGCATGCGCAATGTTGAAGCATGACATGTTGGGTATCTATTTACTCGTCGTAACATCATCTTTCACATTATAGAAAAAACATTGGGCTAACTTTACTGGTTTCTCATTTTTTAATTAAAAAAGTGTATTTTTTCCAAAACAATTGTGTTTGTAAGACTGCTACGGAAATATGATGTGACATAAAGTATTACAACGATCTCCATTTTATTCTCTAGGGTCTCTGCTAAAAAAAAATATATATATATATATATATATATATATACATGCATATATATATATATATATATATATACATGCATATATATATATATATATATTTTTTAGCAGAGACCCTAGAGAATAAAATGTATTTTGGGGATTCTAAGTAATTTTCTAGCAAAAAATACTGATTTTAACTTACAAACAACAAGTGTCAGAAATAGGCCTGGTCCTTAAGTGATTAATGTACCTCTGTCGCACAAAAATACAAGTTTTCTTTGATTTTGAAGACAAGCCTATCTAATCCAAGGCTATATTTTGCAGATCACTTCAGAAACTTCCTCAGAAACTTCCTGGTATACAGACAGGACAAACTAGCCGTTCTCAACTCCAGTTCTCAAGTACCCCCAACAGGTCATGTTTTCAGGCTTTCCATTATTTTGCACAGGTGATTTGATCAGTTTCACTAGTAATTACTAGTGATCGACCGATATCGGTTTTTCGCTGCTGATACCGATACCGATACTTTGGCAAATGGTATCGGTATCGGCCGATATTGGCCGATATTTTCATACATTTAAAACATTTTATTTTTTTTACTTTTAGCACTTGCCGGGTACTGTTGTGGAGGGATCTGGGGGTCTAAAAGACCCAAAACCCCTCCTCTGCACTTAAAAGCATTCAAAACGCCAAGTTTGGCTGTTTTGAATGCTGTCATTTTTTTAAATCTGGCGCCAAGTACCCGGAAGTGATGTCATGACATCACTTCCGGGATTTACATGGAGACCCGATCTGAGCCGAATGCGGCTTTGATCAGGTCTTCGGTGGCCGTGCAGGCTGGTTTGCCCGGGTCTCCCGGTGGGACGTTCCTAGAAGTTGCAGCCAGGACTCCAGGAGAGAAGTGTACTCCTGTTTAGGAACAAAGGCAATATCCTTGAGACGGCATTCCATGTGGGAGAGGTTCCAGATATTCTGTCTGGAAATGCCTCCTAAAGATGGACGTAGCATACTGAGGATCATTACCACTGCCATTTCTCCCATTTGGCATTTTGACCTCTGAGGTCGATTGTATCTGCTAAGCAGGTCTTCCTTACGGTGGTGGTTATTCAGTGGCGGTGGAGAACATAATACTTTTTCACATGTGCTTCTATATGAGGATACTACATTCATATTAACTATCAATCGTGCTGTTCATGAAGATATTAGATCCCCGTCATTGTCATCACATCAATTTCACTTTTGGGGCTTTTTTTTTTTTTTTTTTGGGACTCTATATTCACATGGTTGCAAGATATCAGCTATTTATTTATTTATTTATTTATCATCACTGGTTTTATTTTTGTTTATCTTTATTGATACCATTTATTTATATTTATTTTAATCTCCTTTATTTATATTTTTTCATCATTTTTGTAGCACAACTTTTTGATTTCTACTTTTATATATATATATATATATATATATATATATATATATATATATATATATATATATATAATATTATTATATATAATATTAATATATATATTAGCGAAACCAGATCGTACTGTGTCACTTCCGGTCGGTGGAGCGCACGCCGGAACTACACCGGAACCACCATACCACACACGATTAGGAGGAAGCAAGTCATTTTTAATGTGAGTGGATATTTTATTTTTATTAAACTTCAACTATATACTTTACCATGGAGATTCCTTCTTTTTATTTGAGTCACGGAGACCATCTAACAGCCTAAACAGCCTATATCGGGATACTATACCTCCTACCACCATCCATACAGACGGGACTAGGTCCAACACTAAAATCCCAGGCTTATGATCATTACCCTTCTGGTGAGTAGGGTCACCATAGGGGAGCACTATTGATGCACCTTTGCAGCACCCGAAGAAGTATATACTAAGCACCTAGAGCACTGAGATCACTTTATATGGACTCTAATATTTTGTATATGGACTCTAATATTTGTGCATAGTATTTATGATTTATATATGTACCTACAGATTGATTATTATTGGTATATTGATTTAACTATCTACTGGATTGCACTGATTACTACACTACACAGATAAGGCACAGTTAGCACTTTATTTACCTTTTGTCACATGCATATACAGCAGCGCTGACATCTTTTTGTATTTCTACTTCTATATATGCATTTTCCTTTTTTCAGCAATCATACTAAGCTGCACCCCTTGAACGCCTGAAGAAGCCAGCGGACCAAAACGAGTCGGTCAGAGTTTTTTTGTGATATATGTGATATTATATTTGATTCATATCTTGCATATGATATTGTATAGGGGAGTACCTCCAAATTGGGGTTGGATTAATTATTATGATGTGCTCAACTCTTTCAAGTATTTTAAGGGATGATTACTCCGAAATAATAATTTTATTGAATTTGTAATAAAAGTCTATTTTTAATATACAAATATTTTTGTGAATCAATCTGAATTAGAGTTTCAACACCCTTAAAGTCCCATTTTCTCCTCTATAAAAGTTTTTCTAATGTTATTTGGGGTGTGGTGTCAATTCAACAACTAAACTCATCTCTTGCTGTATTAAAAGATTTGACTGCAGCAAAAGCTCAAATTCTTTTTATGAAAGACTCACTGCAGATGAAGAATTTAAAGGTCCATCTACATGAGACTGAAGATCAACATACCACACTGTGGGGCCCTTGGATTCTTTTTTTATTGGATTTTCAGCTTTTAAGAACCGTTCCAACACCATTATTCGGAAACACAAACCCTGGCTTGTCACCTGTTTCATGGTTTCTAGGAGGATCATCCTTCGCCACTGGGTCTCCCACTACACCCAAGGTGGGGGAAGTCAAGACTGATCTTAATGCCCTTTTACGAAAAGAGCACCTGGACTTGTCTCTCACCAAGGCTAATCCTTTCAAATTCTGGAGGAAATGGTCAGCCTACGCAGGACTTTACTATACGCATCTTCCCCGTAGCCCAAATGAGATAGGCCTTGGTACCTCAGATAACGGAGAACCCGTTCCAAGACCCCCCCCTGCTGATAGCCTTAACACCCAGGTTTACTTGACTATTGCATCTGATAGATTACTGTATGTTATGTATTTTCTTGTGAGCGAAGTATAAATCTTTAGGTTGTAGACCACTCAGACTTTCCCCTCCCCCCCTCTCCATTCCCCTTCCCCTTCTTCCTCTCCCTCCCCTCCCCCCCCGTCCGTGTATCATCATAACTATCGTCCCCCCCTCCACCTCACCTTTCCCCCCACCCTATCCTGTTTTACGCTATTACTCCCTTCCATGATGTAATTACAGAAGTTATTTGGTTTCTGCTGTGTTTATTGCACTTTGTTGTTGTAATTACATGTCCTCTTGCATGTTTTGTTACTTTTGAAATACCAATAAAAACTTCTTTAAAAAAAAAAAAAAAAGAACCGTTCCTCATCCTCAAGTTGGGGAAATTGCAGTGCATGGCACTCAACTGAGCATATGGTAACGTGATGGGATGAGACCCATAATATTCATAATTATCTAGGCCAGAGGCATAACTAGAACCTTCAGGGCCCCGATGCAAGAAACCATGAAGGGCCCCCCAGACCCCTGGCCGGGGCCCTTCCCTTCAAGCCCGGGGCTCTTCCCACTAATCCTGGGGCTCTTTAATCTCATTGCATGGCCTTTTATTATGGTCCCGCATCAGGATCCTTTCACAAGTTCTGCAGTGGGCCCCCTTCCTGCAATCTTGGGGCCTCCCCACAGTGGTGAAATGCCAGGGCCCGGTCGCAAGTGTGACCTTTGAGATCCTAGAAGTTCACCCACTGGTTTGCTACCGGGCCCCCTGGAGCATGGGGCCCGGTAGCGATTGCAACCCCTGCAATCCCTGTAGTTACGCCCCTGATCTAGGCAGTGGTTGTCCTACTTTCACCACTTGAGATCGTCTTCCCCTATAGAGGTGGACCCTTTGCATTGCACTCGCCCAAATCTCTCATTCCTAGTTATCTTTTCTCTTTGCTTCTCCTTCTTCACGTTTCACTTATTTCTTTTCTTCTCTCCTTTCCTCCTGATGCTATATTCTTTTCTTGGGGATTGCAGCCAGCAGATTGGCCCATCTCTTCTGAAACATTTGTACAGAGCAGGATGAAAATGCTCCTGGACAATTAAGCCTTGCTTTCCAATCTTTAATACTTTTTGTATTGAGTGTCCAAATGTACAGTATGTATTTCACCAGGTTTGCATGGAATTCTGAATATCTGTGTGCTGCTGCCTTTTGTTACCTCAATACATTTTCATTACATAAAAAGAGTTCTTATTGAAGGATTGTGTAGGTGACACAAAGGGAGCCTGCTCTCCTCAGTTATGGGATATTGTTTCTTTTGTACAATTAGGAGTACATCTGCAAAGATTTAATTAAAATAATTTTCCCTTACACTCCATTTCAAGCCCTCATTGTGTGTCAACACAATTGGGTCCCCTCATTCCACACTCCTAATTCGAGCAATAAAAGAAGACTCTGCACATTCCCAAATTTCAAAGTCAAAGCCTAAAATTAATTACAATGTATCACTGATAACATTCCACGGATCTAAACATTACCCGGATGTGCCCATATCTATATTATCCATGACCATTTTTTTTAAAGCAAGTCCAAGTAAACCAAGTCACTAAAACCTCACAGGCACTTTCTGTTTTAGGCTTTTTCCCAGTCTTCCAATTTTACTCTTGTGTTGGCACCTTGTCACCATCAGCAGAAAACTTTTCCTAAGAAATGCCATGCAGTCATAGTAAGGGTTGTAAAAAATTAAACTTCAAAAAACTCACCATGCCTCTTACTGAATGCCTCATACTGTCTACTTTCCAAAAAGGGGTCATTTGGGGGGTATTTGTACCAGCGGTGGGCTGTCCATAAGGGGCACAGAGGTGCCGCCCCATAATCTCTATGCGTCTCCCCCTAATCTCCATGCGAGCAATGGACACATTATGTTCTATGAGGTTTATTTTTATTTTTTTGAAGCACATGATTAAGAGTTGGAGGCTCTAATTGGCTTCAATAAATATAATCCAGTGTCCAAAATGTAAAAAAATATATAAAGTGCAGGATGTATTTAAGGTGCAGTCCAAACTTATATTCTTCCAAAGAAGTTTATGGTGCCAAAAGGTGCTCAGAATCCAAATAAAGTGCCCAAGTGCTCTTCAAAGAAAATCCCCCTATGGGGATGCACTCACCAAATTTGGGATGTAAATGAGCCTTAAACGTGTGTAAAATTCCGATTGAGAAGTAAGAGCAGCCTCACGGAGACTTAAGGTTTCCCTTGCCCGGATGGATGGATGGCTGCAATCCTTTACTATTGGCTCCTTACTAGTTCCTCTCCACTCTCTCCCCAATGGTGTGTTCAGAAGGAAGGAAAGAAGCCAGACATCGTGAAGCCCGTAATGTATTTATTAAAAATATTAAAAAAATGGTACTCACAAAGGTAATAAATGGTTAGGCATTAATCGGCATATACAGCAGAGTCCTTCACCTCCGTATCCGCTGCCGGCGTGTGGTTCACGGTGGTTCTCAGGAAATTACGCTGTAGCGTACCGCTGCCCGGAAGTGCGTCGACGCGTTTCGTCCGCCTTGTGGGCATTATCAAAGACCTTTCTTTCTGTTGCACTTTACGTATTTATGAATTTATATTTACTGAATTTTTATGCACTTAATTTTTAGTAAAACCTTTTATCACAGTATACCAATTTTAATCATATAACACTTATCTATAGATTTTACCTGCTAGCGCTGCCTTTATACGTTTTTTAGTTTTTCCCAGTGTTTTACTTGGTGAGCAGCAGCTTCAGGATAGATATATATATATAAATTTAAAAATAATTACAATTCACTATTATTTATTCATCACATTATTCATTTACTGTTTTACAAGCAGCCAAGGCCGCCCACAACCTGGATAAGGTAAATGTAGGGCTGACAAGTGGGTGGGGGGGGGGGGTGAGGGTTGGGGGGTTTGTTTGCTGCCTCCCCCCCCAAAAAAAAAAAATATGGAGCATCAGCTGCCACTGATTTGTACTGTCCTGGCATTTTCAGGACTAAAGAAATGAGAGGCTGCCAGTACATCAGAAATTATTTATTTTCATATATATATATATATATCATCATTTGTAAGCACTATAACTTTCTTACAAACCAATTAATATACATTTATTGGGATTTGTTTACCAAAGACATGTAGCAGAATACATTTTGGCCTAAATGTATAACCAAATTTGATTTGATTGGATATGTTTAATGACAGAAAGTAGAAAATATGTTTTTTGTTTTGTCTTTTCTCAATTATAATCACCAAAAAATTAAAAAAAAAAAAAAAAGCAGTGGTCAAGTACCACTAAAAGAAAGCCCTATTTGTGTGAAAGAAAATATAACATTTCATTTGCATATAGTATTGCATGACCATGCAATTGCCAGTTCAAGTAGCACAGTGCTGAATAGCAAAAACATACTCTGGTCATGAGGGAGGTAACACCTTCCAGAGCTCAAGTGGTTAATGTGAGTTTCTGGCTGTTGGATGTGTATATACCACTGGTATTTAAAGTCTCTTGACTATATTGGTTCGGTATTTTTGTTACTTGTGGGAAGATGCTGTCCAGGAATATATTAACTTTATATTAACCAGGGCTTTTTTTCTTAAAGAATAGGAACTCTCCTTTCTGGGACACACCTTTTCTCCACCCCCTTCCCATCTCCAATTACCTTTCGTTGGTTCCACCCCCTATCCACCTCCCAGTACCAACCCTTTAGAGAATATGCAGTATGTAGTAATTTGTTTGGAATTAGTTAATGAAAGTTAATGAAATGTTAATAATAAGTTAAGAAAAGCAGTAAAATAGATGCCGTACAGCCAGCAACAATAGACCCCCACCAGGAACAATAGATCCCCCCCCCCAGCATACAATGGAAAACCACCAGCAATAAAATACCACCACCCCCCCCCCCCCAGCAACAATAGACCAATTGCAGAAACTACAGATCTCCCTAGAGCCAGCATCAGTAGACTCCTCTCTCAACATTAGATCCTTGCCAGCAACAATTGACCCCCCGGAAGCATTAGACCCACCCCAGCAACAAGTCCGCAACCAACAACAATAAACCTACCTAGCAGCAATATCCCCCCTTCCCCCAAAATAGATTCCTCAAGTGACAATAGATCCCCAGCAGCCAACATCTATAGATCCTCCAGCACACAACTGTAACCTTTGCCATTATATATATTCAGTACTGGAAGTGCCGAAACTGTGTTCCCCCGTGTTCCCACTGAAAAAAAGCCCTGATATTAAAGTGTTACTAAAGTCTTGCTTTTTTTGGAAAAACATAAAGATGTCATACTTCCCTCCTCTATGCAGTTGGTTTTGCACAGAGCAGCCCAGATCCTCCTCTTATCAGTCCCTCGCTGGCCCTCCTGGCCCCACCCTCCTGCCGAGTGCCCCCATAGCACGCAGCTTGCTATGGGGGCACCAGAGCCGAGCTGCTGCTCTGTGTGTTCATTCAGACACGGAGTCGAGGCTTGGCCCTGCCCCCCCTCTTTCCTCATTGACTTACTGACATTGACAGAAGCAGACACCATGTGTCTCAGCTAATGAGGAGAGAGAGTCCTGGACAGCCAAGGCTCTTGTGCAACATCGCTGGATCGAGATGGGGCTCAGGAAAGTATTAGGGGGGCTGAGGGGGGGGGGCTACTGCCCACAGAGGGTTTTTTTTTTATCTTAATGCAAAGAAGGTATTAAGATAATAAAACCTTCTGCCTTTAAAACCACTCTAACTACTGCATTGATATCCCCTTTACTTCAAATTTCTCATATATATATATTTTTTTTATCATTTGATTTGTTATTATTAATTGTTATTTTCTTTCAATACAACTTTAAGAGCCCATTCACACTGCCGCGACTTGTCAGGCGACTTGCCAGCCTGACAAGTCGCGGTCGTTCGCGCTCCACTGACCGCTACAGGACCCGTTCTAATAGGAGCGACACAAGTCACTCCGACTTAGAAAAAGGGTCCTGTACTACTTTGGGGCGACCTTGGAGCGACTTGCATAGACTTCCATTATGTGAAGTCCCTGCAAGTCGCGCCGAAGTCGCGGTGCACGCGACTTCACAGGTCACCCCCCGAAGTCATGTCACCTCAGTGTGAACCGGCTCTTAATGACAAAAAAAAAAAATACAAGCTGGCAGGGCCGTACAAAGGGCAATCTTCTAATTTTACCCATTTCCCTAACTGTTATAGCAAAATATATAATATGATTATTATAAACAAACCTAATTATGTTTCTTGATGATTTGTAACTTAATACATATGTTTCCTTTGTCTTTAGAACATATTTCTTTGGTCATGTGCACTTATGAGAGAGACAGGAGGTCCTGAGGAAGCGGTGTTTTCCACAAAATGCTTCGACCTAAGCTCTCTATTTAGACCAATAGCCATGCATCTTTGCAGTGGACAATATTTGTTGGTATTAAAGAGGTTGTAAACCCCCCCCAAAAAAGACAAAGGCATAATGAGCTAGTTTGCATCGCATACTAGCTCATTATGAAATACTTACCTTAGAATGAAGCCCCCGCAGTGCCGCCTGCTCAATAGTGACACGGCAGACATGTTCAGCCGTCTTGCTTCCTGGTTCGTTTCCTTCGGCCATCTGATTGGCCGGAGGCGCCATGACATCACTCCCACGCATGTGCGCGGGAGCCGCCGTTCACAGCACAGGGCTCTGAAGGAATGGAACAAGCTTACAATGGAACTCACATTCATACATACACATAGTAGGGCCAATTTAGAACAGATCCAAATAACCTAAACCTACCCATATGGAAGAAAAAAATATTTCCAATATATTTAGGGAACAATTTTTTAGAAATCTATTGAATATGGCCAAAATTGTAGCATTTCAAATATATTTCCAATATATTTGGGGGAAAAAAATGAATTTTTTAAAAAATATATTTTAAATATATTTTTCTTCCATGTGGGTACCAGCAAGTTTTTGGAGTGTGGAAGGAACCTGGAATACCCGGAGGAAATATGCAAACCCCAGGCAGGTAGTGTCGTGGTTGGTATTCGAACCAGTGACCCTTTTGCTACTAGGTGAAAGTACTAACCACTCAGGGGCTGACTGGCAACTTCCAGCCCAAGGAGGAAAGTACAAACCAGAGGCCCATGGTGCAGCGACTCAACCCCCTCCCACTCCCCCTCTTCCCGTCCTCCTCCTGACCCCCATTCCAGACTGAAACTCCGCTCCAGGTACTCTCTACTCACTGGGTGAATCTGGGTTCCTGGCCTGGCCAGCAGGGATAGTTGGGGGGAGCTGGGACTGCCTAGGGGAGGAGAGTCTCCAGTGGGGCAGAGAAGTGGCCTATGCTCAGACACAGTTTACACCATCCATGGTGAGGCAGGGAGGCCTGCACTCTGTCCTTGTCTTCATCCCGCACTCAGTAGGTCAGAAGTGGGGATTTTTTACTTCTCATCACCAGTAATCCTTTAGGTATGTCTGTAGCAGAAGCAGCGCAGCCTTTTAACAGGGCATCAGAGCGGCCCGGGGGGCCATTTTCCCCCCTGCCCCCTGGCCCAGTCCTCCCCTGTAACCACTACATCATTGTGCCGCCCCATTTGATATGAGTTTTTAGACATTTGTATCTGTGTGATCACTGCAGGGGTATTTAAAGTCCTAACATTTACTCTTTTGTGCTATAAAGCAAAATATAAAACAACATATAAAACGGCATTTAAAAAAAAAAAATTGCTTATGTCTTTGTATCAGTGCATCAGAATATTCCAATACAATGTACGCTATGATATTGTGCTTATAAACGGTTTTCCTATAAGTGTATAAGACCCCATCCATTAGATTGTAAGTATACTGCTGTTTACTTGAGCTAAAAACAAAGCCAGATTAATGGCTTGGCTCTTGCTGGGAGTCTGGTCGAGGTGATGCTTTCAGTCTCTTGTGGGGGAGTGGGATTCAGAACACCATTTCAGCTAAAATCCCTGATGACTGATTTATGAACATGCCTTGCTTCCGCCGTTGAAAAAAAGAAGAGACAATCCATTTTTTTGGAGACAAGATAAGCCACTAGGCTGTCAGTTAAGAAAAAAATTGAATCTCAGACGAGAAAAAGACATGTCCAGAATATTTCTTCAAGACTAAATATATGACAATACTAGACCGCAATAATCATCTCCCTAGATTTAGAAGATTTATCCGACACAGAAAGCCTGACAAAACCACCAGTGTGTCTGCTAAGTGGGAACATAATGGGAAAAAATAAATCACGTTTAACTTTTAAATTATTTCGCATAGGGAACACATTGTACAATATATTTATAAAACATGTATGTAGAAAGAAATGCAATATGCAATCAAAACATTACAGGGATCCATCCCAAACGGTTTTTGAAACGGTTCTTAGAGCTCCCTGAGCAGAGAGCTGGTGACTCTCAGTCACCGGCTTTCTGCCCTTCCCCTGGAATGCTGGGCTGTAGAGGGGACAAGAGTGGCTGGCTCAGGCTCTCAGCAGCTCACTGAGAGGCTGAGCCAGGTGCCAGTCCAGGTTTGTGGGCAGATCCCGACTTTATCATTGTGATCTTGCCCCAGCCTGGACCGGCTCTGTGACATCAGCTGACAGCGGGCTACAGCCCACTGTGTGCTGAAAACGGGTCACAGGAGTGCAGAACGAACTACACTCCTGTGATCCACAGCAGAAGTACAGCCAAATGAGCATTGGCTATACTTCTCATGTGAGCGTATGGATCGCGGGCAGAACCGCCGCGGTTCCGCTCGCGATCCGGAGATTTATTGCAAATCGCGGGACGCCTAGCGTTGCCCGTTGATTTGCAATAGCCCCCCAAACGCCGAGCGATGTTGCCGCGATTTACGCCTGCCGAATCGCGGCAACATCGCGCAAACAAAATCGCGGGACGCAATACGCTCCAAAGAAGTACAAGAGCTTCTTTGGAGCGTATTGCGTCCCACGATTATGTTTGCGTGATGTTGCCGCGATTCGGCAGGTGGAAATCGCGGCAACATCGCTCGGCGTTTGGGGGGCTATTGCAAATCAACGGGCAACGCTAGGCGTCCCGCGATTTGCAATAATCTCCGGATCGCGGGCGGAACCGCGGTGGTTCTGCCCGCAATCCAAACGCTGACATGTGAATGCAGCCTTATAGCATAATGTTTTTTTTTTAACATAAACAGTTTTGTCTCACGAGACCTACATTAATAGGGTGTACCAAGGGTTAATACATCGTTGTTAATGACTTCTTGATGACATATCTCCCCCTTGTTTAGAGTAGTGGCATTGTCACTAGCTCTGGGTCTGCAGTTTTTATTGAGCATGGCTGCACTGCAGCCTTAGTGCTGTTGTCTCCATGGTTATAAGTATACCATTGGGTACGGCTGTGTAGCAGCATTAGCATTCCTGTCTCCATGGTTGCAGGAGCTCTATATCAAGAATCCGGTGACGCCATGGCTCCACCCCACTGACGAAGTCCCGTGGGACGTAACACGTACGGGAGGAGGAGCCCCATTTTGTGACGTCACCCGCTGCTATCAGAGATGATCTGAACAAATTGATCAAGCGTTCGGCGGTCTATTTGTTCTTGGAATTTTACACTGGAAACAAGAGGAGGATCTTGTAAGTTTTATACAATAAAGCGTGTTTCTTAAGATCTTACGGGGAGGACTTAAATTATTTTATATTTTATATTGACTTGGCTATATGGGACTACTGGAACTGCCGGGACCGCTTTGCATTTGTCATCCCTCATCCGCCTTCAGTGGGATTCAGCGTGTTTGGACCTGCCTGTTAGTACAGTGGTCCACTGTTTGGGGTGAGCGAGCAATCTGTGTGCTGGTGGTGAAACAAATAGCACAGAGAAGCTCTCCAAGTGCAGATTGATTTATTGGGGTATTTTAAAACAAATGTAGCAACTGACAAGAGCCAAAGGATGAAGAGGCTAATGTCACAATAAAGTTGATGCTCCTCTTGGTGGTGCCGTCCATCCACATGCAATAACACATCTGAGGTGAACCGTCCATCACAGGAAGAGTCTTTTACACCTGATGAAAGAGTACGCATGTCCGTTCCGGACTTGGCGCATGCTCAGAAACGCGTTGTGCACTTAACAGCTTCCTGGTGACGCCGCAGACTTCATTCCATCTCCATTTCTACACTACAGCTCTGCCCGAGACATGGATATCCACTGGAGGCAGCCGGCTACATTTGCTACATTTGATTTAAAGTACCCCAATAAATCAATCTGCACTTAGAGCGCTTTTCTGTGCTTTTTATATCCTTTCCAGAGTTTTCCTCACTCCTGAGAAAATCTGCTTGGTGCAGTTGTATCTCCCATCCAAATTGGACTGTTTTTATATGGACTTTCCATACTAATTTATTTTAGACTGATCCCCCCTCCCCCTTTCTTTATCATTAATTATTATGCTATGTTGGATGAACTTTAGCGCTTATATGTATGTGTTTTTTGTGCGCTGGTGGTGGGCTGCTTTCATGCATGGAATCAGTGTTCCTGATTTTCTCTCATAAGGATTTTACTTTCTCCTAAAGGAGGCATGTCCAACCTGCGGCCCGAGGGCCACAGGCAATGCGGTCCACTGCCCCCTGACAATTTTATTTTTGCTGGGGAGAAAGGAAGTCGGGTCGGGAGCATGGCCACAGCAGCTTCCAACTAACGGTAGGCAGAGGCTGCCTCGGGGGGGGGGGGGGGGGAGGGGGGCGAGCATGTGCAGTGTTTCTGACTCCTACCACCATGACCACTTCAAACAAATCACTGAAGTGGTCGTGGTGGTTAGAGTGTTCCTTTATTATCTCTCAGAAGAAGTAAACCTCTGTATACTGATTCCATTTCATTTGATCGTCCTCTAGTTGTGTTAAATTAGTGTGGGAGGCGCGGCAGCGCGGGAAGGGCGTAGTGGCATCTTCTTACTTATATACCTTAACTATAGTATATATTTTATATTCGGCCCGAGAAAATTTCTCTACACTCAATGTGGCCCAGAGAAGCCAAAAGGTTGGACACCCATGTCCTAAAGACATTCTCTGCTTGGGCTATGGACTGTCCATTGGCATTCACTGATTTATTTTCGCTGAACTATGTAAAGTTAATCAAAAGATGGAGTTCAGCTTTAATAACCTTGGACCTTTCCTTTACAAAAATAAATTGTCCCTCATTAACCTCAAGCACCACAGTATATGAAAAAGCCTGCATATTAGGAATACTAAATATAATAAACTAAACAACCCCAAATATACCCACCAAAAAAACAAATAAAAGATTTAAGAAGCTGGTGGGTGATTCAACTAACCTAAACTGAAGTCATTTGATAAGAGTAGGACTTTCAGTAATAACAGTGTTCTTTGCGTAACGAAAAGCCAGTTCATTATCATGTCACCCTTGTAGCGAGAATTGGGTGCCAGGCTCGCTAATACTGGCTCTTTGAAGTTCATGTCTGTCTTTGTTGTCTATTTTTTTTTTCTTTGCGCTAACCATGATGATGTTACTGGAGCCAAGTGCCACTCAGCTTTTATGCACAGACCTGATAAGCGGTTTGTGCCTTCCCTACAGTTACAGTACAATAAATGTTAGGTCAAATGCATTGACCAGCTGTAAAATTCATGCAGTTCATGAGCAGCTCTCAGCCTACAAAAGCAAAAATATGCCGCAGAGGGTCAATAACGGGTTTGGCACCCAGATTTTTTGAGTGTTGCATTGAAGACATACACATCAAAGAAATGCCATGAAATAAAAAACAAAGACCGGATTGCCTCCAAAGATGATACAAGCAATTCTAGTAGCACATAGCACTCTGTAATATGCAGCTAGTAAAAAAATTTATAAATATATATATAATAAATATTTTTCATAAGAAAAAAAAAAAATTGTAAAATGCTAACATGGCTCAGTTTTACAAATATTAAAGCCCGATACTGGCAGATCACATAGATCTGCGATGACAGATGTCAGGTTTTATGTGGTAGTGAACCACTGTAGAATGCCAAACTAAGATTTCCCAGGGCGTGAAGTCTAAGCCCCAGCCTGCTTCTTCACCAGGGCCCCTAATGGTGGGGTTGGACTTGCAGCAAGCTGGAACTAGGTCCCGTTCCCCAGGTACGCCCAGCTGATGATGCAGAGACCACTAACGTATGTGGAGTTTCGATAGCAGGAGACAGAAGAGAATCCATGAAACAGGCCGAGGTAAGGGCAGGCGGCAGACAAGCACAAACGGAAGACAAAGCTGGGGTTGGTACATGGAAAGTCAGACAATGAATACACAAAATACTAGGCAACCAGCAGCTCCAAGAACCAAGAAAATGCTCAGGCAACCCACATGCTGCACTGAGCATACCTACCAGGGCTGCTGTTAGAAATCGTGGGGCCCCATACAGACTACCTGGCAGGGCCCCCCCAAGAAAATATTAAAGATATATTTAGCTAAAATTACAACAAAATCACTATTATCAGACACAAATATAACATAACTCGCATAATTCCTGCTAAATCTAAAAAAAAAAAAAACTATGTTAAATAAAAAAGAAGATGAGATGAGAAAAATATACAGGCTGGGCAGTCGGAGCTCAGTTATGAGAGAGAGAGAGAGAGAAACAAAGTTACAATTTACAAATAAACTCCTGAGCAGAGATAAGTGCTGGGAGAGGGGGGCACACAAGGGAGGGGGATTAGTGAGGGACAACTATCTCTTTCTCAACAGATACAAGCTGATAGCAGGGAGAGGGACAGATCAGACTCAGGTGCTGGAAGAAGATTTCTGTATTTGTTGTCCATCACTAATCCCCCTCTCTGTGTGGGCCCCCCTGTGTGCTCGGGGCCTCCTACAAGAGGGCTGGTGGTCCCCCCCTATCAGTGTCCCTGATACCTACTGTATATATAGGGAAGTAAAATAGGAGGCGAGCCAGGAAGCGATAGAAGGGAAAAGTATATAAATCCACAATAGAGCAGGCAACACCCATAGGTGAACAGAGAAGCCAGCAGCACATGTGAATTGAATCACAAATCTATCAGAACCATGCCAACAGGGGTACAAAAAAGTGGACCTTTCCCCAAATCTAAAAATCCTATGTGCATGGATCTCAGTATGCTGATCTCTAATCATCTTTTATTTAGTGGCTTCCTTACATGCAGTGATGGAGCCTTGGCCTCAAAGGTCCCCCTGAAAAGGCAACCTCACCAGTGCCTTCCAGGAGATTACGACTTTTCTTTTTTATCAACAGATCAGTGTAATGTTGTACAGCACATGTGTCAGAAGCGAGAACTTGGGGATGGAGGGGCCCTTTTTTTTTCAACAAGTTATTGAAATATGTTAGAACATGTACCAGATGAGATGTAAGCACCTTTGTTGGCCTGGCAAAGAAAGAAGAAGAGGCTGGCTGTCACTGATATTTAAACAAATCTAAGGGTAATAGGTCAAAGATAGTGCCAAATGAAAAATCCTTAGTAGTCTAAATTCTTTATAGTTCAGTTGGTTACAACAAGAAGGGCAAAATCCTATCCAATGCGTTTTAAGGGGCCTTGCCATTTCTACTGTGAACACCAACACTGAATTTTGTATATAACAAGAGTCTCCAAACTTTTTAAAACTAAGGGCCAGTTTACTGTCCTTCAGAATATAGGGGGGCTGGACTGAATGAGAGGCCAGGGGGAAATAAAAAAGATCCCAGTGTCCGTGAGAGCAAACAATGGGAGTGAAAAATTAATTGTGTCTCATCATTAGTGTCAGTGGAAAGAACAGTTCCCCATTGGTGGTCACAGTGGAGGGAATTGTGTCCCATTGTTGGTATCAGTGGGAGGAATGGTGTTCCATCATTTAGATTAGTGAGAAGAATGTTACATCGTTGGGTGTCAGTGGTAGGCGATATGTCCCATTCTTGGAGTAAGTGGAAGGAATGGTGCCTCATCGTAGATGTCAGTTGGAGGAATAGTGCCTCATATCAGTAGGAGGAATAGGACCTCATATCAGTAGAAGGAATAGTGCCTCATATCAGTAGGAGGAATAGGGCCTCATATCAGTAGGAGGAATAGTGCCTCATATCAGTAGGAGGAATAGGGCCTCATATCAGTAGGAGGAATAGTGCCTCATATCAGTAGGAGGAATATTGCCTCATATCAGTAGGAGGAATAGGGCCTCATATCAGTAGGAGGAATAGGGCCTCATATCAGTAGGAGGAATAGTGCCTCATATCAGTAGGAGGAATAGGGCCTCATATCAGTAGGAGGAATAGTGCCTCATATCAGTAGGAGGAATAGGACCTCATATCAGTAGGAGGAATAGGGCCTCATATCAGTAGGAGGAATAGTGCCTCATATCAGTAGGAGGAATAGGACCTCATATCAGTAGGAGGAATAGGACCTCATATCAGTAGGAGGAATAGGGCCTCATATCAGTAGGAGGAATAGTGCCTCATATCAGTAGGAGGAATAGTGCCTCATATCAGTAGGAGGAATAGGGCCTCATATCAGTAGGAGGAATAGGGCCTCATATCAGTAGGATGAATAGGACCTCATATCAGTAGGAGGAATAGGACCTCATATCAGTAGGAGGAATAGGGCCTCATATCAGTAGGAGGAATAGGACCTCATATCAGTAGGAGGAATAGGGCCTCATATCAGTAGGAGGAATAGGACCTCATATCAGTAGGAGGAATAGGACCTCATATCAGTAGGAGGAATAGGACCTCATATCAGTAGGAGGAATAGGGCCTCATATCAGTAGGAGGAATAGGACCTCATATCAGTAGGAGGAATAGGGCCTCATATCAGTAGGAGGAATAGGGCCTCATATCAGTAGGAGGAATAGTGCCTCATATCAGTAGGAGGAATAGGACCTCATATCAGTAGGAGGAATAGGGCCTCATATCAGTAGGAGGAATAGGGCCCCAAGTAAGCAAGCAAAGGGCTGCATCCAGCCTGCGGACTGCAGTTTGGAGACCACTGGTTTATAACATCCTCTGCCTGCAAATCAGTCTGCCAAGGAGTATTTTTGAGTATTTTTATATTTAATATTCTGCCATTTCACTCAGCCCTGATGAAGGAGGATTGTGTGACCCCTAAACACCTTAGCTTTCCTTTTCTCTTGTTGTAACAAGTTAACAATAAAGACTTTTTAATTTGGCTTTGACTTTATTACACTTTAATTTCTCCGCTTAACTGCCCTCTCCTAAGTGAGTCCCCATCTTTGTGGTGAGCTGCTGAATACAGACCAATTGGGCTCAAGTAATGACTTTATTCACATTTCGATAATCTGTGAAAATCTTTGTTCAGCACCCCTCTACCTCAGCTTATATTTTAAAATGGAGGTATGGGATTTGTGACCACTAGTGGTGACAGAGTGGTGAGACTGGGGAACAGTGCAAGAAGGAGGCAGGTAAATACTACTAAATCTATAACTTTTGTAGATCTACTGCATTTATGTAGTCAAGTTTATTTGTTAAGTGGGGTGGAAGGGGAGTCCACTTTAATGCCTGATTGGGTGCATTAGAACACTTAGCGCTGGACCAATTTAGACAACTAATACGATAGTATTCACAAAGAGTATTTACCAATTGAAACTACAATCCTATTCCAAGTTGCAACAGACACACGGCTACACTCACCTCATTCCAAGTTGCAAAATACAGTACGTATCTAAAATTATTCTCTTATCCACAGAGTCATGTGAGGAATTAACATAAATGCATATACAGGAGAGCTGCCACTTTACTCCTTAGGTGACACAATACTGGCTAAATGAATCAGGAGTCAAGTCATTCCTGGTCCTATTATGTCAACTGATGACAAGTCTGTAGGGTATGTTCCTTCATGTTCTAAAAACGAGGCTTCTACTGCTGAAGGGAATCTTCGCTATTATTGGCCTTATATAAAAAGTAACATTTTATTTTAATGTTCACACCCCACAAGTATATATACAGCTAATATTTAAAACTACAAAAGTGCACTTCTAAGAAGGTTTTCTTTTTATATCCATAACTATTTTACATCCAACAATTCGGCAGGCTGTACCTGTAAATGCAACCCAATGAAGTGAATGGGGCCATGCTATGTATAAAGTCCCTGCTGTGCTCTGCAGTACTGAAGACTACCCACCGCTGTTACAAGGATGACATGTGACCAGACAGTGGACAGATAATTTGGAGGCATTAAAAAACTGACCCCTGGCTTGCCGTTGACCACATCCCTGCCTGACCCTTCTGCCTGTCTGCTTTACCGTTGCTAACTCCTGCCGGAACCTGACTACTCTCTTGCTTTCTACTCTGTTCCTGACATACCTGCTAGTTGGCGACCCGGCTTGCCTGACGCTGCTCTGTGTCTTGCCTGTGACCTGCCAGCCTGCCCAGTGCCTGCTGCCTGTGACCTGCCAGCCTGCCCAGTGCCTGCTGCCTGTGACCTGCCAGCCTGCCCAGGGTCTGCTGCCTGTGACCTGCCAGCCTTCCCAGTGCCTGCTGCCTGTGACCTGCCAGCCTGCCCAGTGCCTGCTGCCTGTGACCTGCCAGCCTGCCAAGTGCCTGCTGCCTGTGACCTTCCAGCCTGTCCAGTGCCTGCTGCCTGTGACCTGCCAGCCTGCCCAGTGACCTGCCAGCCTGCCCAGTGCCTGCTGTCTACCAGCAACCTGTTGGCCTGCTGTTCCTGCTGCTCTACTTTACAGTCCAGCCTGCATCCAAGTGCACACAGACTTCTCATCTACAGCCCTTATCCCAAGAACCACCAGAAACTTGTGCCACTCCAGGCTCTCGTGTCTTCTGTTACTTTACCATGGGTACCAACAGTGCTGTATCTTGGCCTAGGCCAACAAGGCCCAGGCCTAGGGCAGCACTTTGCAGGGGGGCAGCAAAAAAGCTGCACCACGCATGAGTAAAAAACAGCCTCCTCCCGCCTCCCCCCCTAAAAAGAGTTCTTGACAGCTTGCGCTACACACTTTTAGTATAGTGCCAGTCTTATAGGGCGAATTGGGCTGGAGGGCAGGGTCCAGGAGGCAAATCAGTCTGGCACCCCCATAAAGCGGTCACACTGCTACCTCCTGGTATGATATGATGGTATGATGGGTACTACTGAGGCTGAACTTATGGGAACTGATGAGGCTAGACTGTGGCTGTGGTCTGTGGTTTAAAGATGACAGGGCGGGTCATAACCATGAAGAGGTGTGGCCTTTACAGGAAGGGGTGTGTCATATTTAAATTAGGGGGTGCACAAGTTTAGTCAGGCCTAGGGCAGCACAAAACCTAAATACACCACTGGGTACCAAGCCAGAGGTGTAAGAGGACATCTTTGTCTCCACATCACCTGGTACGTGACAGCTACATTGAACTTACCCTTTAATAGTGATTCTACTTCCCCTTTAATTTTTTTTAGGTGTACCTAATGTGAGCTGTGACAAGCTTTTGCAATTAAAATAAAAAAAAAAGAAGCAGAACTAACAATCACTATCAGGATCTGTTCATTAAATATGCAATTTGCAGTGTTTATACCATATGTTTCCTCTTCTGCTCCCTGAAACAAATGTCATTAGAGCTCTGTCTGCAGAACATAGGGGTGAGACCACAAGCTAATTCTGATGGCTCTTCACACATGTATTAATCATTCATGTCCTCAGAACACAAGTGCTGCGTTATTGGCATTCATAACAAACAGCGATTTCCAATTACAGCTAAATTTTTCACTGGCATTGATTTTTGCCAAGAAGAAGGCTGGAAATTTCTTCTGAAAACAAATTTGCTAGTTTTGTAAGAAAGTGAAATGTAAATAAACTGAATATTGGCAATGGGCCATTGTGGTTATTTCAGAGGCTTAAAGTGGTTGCAAACCTCAGACATGAAATATGAACAAAGCATATCCCTCTATAGTGTGTACTTGTCTCAATCCAGAGATAAGGGGTAGATTTACTAAAGGACTGTGCACCTTGTAAAGTGCAGTTGCTCCAGAGCTTAGTAAATGAGGTAAAGCTTCACTTTGCAAAGAATACCCAATCACATGCAAGGAAAATAAAAAAACTGAATTTTTGCCTGCACATGATTGGATGATGGAAGTCAGCAGAGCTCCCCCTCATTCACTAAGCTCTGGAGCAACTGCTCCTGCAGAGTGCAACTTCACTTTTCAAAGTGCACAGTCTGCCCGCGATTCCAAAATCGCGGCAAAACAGGCGAGGCGTTTGCAATGCCATTACTTCTTAATGCCACCCCGATCGTGGTGTGATTTTGCTGCGATTTTCACGCAATGAAGTTGCAACGCCCGACGCTGTCACCCAAAAGAAACTCCTGTTCCTTTTTTAATGGCAAGGTTCGCGTGTTGCGATTTGGCCGTGATTGCACCGCAATTTTATGTATTAGGATGTAATGGCATTGCAATCGCGTCCCGCATTTTGCTGGCGATTCGGCCCACGATTCAAATTGCCTAGGTGTGAATAAAGCCTTAGAGGTTGATTTACTAAAGGGAAAAAGACTGTGCACTTTGCAAAGTGTAGTTGCCCTCTGCAAGTGTAGTTGCTCCAGAGCTTAGTAAATGAGCAGAAGCTCTGCTGACTTCCGTCATCCAATCATGATGCTGTTATTTTTATTTTCCTTACACGTGATTGGGTACTCTTTGCAATGTAAAGCATTACCTTATTAACTAAGCTCTGGAGAAACTGTACTTGCAGAGGGCAACTGCACTTTGTAAAGTGCACAGTCTATTTGCATTTAGTAAATCAACCCTTAAGTGTCATTTCTGTCTGCTGCTTTCTTCCTCTGCTATTAGCAGGAATAACTTCTGACAAATTTTCCTGACATCAAAATAAAAAAAAAGTGACAGGAGAGGGTGCTCTGGCGCACAGCCTGTGATTGACAGCCTCAGCTGTGTTCGTTTGTGAAGGGGAGGGGGGTGTCCCTACCCTCCAATCATATGTCTGGGCTCTCCTCACTGAGATCTGCAAAGTGTAACTTCAACTCCCCACCCCGTTTTCTGGAAGCTTAGACAAGCTGTGTAAATTTGATTTTCATAGGGTAGTTGACAGAAGTCCAAGAGATGATAGGCCGCCTCCTTAATGACTAACGTGCAGCACGCGTATGCAATGGAGGTTGTGGAGCAGGAGCAGGTTGTGGAGCAGGAGCAGGTTGTGGAGCAGCCCCATTCACATTGGCAGTGCCATCAATGAATGCAATAGAGGGTTTTATTGCTGCCATGGCCGCATGTGTATAGCACTAAGCAGCTCCATGTCACATAGTTACATAGTAGGTCTTTTTAAAAAAAGACACAAGTCCATCTAGTGTAACCAATAAAAGAAAAATAAAATCATACAATCCCATATACACAATCCTATAGCCACAGTTGATCCTTCTTTAGTAACCTGTTTTTACTGCCCTCCTGGACCCCCATCCAAGGAAGGCCTTAACATTTTTATGCATTCTGACTGTATTACAAAATTCAGTGGTGTTGCTATGGGGGTGCGGGGGGGGGGGGGACACCTGGGTGACTTGATACCATCAAGTAGGAAGTGATACTGGACCGCAATGGTGTCACCCCATCCATGACAGCTCACGGTTCGGCACACCAGAACTGACCGCATCATTTACAGGAGCTCGCGCTGGCCCTAAACATACCTGACCATGTTTTAATGCACCAGGATGACACCAACCCTAGTGACGCCACTGGCTTTAATGATGATTCATGTGGCCCTGCCCTAAAATTTTAATTGGGCCTCTAATATCTTATACAAAAATCATTACATTTTAAAGTGGTTGTATACCCTTACATATACCCAGTGAACCGACTGGCCTCAAGTGATACACAGAGAAAAAAAATCCTGCTACAAAAGTTGTGCCTTTTTTTCTGCAGTCTTTTCTTCTACATCCATTTAAAGTGCAGAATTTATACAGTTTGTCTGAGCTTTCAGAAGAAAAAGGATGGAGAGCTGAAATTACACTCTGCGGAGCTCAGTGAGGAGAGCTCTGAGAGCTGATTGGAGGGAAGAGGCACTTCCCCTTTACAAGGCACACAGAAACAGAGCTGTCAGAGGCTGTCAAACACAGGCTGTGTGCTGAAGCTCCCTTCCCTGTCACCCCTTTTCTCTTGGCGTCAGGAAATTTGTCAGAAGTAAATCCTGCAGATAGCAGTCAGCAGACAGAAATGACTCCTAGTGCTCTGGATTGAGATAAGTACACAGTATAGAAGGATATGCTTTGTTCATTTTCCTGCTAGAGGTTTAGAACCACTTTAAAGCTTTAAATTTCTATGAAAAAAAAAAAAAAAACACTTTTAACAGCAGATAAGAACATTGCTTTCTTTTATACAGATTGCGAGTGCACATCTGGTATGCATGAAGAAAGAGCGGTCACAGCTGGCCCATCTCATTGGTCCAGGAATATTTGTTAACATATTTTTTTATAACTTTTATATGTGCTGATAGTATTGGAATCTCAATGTATTCATCGATTTTCAACAGCCTGACTAAGCCTCTTCATAAATGGCAGTTCTCTCCCCAAGACAGCATTGTTTACAACGAGCTATGAGGGATATGGCTTTTGAGCAGAATAATATGTACTAAACATTCTAAAATTTGAGGACATACTGCTTAAAGAAGAATGCAAAGGAAAGTCCGGAGATGGTCCTGGAATTCGCTCATCGGTGGAAATTAGTTTTTTTTTTCTTTTTTTTAAACTTTTTCCTGTCTTCCATCAGAATCAGTTGGCCTCATTTATCAAAGTGTTATTAAAAAGTGTTACTAGATAGCAATCAATCAGTTTTTCAACTGTCACTTCACAGCCTGGAGTTTGAATACAATAAAAAGAGCCACAAAGTGAAGCTCACCCACTACCTTACCCCATATGTAAATCCCAAATACTTAGTGTGACGGTGGCGGGTATCAGACCCCTAGCCTTCTCATCCACCTCGTGACCAAAGACTAGGCAATCCCACACCCTGCCGTCACTTGCGTAACAATGCCACTCTCAGCTGCACCCAGCACACAGATTGTCCAACTTGCGGGACCACAATCTGAATGCCAGCAGATTGAGAACGATTGTCACCGGGTTAATGAAACAATTAACCCTTTCTCTGCCACCACCGCTACGTTTGAGCTCAGTGGACGCTCGTAATTTTAGAAATACCAATTATGACTTTAGCATAACCATCTGTAACACACACTGTCACCTCAGACAAGAATGTTCAGATGGGTTATCCTAACAGTAGCGCTCTTTCAGGAGGCAGGTTATTTTGGGTCAGTTTGCGTTTAAGAGCTTAGAGACAAAGTTAACACTTTTCAAAATAAGGTTTAATTATAAGAAATGTTAAAATTGGTGCAGATAAAAATATTTACAGAAAAATGGGTTACAAAGAAATAGAGACACAATACAGCAATTTAGAAATATGAGAATAAAGAATGAAAATGCTTGCATTAAAACGGTCCTGTTATTACCTTAGTTTCAGAAGCTGAACAGGTATGATTGGTTCCCCTTGAGCGATGTTATGGCTTGGATGGTAGGATGAGAACTGACTCTCTATCAGTTCCTGTCCTTTTTCTCTGACCCTCCAGGGGGTGTCACCAGAAGTACTTGGCCAATAGGCTCTGAGTCCATGGGTGGTCCCCCTGGAGCTCACACATGCTAAGACACATCCCGTTTAGACAGATTATTAAAATAACTCATATCTGGAAATATGTAATGGTTACATGCTTGAAACTGACATTGGATTGTACGATATTTAATCTATTTTCTACAGACACTAAACACGGGTTATCTCGGAATAACCTCTGACCTGTAAGGCATCTGATCGCTAGCTTGTCTTTCCTAGGCATGAAGGTGTTCATGTTTGATCTTAATTCGATCGGTATGTTATCTGGCATTCAAATATATATTTTCTAGAGACATTTTTTCACTGCTTGTGTATAAAGTTAGGATGTTTGGGGTTAACTGTGGTCATTTTCAAATGACCCTTTGCTGTGGAATTTACCAGACAGCTTCCCTGGCCATCTGCTCAGATTACGACAGGCTTCTGACCAGGCAGAGACGGGGCGGCTAGCATGTCCGTCTGCTTTGTTTATGATAAAGGTGTGAAAAGTGTCAGCTGCGCAGGAACCTGCATTTAGTGACACTAATTGAGGTGGGGTGGGGGTGAATGAGTGCCTTTTGGTTCCACTGATTAGCGAAAGATGGGGGCAACTTTCGCTCAAGGAGCCTGGGTCACTAAACAAAATGGATGCCAAGAGGACAAGATGGTGTCCGAACGCTCGACACCATTACACTTAGCTCTTATGTTTTGTTTTTTTTTCCAAAAAAAGCTCTTATGTAAATCCCAAATATCCACCTAGCATTTCCAATATTTTATACAACCCCCCCCCCCCCAGAAGAATAGACACCCCCATTTATAAGGAAGTGGGAGACAGCCCTGGCAATGAAATTCATGCTGGAACAACAAGAAAAGTTTTATACTGCTTACACATAACTCCTCCGTGGTAAATACATTTTGAGACCAAAGACTCAAAATACTGTTCAACTGGTACAGTCCAATCCATCCTTCATGAATTCAATATTCGGATTCTGTAGCCCTACTGGTGTTGCAGGACAGCCCCAGGAACTAGGATCCATGCATTCTGGAAATGTGCGTATATTAACACTTTTTGGCACACAGTCAAGGAGGCAATACAATGGGGGAGATTTGGTAAAACTGGAGCACTGAGAATCTGGTGCAACTGTGCATGGTAGCCAATCAGCTTCTAACTTCAGCTTGTTCAATGAAGCTTTGACAATAAAAACTGGAAGCTGATTGGTTTCTATGCAGAGCTGCACCAGATTTTGCACTCTCCATCTTTAGTAAATAAACCCCACTGCGTCACAACCTGTGATCTTAGTGATCACCCAAACGTATATTTCCTTCACCTGAATGAGATGTCCAAATAGAAAGTTAGCAGCTCCCAAATACAAAAATTCTCAAAGCAGACAAATGATTCTAGGGCCCATAAACCCACCAAATGGAAACAAGAAAACCCACCTACTATCTCGCACATTTCCCGGATATGGATCATAGTCTATGGGGCTGTCCACTTGCCAAAATACATGACAGTTGAAAGATCTGGGAGCCTCCCTCAAGAAAGCTGAAGAAAAATTCAAAACCCCAAGGGAACCCTGGACACACTTCACCCCCCCCCCCCAATCCCCCTTTCCTAAGACTTTAAGAACAAAATTATCTGATTGACCTTATCTGTTTGGGTGGTGACCAACCAAATCAATATCTTCTTTACCTGAATGTGGTGTCCAAATACAAAAATAACTGCTGTCCAAGTACAAGCATTCGGAAACCAGACATTGATAAATGATGCTAGGACACATAAACCCATTGAATGGAAACCAACCTACTATCTAGCACATTTCCCACATATGGATCATAGTCAATGGGGTATTCATTTGCCAAACGACCAGACATTATGCAATTGGAAGACCTGGAAGCCTCACTCAAGAATGCTTGAGAAAAGAAAAATTAAAAACCCAAAGAGAACCCTGGAGATAATTCATTATACCCCCCCCCCTTTACCAATACTTTAAGACCAAAAGTTTATGATTGCCCTTACCTGCTTATAAACCCTAAAAGACACATCAAACTATGAAGTACTTGGTGGGCTCTTCTTCCTACTTTTACAACACTTGTACCTCCATAACACAGCTGTTCTACACACTATACACCCTGGTAAAGATATTTTAATGAACCTTACAATGGTTTCTATGACATATTCTCTTCAAATGGTTTATCTAGCCACACCTATATCTCCAAGTATGATCCCCCTTCTACCCTCCCCAAACCCAACTAGGGAGAAACAATGAAACTCTTTATCTGACCAATACCAGTAATAGGTTTTCATCCTATATCTTCTTTTACTGCACAATTGGTTCTGATTTTGAAAACGTCAACATTGTAATGCAAATTTGTACTACTGTAAATACTCCTGTATGTTCTTTGACACTGAACAAATTTTGTACATTTTGAAAAAAAATAAAATAAAGTCTTAGATTGAAAAAAGAGTATAGGTAGTTGTAGGAGTCCTCCATGAGTTAGAGATCCTTGAGTGTTACCACATAGAGCAGGGTTTCTTAACCAGGGTTCTTAAGTTACTCTAGGGTTCTTTCAGACATTGCTGGGGGTTCCTTGAGCAATGAGCAATTTCTGCCACTTCTGTCAGGTAGATAATTTCTCCCTGACACCATTGATCTTTTAGCTATCTGTAAGGGGGGTCATTCTTCCCAGTAAGGAGCATTCTGTCCATCACAATAATGTGTCATGAGTTGTAGCTATAGTTATTTTTTAGCAGGGGTTCCTTGAGACTGCAAAAATATGTCAAGGGTTCCTTTGTGTCGAAAAGTCTGAGAATAGGCTGACATAGACATTCCTCAAACTCATAAATTGAGTTTTGAAATCCCATTTGATATATTTCGCCACCATCATCATCATCATCATCAACATCATCAACATCATCACCACCACCATCATCAACATCATCACCTCCATCATCATCAACACCACACCCAACATAATTAACATTATTACCACCACCATCATCACCACTATCATCATCAACATCATCACCACCATCATCATCACCACCATCATCATAATCACCACCATCATCATAATCACCACCATCATCATCACCACCGTCATCATATTCACCACCATAATCATCAACATCATCACTCACCACTATCATCATCAACATCATCACCACCATCATCATCGACATCATCACCGCCATCATCATCATCACCACCACCATCATCATCATCATCAACATCATCATCATCGACATCATCACCACCATCATCATTAACATCATCACCAGTTCACCACTATCATCATCAACATCATCACCACCATCATCATCAACATCATCATCATCGACATCATCACCACCATCATCATTAACATCATCACCAGTTCACCACTATCATCATCAACATCATCACCACCATCATCATCAACATCATCACCACCATCATCATCATCACCACCGCCATCATCATCAACATCAACACCACTACCATCATCATCAACATCAACACCACCAACAACATCATAGTTATTTTTTTAGCAGGGTTTCCTTGAGACTGGAAAAATATGTCAAGGGTTCCTCTGTGTCGAAAAGTCTGAGAATAGGCTGATATAGAAATTCCTAAAACTCATATATTGAGTTTTGAAATCCCATTTGATATATCTCGCCACCATCATCATCAACATCATCCCCACCACCATCATCATCAACATCTCCACCACCATCATCATCAACACCACCACCATCATCATCAACATCAACACCACCACCATCATCATCATCAACATCACCACTATCATCATCAACATCATCATCATTACCATCATCATTATAAGACAGGGGTCTTCAAACTATGGCCCTACAGTTGTTCAGGAACTACAATTCCCATCATGCCTAGTCATGTCTGTGAATGTCAGAGTTTTACAATGCCTCATGGGATGTGTAGTTCCGCAAAAGCTGGAGGGCCATAGTTTGAGGATCCCTTTTATAAGATAACAATATCTGCATTGTCATTGGAATTTTTCAATAAATTATCATTTTAATCTTCATAGAGCAACAGTGTCAGAGGGTGTCTGACTAGTTACTATACGGAACATATTTATTTTTTACACCCTCTTTCCAAAAATATTTTTACACTTTTGATACAAAAGACTATTGTGGACAATTTATTAACATAAAGTGAACTTAGATTTACAAGAAAGATTCCTATTTAAAAGAAAACCCTCTATTTAACGTTTAGTAAAGTGAAATGTGCAAGCTGCGTCCAGACTATGGACATAAAGAGCCGGTTCACACTTCTGCGTGTGCCGGGTTCGAATGTCATGTCGGAGCGCACTGCTCCGACATGACATGCGATCAGCTGTGCGGTGCGAGTTTAGCCATACAGTTTGTATGGCTAAATTCGCACCGCACCCGCAGCAAAGACGCACAGGAGGCATTTTTGCTGCCGCATCAGGATCGGATCGCACAGCGGTTCACACTTGTGCGATCCGATCCTGTGCGAACTGCACGATCGCACTGCGATATGCGATCAAACTGGGGGTGTCGTTAAGATTACATTGACACCCCCAGCGGATCGCATATGGCAGTGTGAACTGCCGGGGGGGCGTGTGCGATGCGGGAACAGGCTGCAAATTCGCAGCCTTCCCGCATCGCAATAGTGTGAACCGAGCCTAAACTATTTACATACTCCTAACAAGCTGTAAAATAGCCTGGCCTTCTCTTTTTTTTTTTTTTTTGAGGAATAAGTGTGCATGCAGGGTCTATTAAGGATAGAGTTATGCTTTAGCTAGATTATGTATAACCAAAGATAAGTCTTAAGTATTACAAATGTACTATGGTAATAACCCTTATTACAAAATAATATCCAGATGGCTGTATTACACAATATAGAGTATACAGTGTGATAAACAATTTTTTCATTTTTTTTGGAAATGTTTATCGGGTCATGAGCTTATCCTTTCTTGAGAAATGGTCATTAAGGCGATATCCAACTTGTTATTTGCCCGGCTGGTCAGTTGTCCAAGTTCTAGATTGATGAATCCCAGATGTATGCGTACTGTCTGTATTATTTCCTAAGTGCTAAACCTTCTTGTATAACCATTTTTTCACAATGTTGTTTGTGATATCTTCTTATTGGTTACAACTATAGACACCCCTCTTCCATACCTCCCAACTTTTTGAGATGGGAATGAGGGACACCTATTAGTAAAAGTATGCAGGCACAGGACACACCCCCTGCCACACCCCCTTAAAGGAGAATTAAACAAAAAAAGAAGATTAGCTAAACCCTAGTTTAAAATGTAAAATTATTTTTTTTAACACTACTATTCCTTTATAGAAAGACGTTGGATGAAAGGTTTAGCACTGGGAATTGGGAAACACTATTTGAAAGATACATTTTATATCCACTTGCCACCCAGGCCTTCTCTGACATTTCTCTCCTACATGTAAAAATTATCATTTTTTTTTAACTAGAAACTTACTCAGAACCCCCAAATATCATATATGTTTTTTTAGCAGAGATCCTAGGGATTAAAATGGTGGTCTTTGCAACTTTTCATGTCGCACGGTAAACTGTTTCATGAATTAAAAAAAAAACACTAAAGTTAGCCCGATTTTTTGCATAATGTGAAAGATGATGTTATAGTGAGTAAATAGATACCTATCTTGTCACGCTTTAAAATTGGGCACACTCATGGAATGGCACCAAACTTTGTTACCTAAAAATCTCAATAGGCGACGTTTTTAAACATTTTTACAGGTTACCAGTTTAGAGTTACAGAAGAGGTTTTGGGCTCAAATTATTGCTCTCGCTCTAAAGTTAGTGTGTGGTTTGAACGCTGTTTACATATGCAGGCGCGACATACGTATGCATTCGCTCCTGTGTGCAAACACGTGGGGACTGGGGTTGCTTTAATAATTTATTTATTTTTTTATTGTTTATTTTACTGTAAATTTCATATTTTAACACTTTCCCTTTACTTTTTTTTTTTTTTTAACCACTTGTATTCCTATTACAAGGAATATAAACATCGCTTGTAATAGGGATAGGGCATGACAGGTCCTCTTTACAGAGAGATGTGGGGTCAATAAGACCCCACATCTCTCCTCTATGGTGAAAAGCCTAAAAAAAAAAAAAAAAAAAAAAGATTTCGGCTTCCCAGGAGAAGCAACAGTTTACAACTGCCAAGGCTGGAAGTGACGCATAACGTCGCGCCCGGCCTCCGAAGGTCATAGAGATGATCAGGGACAATCTGGTCCTCGGTCAGCTCTATGGTAAACGGCCGCCGCCGGCCGATTCATTCTCTGACTCGCTGATCGCATGGGCAAGCCGGTAGAAGCACTGGAGGGTGGTGGTGGTGGGGGGGGGGGGGGATGTCCCCTCCCACCGCCTGTAAAAACAATCAAGTGGCTGAACAGATGCTATGATTGTTTTTATGGTGCAGGGATTCTCTGGCTGGAAA